>NW_006297815.1:558225-614514 GCF_000327345.1 Myotis davidii | reverse complement strand
CCCTTCCCCTCCCCTTTCCCTCCCCCTCCCCCTCTCTCCTTCTGGGTGTTGAACCTGTGTCTGTCTTTCTGTGCTTTTTCTATAGCCCCAACTACATGAAGGTGAGATTAGGTTTAAGTCAGATTTCTGGCTTTTCTCCCAAAATGAAGCAAAATAATAAAATGTAGCCTCAAAAGCAAAGGCACGTGACCATGGGGATGCCAGAACAGCCGCACTGGTTTTCCAGCTGGGGAGAAGGGGCTTCAGAGAACTGGGTTCAACCCCGTCGCCTTCAGCCTTCGTTTAAACACCTACCGTCCTGGAAAATCACCATGATTCGTGGATAAATGAATTCCCAAGAGGAAAGGATATTTTCTAGGATATTTGAGATGTGTTGAATCCAACCCAGTGGGTAAACAGGAGCATCCAGGAAACCTGTTCTTAATTGTTCCCTCCTGGACGGGAAGTTGGAAATTAACATTGGGGTCTGACTTAGGAAACTATTTTCTATTTCCTCACTTACGTTTTCTGTATTTGGTGGTAAGGATGGGATGGCCATGGGAGTGGTAAAAAGGAAGTCTGGGATTTGAGACCATTGATCAAGATCCATGATCTTTATAATTAACCAATGCAGGCTCGATCTCCAGGAGGGGGCATGCATAAGGCTACCAATCGATGTTTCCCTTTCTCCCTCTTCCTTTCTCTCTCTCTAAGATCAATAAAAACATAATTTTAAAAAAAGAAAAATGTAGTGGGAAGGAAGATGGGAAGTTTGAGGTGGGCAGCAGTAAGAATCAGAGGGGACAGAGGATGCGATGAGGTGACAGTTGAGACGTGAATAAGATGAGGGGGCAGGCATGGGGATTTCTGCGGAAGCATCACAGGAAGGCAGTGGCTCGCAGGGGACATCAGGCAATTTCTGGAGCTATGGACATGGTACTGGCAGCCAGTGGGTAGAGGCCAGGGCTGCTGCTGACATTCCCACAATGCACAGGACAGCCTCCACGACCAAGAATTATCCGGCCCCAACTGTCCCTGGCCTGAGGCTGAGAAGCCAGAAACTAGCGGGAAGAGGAAGCCCCTGGCCGAGGAGTGCCTGCAGGCGCTGTGTTGGAGGAAGGGCAGAGCTCAGGCTGGTTTGCATTGTGGGAGGAAGTGGTGGTGGTCAGATGAGGTCAGAGGCCACGAGGGAAGGGAGGAGCAGAAGGCCGGTTAGGCCATCTGAAGGACCCTGGGTCTTACTCTAAAGGAGACAGGAAATGACTTTTCCGGAGAGAAGAGACACAGACTGACATGTTCTACAAGATTGACCGTGAGGTTGAAAATAGATTGAAGTGGGCAAGGGCAGAAGTAGAGATACCAGAAGTGAGGAGGCTGTAGAGTATTCCAGGCCTTAGGTGAAGGGGGCTCAGACTTGTAGAGATGGAGAGAAGGGGCACAGTTTGGGTCTGCTGGCAGGTCTGTGTCGGGTGTGAGAGGCCTGGGTGACTTCAAGGTTTTGGGCCCGCGTAGCTGGGAGGACGGGGTTGGCGGCAGCTGAGATGGGGACAGCAGTGAAAGGGACAGTCAGGGAGGACATGTGAGGGGCTGAGGAACTTTCGGTCAAGTGGAGAGGCGGTTGGGTGATTGGGTGCAGGGGCAGTTTGGGCTGGAGGTCTAAACGTGGGAGGCATCTGCACCCAGATGGGATTTAAAGCCATGATAGCGGGTGAGATCACCCAGAACAGACAGCAGAGGGACAAGAGACAGGTCAAGGGCCAACCAGTTAGAACCATGCTGGAACCACAGTTAGAATGTTTGGCTATGACAGTGAACCCACAGAGATGATAAGATGTTTCCAGTGACTTGGAGAGTATCAGTGATGGAGCCTCAACCCAGAAACCAAGAGATCCGGGTTGGATTCCCCGGTCAGGGCACCTGTCCAAGTTTCGGGCTCAATCGCCAGTAGGGGGCGCACAGGAGGCAACTGATAGATGTTGATGTTTCTCATCAATGTTTCTATCTCTCTCTCTCTCTCTCTAAAAATCAATAAAAACATATATTTTTGCTGAAACCGGTTTGGCTCGGTGGATAGAGCGTCGGCCTGCAGACTGAAAGGTCCCAGGTTCGATTCCGGTCAAGGGCATGTACCTGGGTTGCGAGCACATGCCCAGTGGGGGATGTGTTCAGTAAACTTTTCTTTTCCCTCTCATTATTTCTTTATAAATGTTTTTATGGATTTCATAGAGAGGAAGGGAGAGGGATAGAAACATCAACGAGAGAGGCATATTATCAATCAGCTGCCTCTTGCACACCCCCTATTGGGGATCGAGCCCACAACCCTGGGCATGTGCCCTGACCAGGAATCAAACCAGCAACCTCTTGGTTCCTGGGTCGACACTCAGCCGCTGAGCCACACCAGCCAGGCAGGACATATTTTTAAAAGTGTTTGTAGGAGGGAGGAGTGACCACCTCCTCAATACTCCTGACCAGTCAAGTTGGGTGAGGCCTGAGAATTGACCCCTGAACTTAGCCGATATGGTGGGCACAGGTAACTGGGACACAGAAACACTTGATAAATATTTGTTGATGGAATGTGTCAGATGCATAAGATGCTGGTAGGGTCTGTTGACCTCCAAAGATTGCCACTTCCAACCATGAGAAAGGAGCAGAGAGAGAGAGAGAGAGAGAGGGCATTTTCTAACTGTGTGTCCGCGGACAAGTTCCTGCCCACCCCAATCACTCCCCAGCATTGTCAGGGGAGATGAGATCATGAAAAGCAAAGAGCCTCTCCGCCTTGGGAAGGGCGAAGTACCTGATGTGGGCCAGGGATGGGTGCCAGCTGAACGCTGTGTGAAGACACCGCACTGAAGTGAGCTCTCACGCTCGCTCAGCGTCTGCTGACATCACTCAGCACAAAGCAGATGGAGACTTCTCAGCCTTTCAGGAAAGGTGTGTCCTTGTGGGTGTGAGGTCCAAAACCTTGCCACTCCCTCCCAGAGATACAGCACACATATTACATTCATTTTAAAATGATTTTCAATAGGAAATGTGTGCACATGGTAAAGAATTAAGACAGGAATTTATCCAGGGAAATGCTGTCTGCCTCTCACCCCTGACCCCTTGATGCCGCCTCCCCCAGGCAATTCCTATTCCCAGAAAGTGCCTGTGCATATGCCAGCACGTACCTTCCCCCTCCTCTCACTGGTACAAGTAGTGACATGCCACCCACACTGATCTACTTTCTGAAATCATCGGTTTCTCTTGGAGAACTGCTTCCTAGCGATCCACATAGACCTGTTTTATTCTTTTTATTTTTTTTAAATATATTTTATTGATTTTCTACAGAGAGGAAGGGAGAGAGATAGAGAGTTAGAAACATCGATGAGAGAGAAACATCGATCAGCTGCCTCCTGCACATCTCCCACTGGGGATATGCCCGCAACCCAGGTACATGCCCTTGACCGGAATCGAACCTGGGACCCTTCAGTCCGCAGGCCGACGCTCTATCCACTGAGCCAAACCGGTTTCGGCCTGTTTTATTCTTTTTAAATGATTGTGGAGCAGCACCTACTGTGCTGCTCTACCATACTTCATTCAACCATCTCCCACTGCTGTGATGGACATTGGGGTTGTGTCCAGCCTTTGGCTATTATGGACAAGGCAGCAATAAAGACCCTTATTCATTTGTCTTGGGCAAGGGCTATCCATAGGAAAAATTCCTAGAAGTGGAATTGCTGGATCAGTGGGTCTCGGTACAGTTAAGCTTTGGTATAAATATACACTGAGTGGCCAGGTTATTATGACCACCTGACGTTTGTAGGCAAATTAGCTATAATTTCGCGCTGAAGTTGCTAGAGGGCCAGACCATTATAAATAGGGAAGCAGGTTGAAGTGATTTTTTTTTCGTAAGATATGGGTAAACAGCGCGATTTAATAGCCTTTGAACGTGGGATATATATGTATGTTAAGAGTCTGTGCGTATTTAAAATGTGATGTAATTGTCACATTACTGATGTGCACACATCTCGACTGTGGATGAGAGAAGGGACAGGAAGGCACCTTTCTTAGGAGTTCCAGGTTTGTGTGTATTGAGGTGGGGGCAGGTTTGGGTGACAATCCCAGAGACCTGAGATTGCTGAGCGTAAATCTGGAGGAAGGCACCAGCCTGGAGCTGGACATTTTAAGGAACAGATGCTCATCCTTCCGACAGAGCTGGGAAGGCTCTGCTGGGAAGACAGCAGGAGGGACCGGATTTAAACATTCATTAGCAGAATAGATATTCATCAAACCATACTGTATTAGCTCAATGTTCAGCCCTTAGGACATGTAGAGAGATAGCCCCCCCAAAAAAACCTAGCATTTAGTCGGAGGAGATGAAGTCAGATCTCATAAGAGAATTAAATTACAAAGCTAGGGAACAACAAGAACGCCAGTATGCAGCCAGGCCAATGTGGCTAAGTGATTGAGCTTCGAGCAGTGAATTAGGAGGTCACGGTTAAATTCCTGGTCAGGGCACATGCCTGGGTTGTGGGCTCCAGTATGCATATTTGCTACTCATTAGGTTATTTATTTATTGTTAATCTTAGAGAGAGGAAGGAAAAGAGAGAGAAACATCGATGTGAGAGAGAAACATGGATCTGTTGCCTCCCTCATGTGCCCCGATGGGCATGGAACCTGAAACCTGGGAATGTGCCCTGATCAAGAATCGAACCTGCCACTTTTTATTGTGCGGGATGATGCCTCCACCAACTGAGCCACACCAGCCCATTAGGTTTTGACAAGATATTAGAAGAGCCGGGATGCCTGAGCTCACAGTAACAGTTAACAATTGTTCCATTCTCCAAGCACTAGCCAAAGTAGTGTCATCTCATTTAAATGCCAGAACAGCCCTAGCTGGCTTGGCTCAGTGGATGGAGCATCAGCCTGTGGACTGAAGCAGCGGTCGCCAACCGGTGGTCTGCCGACCATTGGTGGTCTGTGGGGTCCAAAAGGTTGGCGACCGCTGGACTAAAGGGTCCCGGGTTCGATTCCGGTCAAGGGCACATGGCTGGATTGTGGGCTCCATCCCCAGTAGGGGGGGTGCAGGAGGCAGCTGCTCGATGATTCTCTCTCATCATTGCTGTCTCTCTCTCTCTCCCTCCCTTCCTCTCTGAAATCAATAAAAATGTATTTAAAAACTAAAAATAGATAAATGCCGGGACAGTTCCCTAAGATTGGAGCGATTGTTGTCTTCACCTAGAGACGGGGAAACTGAGGCTCAAAGAGGCTCATGCAGTGTCACCCAGCAAGTAAATGGCACCACCAGGAGATGAAAGCCGCTCCTTCGGATACCCGAGCCCCCTTGAAGGGCACCGCTCTGTGCCCAAGGAGGGTTCTCGGGAATATGTCAAGCTTGAACCGGTAGGAGAAAGTACAGGAGGCCACCGCCAGGGCGGAGCCACTCAAATGGTCAGACAGACTCGCGGAAGGGGAAATACACCCGCCCAGTGCCAGAGGGAAGCAGTGTGCTGCCTCGTGGATGAGCCACAGGGACAGGGAAGAGAAATGAGCCACAAACAGAAGGACGGACGGACGGATGGATGATCTCTCTTAGAGGAGGGACATGGACAGGCAAATTCATACAGACAGAAAGTAGAAGGGCGGTGACTTACCTAGGCCTGTAGGAAGGAGAGGGGGGCAGTTCATGCCTACTGGGCGAATTTCCCTTTGGGAAGATGAAAAAGTTCTGGAGATGGATGGTGACACAACACTGTGAAGGTACTGGATGCCACTGAACCATCCACTTCAAGTGGTTTAAATGGTACCTTTATGTTATGTGTATTTTACCACGATTTTAAAAGGAACGTTGATTGGTTACCTTCCATAGACAGGGCGCCCTGACTGGGGATCGAACCAGCAACCTAAGTATGTGCCCTGCCTGGGAATCAAAACTGCAGCCTGTGGTGTAAGGGAGGATGCGCCAACCAACTGAGCCACCCAGCCAGAGTGTGCACCAACCTTTCTGCATAGCTGTTTGCAGGGCCTCCCAGGCCTCCCACAGGACCCACCCGTGGCACGTGTGCAGCTAGGTGTGGCCATGTGCCTAAGGTGCAGCCAACTCTGCCAATGGGCTCAGAAAGGAAGTGACGCAAGTCACACAGCTGGAAGGTAGCAGGGCTGACTTTGAACCCAGGGCTGTCTAATTCTTTCCTGAGCAAGGTCAGAGAGGACCTGCTTGACAACCTTCTAGGCATCAAGGACACACTCCTGCATGAGTGCATCAAATCCAGGCTGCAGTGAGGTCGAGGGGCTGGCCTGGCACCGACCATGCAGACAAGTGTGACACCTGGGGATGATGGAGCAAGAACATGGAAGGAGCCAAGGTGCCTGAATGACCATGTGGAGCAGAGCTGCCTGTCAGGCCAACAGAGACCAATATCCCTCCCTGCTTCTGTGCAAAACAAGTCTGAGAGCCAGCTTCCTGCTCCAGAAACGCTCCTGAAATATGTGATTGTGAAGTGACGAAGGTAGCTTACTAACCAAGGTTAATAAGTTGCTTGTCCAGACTTACTTCAGGACACTTGCTTCGCGGCGCCCACCAGTCCAAAGCTGTTATGTCAAAAGCTGTCAATTCTAACCAGGTCCCTGTCTTTCAAGACCTGTCTTGAAATCCCACACTTGGGACCCTAAAACTCTGTAAGTCCCTTCCCCCGACTTCCCCCTTCTGAGGCACTACGGACTCTCTCAACACGCTTTTGCTTGGACAACAGGTTTTCACGGTGATTACGTTGAGGAGTCAGAGGCTGACATTGGAGTCTCTTTTTTACATCAATCCAGCTTATCCTAATGAATCCATTCCCTGTCATAGAAAGAAACTTACATGGGCAAGTCTGTTCTGATGCTGGCGTAGTGAGCATAGCTCACATACTGTGAGATTGCCCTGGACACCCCTTCCTGACCTCCCAATCTGGCCAGCTCCCCTTCCCCCTTCCACTGGAACAAAAAAAAACCTATTTCTTTGGGCTCCAGGTGAAGCAGTTGTTAAGAGGCAAATTGTATGCAAAACATGCCTTCAGGAAGGGGGAGAGGGGAGAGAGAAACATATATTTGTTGTTCCACTTACTTTCTGCATTCATTGGTTGATTCTTGTATGTGCCCTAACTGGGGATCGAACCCACAACCTTGGCGTATAGGGGACAATGCTCTAACCAACTGGGCTATGCGGCCAAGGTAAAACATGCCTCTTTAATTGCTAGCATCATACTTACTATAAGGAGTGGACTTAGGGTGACCAGGTCTTTCTGGTTTGCCCAGGGTTGTTCCAATTTTATTTATTATTTTTAAATATTTTTATTGATTTTTAGAGAGAGAGGGAGAGGAAGAAAGAGAAATATCGATGGGCTGCCTCCTGCACGCCCCCTACTGGGGTTGGAGCCCACAACCTGATGGGGGCCCTGACTGGGAATCAAAGCAGCAACCTTTTGGTGAACAAGATGACGCCCAACCAACTGAGCCCTACTGGCCAGGGCTGCCTCGATGATTTTAAAACGGGAAACCTCACATTTCAAGAACCCCAGGGTCCCAGGCAAACAGGGACAGCTGTCACCCTAAAAGACTGCCACCCCGAGTGAGGCACCCTGGGACCAAGGCTGGCCTGAGCACCGTGGGGACAAGTGTCCATCGCTCCCTTCCTCAGGCTCACGTGGGGTCATGGACAGACTCAGGTACAAAATATTAACTAGTGAGGAATAGACAGCATATTTCCAGAAGGAGGCACAAGAAATGAAACGGGCAACTGGGGTTGCCTCTGGGGATGAGAGCCTGGGAGGTGGGCTCCACTTACTTAGCACAGGAAAACTCCACCTCTCAAGTGGACTTGAGCACACATCAGACTCACCTGGGGGTTTGTTAAACACAAACTGAGGGATCCCCTCCAGAGCTTAATCACAAGGCCGGGTGGGGCTGAGCATTTGCGTTTCTAGAAAGTTCCCAGGTGCTGCTGCTGGTCCAGGCAATGAACTTTGATGGAGGACCGCTGCTCTGAGTTGATTACTGTAACTAGCACCCTAGATCAGCGTTACCTGCAAGGCGCATCTCATCGCAGCCTCACGGCAATGCTGTCCCATTACTGTTATTATTCCACAGATGAGATCACCAAGACTCCCAAACATTAAGTGACTTGGCCAGGGTCACACAGCCAGAAAGTTGTTGAAGTCCGGGTGTGAACGCTGCTCTAACTAACTAAAGGCAGGAGAGGACTGTGCAATCAGCTTCTTTCTAGGCATCAGAGCAAGCGCTCCTAGCACCTGCAAGTCCACATTGCACAACAAAGGCTACTTACCACGTACAGGCAAAAAGGCCTCGCCTCTCCTGAAGTTCGGCATCTTGCAGAACGGCCTTCGCTAAACTCTGTGGGGGAATGGCGCCCCCTGGTGGCGGTTTGGAGCGCCGCGTTCCTCTCCCTTGGCTGGGCGCTCTGCTCTTTTGAATCATCAGCATTCCTCAGTCCCATTACTAACATGGAAAATATGATTCAGTCCATTCCATCGTCAGAAAGAATGCAGAGTGTTGAAAGGGGGTGGGCACTTCAGAGCTGAGGAATGTAAAGGAAGGGCGGTGGACCAGTCCCTGGGGAGCTCAGGGGGCTGGGGTAAAAGGATAAAGACGGTAAGCTGAGAACAATCCGGACTTTGACCTTTTGACCCTCCCAAGCACGCCTGCTGAGGAATTTCCAGGACTAAACCTCACAGGGTTGTTATAAAAATGCCACGTGTTCTCTGAATGCCAGTGCCCGCTTCATGATCCAGTCCATTTGTTCATTCATTTTTTCATTCAGCAGATATTTTTTGAAAGCCTACTATATGCCAGCACTATTCTAGGTGCTGGGGACACAGAAACAAATAGAACAGCCTGAATCCTTGCCTTGATGAATGCCCTCCTGCCCAAGAATGATCAATGAATGAGTGAATGAATAAAACATGTTCATATATATATATATTTTATTTTTATTGATTTTTAGAGAGAGGAAGAGAGCCAGAGAGAAGGAGAGAGAGATCAATTTGTTGTTCTGCTAATTTATGCATTCACTGGTTGATTCCATATATGTCCTGATGAGAGATCAAACCCAAAACCTTAGCATATTGGGGGACAATACTCTAACTAACTGAACTACCCAGCCAGGGCAAATAAAAACACATTTAGAAAAATAAGGAAGGTGGTCTCCAGACCTCACTGAGAAGATGACATTTAAGCAAAAGTTTGAGGGAAGAGAGGTAAAGAGAGGAGCAGTTATTTGGGAGAAAAATGTTCCAGGAAAAAGAATGGTAAGAACAAAGGGTGTGGGGCATCCATGTTTAGCACATTTGAGGACCTGGAATAGGCTCTAGAGCAGTGGTTCTCAACCTTCTGGCCCTTTACCTACAGTTCCTCATGTTGTGACCCAACCATAAAATTATTTTCGTTGCTACTTCATAACTGTAATGTTGCTACTGTTATGAATCGTCATGTAAATATCTGATATGCAGGATGGTCTTAGGCGACCCCTGTGAAAGGGTCGTTCGACCACCAAAGGGGTCGGGACCCACAGGTTGAGAACCGCTGCTCTAGATAATAGAGTGGGACATATATTTTTATTATACAAGATCCACTTGACCCGTTATTATAATGGAATCATTTTTAAAAAATATATTTTTATTGATTTCAGAGAGGAAAGAAGAGGGAGAGAGAGATAGAAACATCCATGATAAAAGAGAATCATGGGTTGGCTGCCTCCTGCAAGTCCCCCACCGGGGATCGAGCCCACAACCCGGGCATGTGCCCCTGACCGGAATCGAACCCGGGACCCTTCAGCTCGCAAGCCGACGCTCTATCCACTGAGCCAAACTGGCTAGGGCTAATGGAATCACTTTTATTAAATCAACTCCCTTTCAAAAACTTATGTCAATTTCATCAGAGTGGATTGAGGAAAGAGCAGGAGGCAGCTATAAACAAGCCTTTGAGAATTTTTTGGTTTTTTTACTGAATTTATTGGGGGTGACACTGGTTAACAAAATTATACAGGGTCCAGGTGCACAACTCCATCACAATTCTTTCTGGTTTTTAAGTTGGCTTTATTAAGTGATTCATGAGTCAGGCAGCACCCCCTCTAGCAACCAGAAGGGCATTCCCCAAAGTAGAATGTTTGACTGCCTCTGGCCCCAGCCCAACCTGCCCCTTCCATGTGGCTCTGGTACGTGCAAAAGTGAGGAGTGGTCCTTGTTTCTTCTTCCCTCCCACTCCGCCTCCAGGAGCAGCAGCCGGTGGCACAGCTCCCTTCCCCTCTCCGCGTCTCCACCCCACCATCGTTTGGTCTCCCTGCCTCCACCCTGCGCCTCTGCAATCAGTTTCCACCCAGATCTGAAAAAGCAAATCACATCATGCCAGACGCCTATTTAAAATTCTCTATGGCTTTTCCGTAGCAACCAGCATAAACCTTTTCCATGGCCTCCAAGATCCTCCATGATCTCAACCTAGCCCACTCCTGCGTCTGTGAACATTCAGTCCATTTCTTTTAACTGCTTCCCTGTACTCTGTGCAGCCTCCACATTTTACCAACGCACTCTCTTAGCGATGGCTCCTCACTGAGCCAAACCGGTTTGGGCCAGTCCATTTCTTTTAACTGCTTCCTTGTACTCTGTGCAGCCCACATTTTATTAACGTACTCTCTTAGCGATGGCTCTCCATCCCTGCCTCCACCTCCACCTCCACCTCCCTGCATTGCATTGGGCATCTGTGTGCGTGCCCCCTGTGGAATGAATGAGCAGTTCTGTGGGATCTATATCCAGGAGAGGAGATGCCCAGTCATAATGCATGTGGGTGACTACCGTCTGCTTGCTCTCCCGCATAGCTGCTCCCTGTCTTTACCATTGCCAGCAGCCATGGGGTTTTCTATAGTCCCAGGAAAGGTATTTCATTCCTCTTTGTTACACCTGTAGTTGGACATCTGTGTTGTTTTCATGGCCATATCCATCGTTCCTTTTTCTGATCACTGCACTCTAGTTTTCTAGTTGGAGGAACTACCTGTCCCTCATTCTCAATCCCCATGGTTGAGATGGGGACTGGCCTTGCTCTCAGGCCTGGTTTGACCATGTGACTGAGCACTGGCCAATCAGCGTCTTGCATCTCCCAATCAATCAAATGAAGGCACATGACTCAAAGTAGGCCAAATTAAAGCCAATCCAGGACTTTTTCTGGAACTCATGGGGAAAAGGCTCTCTGTCCCTGGGATGGCTGAACCGGTAAGTCGGGACCTGCTAGAGGCCATCATCGCTACGCTCTCAGGAGAGAAGCTGCTGAGGTGAAGTCTTCGCAGAAGAAAACATAGCTGAGAAATGAAGACTAGTCCTGGTGTGCCTCTGGAACCAGCCGCCCAAAGCCAGGGTGCACTGAAGCTTACAGTTACAAAAGCCAATAAATTCCTTTCCTGCCGAAGCCGGTTTGAGTTGGGTTTAGGTTACTCACAGCCAAAACAATCCAACTAACTCACAGCTCCTACCCCACCCATCCTGCTGCCCAGCACAGAGCAGGTCACAGGACCAATGTTTGCTGAATGAATGAGGGAGTCCATGTGTGGGAATAAATGAGATGTGAGAAGCATGTGATGTATAAATACCCCAGTGAGCTCTCCAAGAGTTTAGGTGAAGTAATACTCTGGGAAGGCCCGAAGTAAGAAAATGGGCTTAAAAAAATTCCTTTTGCTAAATTCAAATTCTAGAGCTAAACAGACTTGTATACACTCATTCCCGGTGGTTCAGTTTTGTTTCTTTTCCGCCCAGACAACCAGGTAACCCTCATTAAAATAGGAAGTTAACTTAAAACCCAGCCACATTTCCCCTAGAGGCACAGAGACAAGACGAACAAGCACTAGACTCTCTCTTCCACAGCTTTCCAGGGATGTTGTCCTTTGTGCTTACTTTTAGGAAAAGTGCGTTGATGTAGGTACTGAGCAACCCAAAGAGTGAGAACATCGGTGCCATCCATCTGACAATGGTTTGGACTAAAATAAAATTTGATTGTTTTTGGTCTTTGAATTTTTTTAAAATATATTTTTATTGATTTCAGAGAGGAAGGGAGAGGGAGAGAAAGATAGAAACATCAATGATGAGAGAGAATCATTGGTAGGCTGCCTCCCCCACACCCCACACTAGGGATCAAGCCTGCAACCGCGGCATGTGCCCTTGACTGGAATCAAACCCGGGACCCGTCAGTCCGCAGGCCGATGCTCTATTCACTGAGCCAAACTGGTTGGGGCTGAATTTTTTTTATTAATTAAAAAATAATATATGATTTGTATTTTAAAATGACCAAAGGTCAAGTCGAACAGAAGGGCATATATGACAGGCCATGTGCTTTCCACCTCTGGCTCTCACCCAGTTGCCTTCTCAAGAAGCAGCCACACCCTGGCTCGGTAGTTCAGTTGGTTAGAGAGTCGTCCCAATATGCCAAGGTTGCTGGGTTGCTGGTTCGATCCCCAGTCAGGAGGGCACATACAAGAATCAACTGATGAATGCATAAAGAAGTGGAACAACACATCGATGCCTCTCTCTCTCCTATTCTTTCTCTCCCTAAAAATCAATAAATCAATAAATACAAAATAAAAGGAAGATGCAGCTACATCACCAGTTTCTCTTGTCACTTCCCAGAGAGCCTCTGCATGTACAAGCTCTATCAGCCGAGGTTTGTGATTGCGAGCAACAGAGACCTACGCTGGCTAAGCTAAGTGGCAAGGGGGTCTATTGGAACGCTGTGGGGGTTTTTCCTACAGAATCATAGGAAGGAAAAAAGCCAGCAGGAAGGGAGGGAGGCCCAGCCCGGAGAATTCTGTCCAGGTGAATATTGCTGCCGACACTAGACATACTTAGCCCGACATTGCCTCTGCCTGGGCACAGCTGCTGACTCCTGACCACCACATGCAGGGTCAACCTAAACACTTACCTTCGCTTCTCTTGCTCAGGAACTGACACCCCTGGGCGGGAACATCTGATTGCCCAGTCATGTGCCCTCCTGGCCAGGTGGTGGAGAGAAAGGTCTCTTTATTTGTAATTTTGAGAAATCTTGCTAAATTTCCTTCTAAGAGATCGTTTCTGTCGATGCTTCTAACCACAGCCCAGAAGAATTTATGTTGCCAGGTGCCAAAAGAGCATAAAGAGTAAGATTTTGAACTAAGAGTGGATGCCTTTTTGCATACTAGGCAGCATTGTGGAAGAGGTTAAAAGCATCTGACAACTGCCAGGGGGGGCTGTGCGAATCCCCACAGAATTCCAGGATCTCGTTATAGTCCTGGGGGAGGGGGGTAGAAAGCCACCTGGGTAATATTGGTGTAATTGGCCCCCCACGGCAGTTCGGTGATTGATCCCTTTGAAGATCAGCCTCTGCGATGGGGGAGGGGCTGACTTGTTTTTATCTCTCTTTTTAAGACTCGAATTTCCAATTCATTAAAAAATAAATCCTGCGGGTACCCATTCTCAAGGAGCCCATTAAGATTTGACCTTGGGGAGTGGGCTTTTGAATTGTCAAGCAAGATGAAGTCGTAGATATAACGATGGCCTTGTATCGCTTCGTTTAAGTAGCCAAAGAAACGAATCAGTTAGGAATGTTTGGGGCTACGAACAACAGAACGTTTGATTAAGAGTGGCTAACATTTTTCTCTCCAAACGAGGAATCTGGGAGCAGGGAGCGCTGTTGCTGGGTGAATGAGAGGAGAGCCAGCTACTCTGTGATCGCCTTGGCCTTTTCCTCCTGCTGCAGGAAGATGGCTGCGGCGGCTCCCGGCGTCGTGGCCATGTTCAAGGCAGGAAGAGGCAGGGGAAGGGCTGGAACCAGTGGTGTTTGTTCCTTTTATCAGAAAGCAAACATATTCCTGGAAATCCAGCAGCAGAGTTGGCAACCACAACGGCAAAGAAGCTTTCCAGCTTTTAAAATCAGAGGAAGAGGAGAGTCAGAGACGGGGAACAGTAGTGGGCACAGCCAGTTGGCTCTCTCTGCCACAAGGAACATCGGGACAGCCACGGTGTTTTGGAATATTGAAATCTCTTGTCCTTCTTTTAGTTCTTGCACCTGGATGACGGGCACTGTCAGAGTTTTTCATGTCTGTATCTATCCACAGGGACTTAACAGTAACTCCCGATGGGAGCTAGTCAGGGTTATTCAAATGTGGTATTCATGGACTAAAATTAGCCACTCATCCACATCGGTGTCCTGCCAAGTCCTGCCGGCTGCCACGCAACGCTTGATGGTCTTGCCTTTGCACAAATGGCTGAAATTCCTATGATTTAAGGAAAAGACGCTTTGTTATATCACCAAGGCTAAACCTATATGCTTCGCAATCGCTGCCTCTACGTCCTGTATCACATGCCCATTTGGTTGGAGCATCATTCCATACACGGGAAAGTCACACACCCAGGTGGCAGGTGCCATCCCTGGTCAGGGTGCATATGAGAGGCAACCGATGGATGTTTCTCTCTCTCTCCCTTTTTCTCTGTCGAAAATAAATAAAAAATATCCTCCCGTGAGGATTAAAAAAAGATATCACACCCTATCGTCAGTTGAATTGTGTCTTCCACAAAGACATGTTCAAGTCCTAAACACTGTTCCCGTAAATGTGACCTCATTTGGAAATAGGGTCTTTGAAGATGTAATTTAGTTAAATTAGGATGGGGTCATATTGGATTAGGATGGGTGCTCATCCAATGACTGGTATCCTTATAAGAAGAGAAAGCAGACCTCTGTGTACTGTTGGTGGGAATGTAAAATGGTACGGCCATTGTGAAAAACAGTTTGGCACTTCCTCAAAAAGTTAAGCACAAAATTACCTTATGACTGAGCAATTCCACTCCTAGATATATACCCTAAATAATTGAAAACAGGTATTCAAACAAATACTTGTACATGAATGTTCATAGCAGCACTATTCACAAAAGCCACACAAGTAGAAACAACCCAAATGTTCATCAGTTGTTGAACGGAACTAAATGTGGTATATCCATACCATGGAATATTATCCAGTCACAAAGAAGAATGAAGTATTGATACACGCTACAACATGGATGAACCTTGGAAATATTATGCTAAGTGAAAGAAGTCACACTTGAAAGGCCACATATTGTATGATTCCATTTATGTGAAATGTCCAAAATAGGTAAATCCATGGAGACAGAAAGTAGATTAATGATTGGCATGAGCTCAGGGATAGGGGACTAGGAAATGACTGCTAGTTGGTATGGGTGATGAAAATGTTTTTGAATTAGACGGGGGGACAAAAAAAAGAGAACTAGAGAGAGGTCTTGGTTACACAACATTGTGACTGCTGAGTGCCACTGATGGTTAATTTTATGTTATGTGAATCTCACATCAATTTAGAAGGAGGAGGAGAATGAGGAGGAAGAAAAACAAGAAAGAAAGAGCCATAACAGTTATTGCTGGTGGCCATATGGAGGACATCCTTCTATATTTGTATACTGTTATGGCCTTTGGGCAGTATCTCTTAACATTTGATGGAATAGGTTCCATGCTTAGGAAGCAGTATGTAAGAACATGTATGCAAAAAGACCTGCAGCCCCTGGTGCCCAGGACTGAGGGGGTCACGGGGTGTGCAGATTGTCCCTCTCCTGGGCCGTAGGCACAGGTGCAGCTGCTGGCGCCTGGGACCGCGGGGTGGGTAGCTTGTCCCTCTCCTGGGCTTCAGCCTGGCTGGTCCTCATTTCTCTCTCGTAAGCTCATTTGTGCCTGGCTGGCCCCATTCCCCTCTCCCCAGTGTTGAGTGTCTGAGCCGTTATGGCATGACGGTGTGAGGGCATGATGACTATTTGCATATTAGCTCTTTATTATATAGGATTATATACATATGCACATACATGTATAAAGACGTTGAGGGTAAGAGGAGAGGAAATTGGAGGAAGGTGGTCGAAAGGTACAAACTTCCAGTTATAAGGTAAATAAGTAGCCCTAACCGGTTTGGCTCAGTGGATAGAGCGTCGGCCTGAGGACTCAAGGGTCCCAGGTTCGATTCTGGTCAAGGGCATGTACCTTGGTTGTGGGCACATCCCCAATAGGGGATGTGCAAGAAGCAGCTGCTCGATGTTTCTAAGTCTCTATCCCTCTCCCTTCCTCTCTGTAAAAAATCAATAAAATATACATATAAAAAATTAAGGTAAATAAGTAGGTACTAGGGAAGCAATGCACAGCATGGTGACGCTAGCTAACACTGCCCTATGATACATAGAAGTTTTTATGACAGTAAATCCTATGAGTTCTTATCACGAGGAGAACATTTTCCCCCCTTTTCTAATTTTTTCTTTCTTTTTATTGCATCTCCATGAAAAGATGGATGTTAGCTAAATCTATGGTGGTAATCATTTCACAATTATGTAAATGAAACCATCGTGCTGTATGCCTTAAACTTATACAGTGATGTGTGTCAATTATTTCTCAATAAAACTGGAAAAATAACCTTTTTTTAAAAAAATATATTTTATTGATTTTTTACAGAGAGGAAGGGAGAGAGATAGAGAGTTAGAAACATCGATGAGAGAGAAACATCGATCAGCTGCCTCCTTGCACGCCCCCCACCGGGGATGTGCCCGCAACCCAGGCACATGCCCTCGACCGGAATCGAACGCGGGACCCTTCAGTCCGCAGGCCGACGCTCTATCCACTGAGCCAAACCGGTTTCGGCTGGAAAAATAACCTTTAAGTCATAAACGTATAATGCACGATAACCAAATAAACACAACTAAATACAGAATTAAAACTATTGTTTCTTTGACTTCATCATTATCAATTAAGCTGTCGCACGTTTTCTCTTTTTTTAAAAAAAAATATGTTTTTATTGATTTTAGAGAGAGAGGAAGGAAGAGGGATAGACAGATAGAAACATTGATGACAGAGAAACATCTCCATCAGCTGCCTCCTGCACGCCCCGCACTGGGGATGGAGCCATAATCCCTACATGTGCCCTTGACTGGAATCGAACCCAAAACCCTCAGTCTGCAGGGAGACACTCTATCCACTAAGCCAAACTATCTGGGGCTAGATGTCCGTGTTTTCACCTACTGAGCATTCCTTTGGAGGATGCTGCTGCCCTCACTGCCATTCCCTGGTTCCTTAGTGGTTGGCAAACTCATTAGTCAACAGAGCCAACTATCAACAGTACAATGATTGAAATTTCTTTTGAGAGCCAAATGTTTTAAACTTAAACTATACAGGTAGGTATATTGTTATTAACTTAATTAGGGTACTCCTAAGGCTTAGGAAGAGCCACACTCAAGGGGCCAAAGAGCTGCATGTGGCTCATGAGCCGCAGTTTGCCCACCACGGGCTGGAGTCCACATTTGGGTCCCTCAATTTCTACTTTGAACAGGTGCCCCACCTCTAGCTGGTCAGAGGACGCCATTCATCTGGCCACTGTGATTGGTTCAGGGCTGAACACATGATCCAATCCTGACCCACTTCTTACCTATGCTCCTGAACTGTCAGAGTTTCTTGGAACTCCTGCAGCTGTCTTTGCCATCACATTGAGAAAGTCCACACGGACAGAGCAGGGGGGAGTGAAAGATTCTGACGGCACCTCTGAGCATCTGGATCCGCAGAGCTGGAAGGCAGAACTACTTTGGGCATTTTATTTCCGTTCTACACTTTGAGAACCTCTCACCTAAAGGATTGGGGGGAGGGGGCCAGGAGGAGAAGAGAAGAGGCTAGGGGCTGAATGAGGGGTTTGGCAAGGCAGAGCGGTGAGCGGTGTGGCCGGGAAAGGATAGAGACTTCATTAGTATCACTGCGAGTTTCTTTTAGTGTTCTCGAGAGATGGGAAAGGGAAATTCGATTCCTTTTTAATTACTTTTGTCTGTTGAACTATGTTTCTTGACTGTGACTTACCACCAAGGCTAAACCTATGTGGGTCTTTGAATTCATGAGGGTTACAATTGTCCAGTTACTGTCCATTGTTGTCACCAAATGTTTTGTCCATTAGAAAGTGGGTACAAGTAAAGGGATGGGCCATGGAAATTTTGCCCCAGAGAGTGGGTCACAGTCTAGAGGATTAGCTCCTGTGGAAACGAGGAGGCTGAGCGATCTGTGGAGCCAGACAAAATGATGTATCCCACAGAGACAATGTTAATTGATTTAACACGTCACCAAGTATTGTTTTGTGTTGTTTGTGGTATATTAGCTCTTCATCTGGGTTCTCTTTGTCTCTCCAGATTAATGGTACATTCATCATGGGCAGGAATCTTGAGTTCTGTGGGTTTTTTCCTCCTTTGTTCTTTCTTTCATGAACATTTACTGTGTGCCAAGTCCTGCTCTAGACAAATCAAACCAAGTGCTATGGCAGAGATAGCTGGTTTACCACTAATATCTCTCCTTCCCTCGTTCTTTAATAATTGAACTCGTGATTTTTTACTGCCATGTGGTTGTCATGATAACTACATTTTATGAGTCTCTCTTTTTAAAAATTCATTTTATTTTTAGTTTTTATTGAGAGAGAGAGAGAGAGAGAGAGAGAGAGAGAGAGAGAGATTTGTTGTTCCACTTATTTATGCATTCATTGGCTGCTTCTTGTATGTATCCTGACAGGGGTTCAACCCCAAACGTTGGCATATTGGGATGACGCTCTAACCAACTGAGCTGAGCTACCCGGCAAGGGCCAAACCTCTTTTGGATCTAAGTGTCCTATGGCTAAGTTCTGAGATCTTCTTGTGAGTTTATGTGAGATGTGAGCAGAAATGATGTATGCTTCTTCCAAGTTATTTCATTAAAAAGAATGGATATGCTCTCTCTTTGCCCTTTCTCCTGCCCTTCCCCACTGGCCAGGATGCAGATATGATGGCAAGTGCTGGAGCAGCTACCTTGGACCAGACGGAAGCTGTGTACTAAGGTTGTCAATGCTACTACCCTAGAACCACCTAAATCTGGAATGTTCAGTAAGAGAAAAATAAACTTGATTTTGTTTGAGTCAATAAAGAGGCAGTTAAAAAAAAAGTGGCAAGTGCTGAAATAGAGCTAACCCCATGGTGTTGTGAGGCTATAAATTAGGGCTTGCTCAGCCTAGGCTGAGATGCTGATTGGTAGAAGGCTTATTGAAGAGGGTCCCTGAAAAGGATAGCCACAGATAGAAATTGGAGTGGTACTAGACACTTAGGATTCTTTGGCTAAAGTAATAACAACTAAATCCGACAAGGACTGTCTTTAAGGAGTCATTAATTTATTTAACAAACATTCACCTATCATTTACTATGGCAGTAATTAAGACAGACCAAAAAGGAAAAAAAAAAAGGAAAACTAAAACAAAATTCTGCCTGCATGGATTCTATGTTCTAGTGGAGAGAGATTTATTATCTCACAAAACAAGAAATTGAGATAGGTGGCCCTGGGCTGGTAGCTACAGAGTTTCCATACTGTCTTGAAGGACCTATGTTCTTTCCATCTCTTCGCTCTGCCATCCTCAGTGTGTAGACTTTGTCCTCAGTTTTGTAACCTCATAGTTGAAAAATGGCTGCCACTGCTCCAGGCATCACACTGCATGCACATTCATCCAGTAGAGCAGAAGAACATGGGACTGTTTCCTCCCACATAATTTTTTGTTGTTTTTTTCTAGAAAGAAAACTTCCTCAGAACTCCTCAGCAGATTTCAAGTTGCATGTTTCTGATAAATTCCTAATAAAATCCGTGGCAATGGGAAGAAAACAACCATGAGGGGCTTAAGTCAGTGGTTCTCAAACTCTTAAAAATTATAATGGCCCCAAAGAGCTTTGGTGTACATGGTTAGATCGATTGATATTTGCTATGTTAGAAGTTAATACTGAAAAAAAATTTTTTTTAAGGTAAAGTTATTTTTTAAATATACTTTTACTAAAGGTAAAAATATATTCGTGCACCAGTGGGGTCCCTCGGCCTGGCTTGCGGGATTGGGCCAAAACTGGCTTTCTGACATCCCCTGAGGGGTCCCGGATTGCGAGAGGGTGCAGGCCAGGCCGAAGGACCCCACTTGTGCACGATTGGGGGCAGGGAGGGACACGGGAGGTTGGCCAGCGGAGAGGGACCATGGGAGGGCTCCAGGGCGTGTCTGGCTTGGCTTGCTCTGTCCTGATTGGACACACCACAGCAACAAGCTAACCTACCAGTCGGAGCGTTTGCCCCCTGGTGATCAGTGCACGTCATAGTGAGCGGTTGAGTGGCCTTAGCATATTGTTAGCATATTATGCTTTGATTGGTTGAAGGGCTGACTGGTTGGCCAGACACTTAGCATATTAGGCTTTTATTATATAGGATTGATTTCAGAGGAAGGAGAGGGAGAGAGAGATAAAAACATCAATGATGAGCCCTAACCAGTTTGGCTCAGTGGATAGAGCGTCAGCCTGCGGACTGAAGGGTCCCAGGTTCAATTCCGGTCAAGGGCGTGTACCTTGGTTGCGGGCACATCCCCTACTGAGGATTGAGCCCACAACCCAGGTATGTGCCCTTGACCAGAATCAAACCCAGGACCATTCAGTCCACAGGCTGATGCTCTATCCACTGAGACAAACTGGCTAAGGCTGAAAATTTTAATTATACATATTCATTAGTTTATTTAAAATCAAAGGACTTATATGCATGCATATAAGCATAACCAATGGACACAAGACACTGGGGGGTGGGGTAAGGGCATGTGCTGGGGGGTAGGGGAGGCCGGGGGAAGGTTAATGGGGGAAAAAAAGGAGACATATGTACTACTATTTGTAATACTCTAAACAAGAAAATAAAATTAAAAAAAAAATTACCCTTTGCATGTTAACGTAAATAACAAATATTATGAAAAATAGCTATATTTTCCAAAACAAGCAAACAAAAAATTAGTGAAAAGTATGGCACTGTTTTGCATTTTTCTTGATCTCTTTGATATCTGGTTTAATAGAAGCCGGGTTCTAATTTCTGCTTCCATATTCAATCCATTGTGATGTGTTGTTTTGCTTGAAATATATGAAGAAATTCAGTCCTCATACAGATACGTTGTTGCAAAAAGAAGGGCCTTAATGGACCCCCTGGAAGGGCCTCAGGGACCCTTGGGGGCTTGGGGGCACACCCTGAAAGACACTGGTTTAGAACAGCTCCCTGGGCTATGAAGGACTTAGCCCCCACCCCTGACTCTATACAGTTCAGCTTTCCTGTAAACACATGGCTGCTTCCATTCCTGAACAAAGTCACAGTTCCCTATGTAAGGATAAAGAGCAGAGTGGCTATTGGGTACTATCGTCAATCCTCCGTGTTTGCTACACATTGCTCTGCAGTGGTGGTTTTCAAACTTATTTCACTGTATCCCACAAGAAAAAAAAAATACATTTTATATACACTGCACACATGCATACATCAGAGAGAAAAGTTTTATAAAACAATATTTAGACTTTACAACATGCAATACACTCTGATATTTTCTGTTCCTTCTATTCTATTTTATTTCATTTAAAAAAAAGTGCTGGCCTTAATCCATTAAACTTGTTTCATGACTCACTAGTGGGTCATTATCGTCAGTGTGAAAAATACTTCTCTCTAAAGACTTGACAGATTGGACAGAGGGGCAGGACGGAGGTATCCAAGAGAAGGGAATTCAATAAGAATTGTCTCAAAAGTTGGCTAGGGAAATTCCCTGAGGTACCCATGTTGACCCTACCCTTTTCCTTATTGCCTATATTAATTTCTTTATGTTTATCAGGGGAAGGTAGGCTCAACTCAACGGGTCTTAAGTTAAAAAAAAAAAAGGAACCTGTTGAATCAGAATAGGAAAACCCAGGAATTTTATAAGCTCACGCACAGCTGGAACCAGCTGCTCACATGATGGGTAGCTGTCAATCTCTACCTGTAAACTCTAATGTTGGTTGGCATCATTCTCCGGCAATAGTGGCCCTCTTCAGCTCCCCTACTTCCAACGCCACAGAAAAAAAGAAAAGTAATTTTCCCAGTAGTTCTAGAAAAATGTCTCAGGGCTCATGCTCATTGGCTCAGCCTGGGTTATGTGTCCACTGTAGGAAGGGGATGTCAAGGTCAGCCTCATCTGAACCACATGGGATGAAAATAAATGGGCAGTGAATCCCCAGTGGAGAATTAAAAAAACTGTTGCTTGAAGAAGGGGAGAGGATTCTGAGCAGGCAAAACCAGCATGTGTTCAATACCCCAAGTTCCGTGAGAGGAGGGAAGGTGTTGGGTCTTGAGCACCACTATGTTTCCAGAGACTGGCACAGACGAGGCTCAGAAAAGACTTGTATGAACAAGGCCTGTTTTGTTTGGCTGATAGTGTAACCTGGGCCAATTTGGATTCCCAAAGGGTAAAAGAAGTAAGGATAAATTAATAGATCGGTGGAAGAGAACAGAGAAGCACGTTGAGACTGACCATTTATGGCCAAGTTATTTTCAACAAAGGCACCAAGATAACTCAGTGAGGAAAAGTTTTGTTTTTCAAGAACTGTTGTTGGAACAATTGTGTATTCGCACTAAAAAACATGAAATATGAACTTGACTCCCACCTCACATCATACATAAAAAATATTCAAGATAGGTAATAGGCCTAAACATAAAAGCTAAAATGTTAAGCTCCTAGAAGAAAATATAGGGCCCATTTAGTATGGGCAAAGATTTCTTAGGACACCATAGCATTAATCATAAAAGAAAAAATTTATAAATTGGACTTTATCAAAATTAAGAAAATTCTGTTCTTTAAAATTCACTGTTAAGAAAAAAACCACTGGATGGTATACTTTAAATGTGTAAGATGGTGAATTTTATGTTCTGTAAAGTTTATACTAATAACAAATTTCAATAAGCAGCTTATTGCTTGATTGTAAAACTTTAGATTTCCCAAGTATATAGAATATTATACATTGTTGTCAAGACAACTAAAAAATAAAATAAAAATGAATCACTTAAAAAAAAATAAAAGAGCTCTAGCTGGTTTGTCTCAGTGGATAGAGCAACGGCCTGCAGACTAAAGGGTCCCAGGTTCGATTCCGGTCAAGGGCACATGCCCAGGTTGTGGGCTCAATCCCCAGTAGGGGCCGTGCAGGAAGCAGCCAATCAATGATTCTCTCTCATCATTGATGTTTCTATCTCTCTCTCTCCCTCTCCCTTCCTCTATATCAATAAAAATATATTTTAAAAAAGAAAGAAAAGATACCTGGCCTCAGTGGCCAGCATTGACCTATGAACCAGGAGGTCACAGTTGGGGCACAGTCTGAGTTGTAGGCTCAATCCCCGGTGGGAGGCATGCAGGAGGCAGCCAATTAATGATTCTCTCTCATGGCTGATGTTTCTATCTCTCTCCCCCTTTCTTTCTGAAATCAATGAAAAATATATTTAAAAAATAAAAAAGAAAAGAAAAAGCAAGCCACAGGCTTAGAGAAAATATTCATAATATATTCATCTGACCATTGTAACTAGAATATATAAGGAACTCTTGCAATTCAATAACACAAAGATAAACAACCCAACAAAAAAATTGGACAAAAGGTTTGAACAGACTCTTCACAGAAAAAAATTATGTGAATATCCAATAATACATGAAAAGATACTCAATATACATTAGTTATCAGGGAAATGGAAACTAAACCATAAGTAAATACCTTCACACATCTATAAGAATGACTTTTTACAAAACAGATTATACCAAGTGGTGTCAAGGATGTGGAGCAGCTGGAATTCTCATTCATTGCTTATAGGAATGCAAAATGGTACAACCGTTTTGGAAGAGTTTGGCATTTTCTTACAAAGTTAAACATACAGTTATTATCTGACTCAGTAAACCTACCCAGATATTCCGATCTTGATTGTGATGGTGGTTACATGACTATATATACAGGGGTGGGCAAAAATAGGTTTATAGTTGTGAATACACAACACAGAGTAAATCTACTTTGCCCACCCCTGTATATATAGTCAAACACAGAACTAAAAAGGATGATTTTTAGTATATGTGAAACCTCAATTAACCGATAACTTTAAAACAAACAGAAAACAACTGACAATAACAAGTAATGGTGAGGATGTGGAGTAACTGGAATCCTCCTCTGTTATTGGTGGGAATATAAAAAGGTACACCCACTTTGGAAAACTCTTTGGTGGTTATTAAACTTAAACATACATCTAACATGCAACACAGCAATTCCACTCCTAAGTATGTCCCCAAGATAAATGAGTGCAGGTGACCACACAGGCTTGTACAACAATGTTCATAGCAACTCTTCATCATAGCTCCAAACTGGAAACAACCGAAATAGCCAATAGTTGGTGAGTAGATAAACAAATTGTGGTATATAAACTTAGAGACTTAATTTTGTTCACTTCTGTATTCCTAGGATTATTTGCCTGCTTGGCACACAGTCGGGTGCTTACTATGATTAGGTTGTGATGGTTGGCTGGCTGGCTGGCTGATATTAAAATTTGAATAGATAGCATCTATAACAATATGTTTATGTAAATATTTTCTACTGTAGGACAGCTATGTTATTGGACCAGGAGAAAGGAAAATGAGATTTCCTCTCTGGTCCCATTTCCTACCACGTGGCCCAGGTTCCAGGGCTCCAGTGGCATCTTTTATTGTCCCAAAGTGTGGAGGCACCTTCTACCAGTGGTGTGCTGGGCTGGCATAGACCGATTGTACATACCTCTTCCCAGCTCCGGGCTCAGGGACCTCATGTTGGTAGCTTGAAGTTGGGCACGGTAGTAGTATTTACAGCCTACAACTGAAAAACAGGACAAATCAGGGCTTCTTTCCAAGATCCAGGGGTTGAACATTTATCATCACATCATTGTTTAGTGTTGTGTCTAATCCCTGGCTGCCTCTTGGTCTCCTGTTGGCTTCTCAAATCTTCCCTCAGCAGTGTAACCAGTTCTCTGCACCAAATTCCCACTGTGGGTATTTATTCTGACTTCACTAACAAGACACTAAACTTGTTGACAGAAGAGATGCATTTATTTTACCTTTAAAAAAATATTTTTTATTGATTTCAGAGAGGAAGAAAGAGATAGAAACATCAATGATGAAAGAAAATAACAGATCCACTGCCTCTTGTACTCGCCCCCTACCCCCACTGGGGATTGAACCTGCAACCCGGGCATGTGCCCTTACTGGGAATTGAATCATGACCTTCTGGTTCATAGGTCAATGCTTAACCACTAAGCCACACAGGCTGGACTCTTTTACCTTTTGCTTTTAGAACATTCTAGATCTTTAAGAATATAATTTGTGTGGAGAAAAACCGACTTTCTTCTTTTTAAAATATTTTTATTGATTTCAGAGAGGAAGAAAGAGATAGAAACATCAATGATGAGAGAGAATCATTGATCGGCCACCTCCTGCACGCCCCCTACCGGGGATTGAGCCTGCAACCCGACAATGTGCCCTTGACTGGAATCAAACCCGGGACTCTTCAGTCCACAGAGTGACACTCTATCCACTAAGCCAAATGGGCTAGGGTCCCAACTTTCTTCTTTATGGCATTTTTCACGGAGCCTGTTGACTTCATGTTCTAATTTTCTTGTTCTTATGTCTTACTGGGCCTGCTGCCCATATGTCATCCATTCTTAGGGTTAATTCCTTCATTTCTTGCATACCAAGTCTTCTGCTTGTTTTGGTTTCCATTTTTATTTTTCTGGCATACATCTTGAATTCATTTTTGTTAGAGGAGTTATGCTTGTTTGATATGGAAATATAGGTCTAAAGCACTTTTTGCTTGAAAATTTTAGCTCCGTATTTGGAAGGATTTCCTTGCCCTGATATTCCCAAACACTAATTTGGTCTTTGGCCATGTTTATTCTATTTTCTAGCATATTTATGGGTATAAAATGTTTTCCAGTACCCATAGTTCCAAGAACCATTTCCTGTTCTCTCTCTGATTGCTTCTCTTTAATTATAGACTGCTTTTGTTCTGGGTTGCCGCCTTTTTTTTTTTTTTTTTTTTTTTATGAAAGAGGCAAAATTTTATAAGCTCTTTTTTCCCAACTTTGGCTACATTTTTTTTCTGAGATGCCTTCTTTAAATAAAGTTTAGAGACAAAATATGTTCAAAAAAGTTTTTTGCACAAATAATAGTGCAGTAGCCATAACCAAAATAATCATCATCTTTCAAACATACTATGTTGGTAGGAAAACAGACACTGGCATACATTTCTAGTGCAAAATTACACAACCCTTATGCGGCTAATTTACCAGTAAGTATCCAAAGTGCACTGGCATTTCCCCTTTGACCCAGCAATTCCACTGTCAGGTATTCCTGTCACAGATACACCTGCGCACCTACAGAAGAAACGAGGACCGAATTTTTCATTGCAGCATTCATTATTGGTCATTGCAAGAGTGGACACAAGCAGCCCTGGCTGGGTAGCTCAGTTGGTTACAGCATTGTCCCGATATATCAAGGTTGCCAGTTCAATTCCCGATTAAGAAGCAACCAATGAATGCATAGAGTAGAACAACAAGTTGATGTATGTGTTTTTCTCTCTCTTTCTCAAAATCAATAAGTAAAAAAAAATTTTTTTTAAGTGGAAACAACCAAAGTTTTCATTGTGAGAAGTGACATAGCCACACATGGAATAGCATGTAGAAATAAAGAAAGGATGAGAGATCTCTCTTTTTACTGATAGGCCCTATCAGATAGGGGATGACCTCTAGGATATATTGTTAAATAATAAAAAAGCAAGGTGCAGAAAAAATTTATACAGGGTGGCAGCTTTTGTATAAGGGGGCTAATATTTATATTTGCTTAAAGAAATACAGGAAGTATGTAAAAGAAACTAACGAAAGTGTTTACCAATGGTAGGGGGAGATGGAGGAACTGGGTGGACAGTTGTCTTGATGTATTCCTTTTTATATCATTTTTCTTTTTTTAATATATATATTTATTGATTTCAGAGAGGAAGGGAGAGAGATAGAGAGATAGAAACTTCAGTGATGAGAGAAAATCATTAATTGGCTGCCTCCCGCGCATCCCCTACTGGGGGAGATCGAGTCCGCAACCTGGGCATGTGCCCTTGGCCAGGATTGAACCTGGGCCCCTTTAGTCTGCAGGTTCTATCCACTGAGCCAAACCGGGCAGGACTCATTTCTCTTTTTTGAAGCTATGAATATATTTTCTCTTAAAAATTAAAAAGTTTTAAAACCAAAATATATTGAGCACTTGTTAAGTGCCAGGTTCTATGCTGAAGGTTTTTCATATATCATTTCATTTAAGCCCGATGCGGAGCAGCAGGAGTAAAGACCCCAATTTACCGAAGAGACTGGTGCTCAGAGAGTTGTTACTTTGGTGACTTGTCACGAATTTGAACATGGATGTGGCGAACTCAAGGTCTTTGCTGTTAACCACTAGGCTGACCAGTGACATTTAACAACACCCACAGCCCACCTCCCTATTGTATATTTTATTTCATTTCCCATGTCCCTAGCCTATCCCTGCCCAAATGAATACATAGTTGCTGTGTAATTGTCATTGTAGGGTACATTCTATTTCATATTTTTTTTAAATATATGTTATTGATTCTTTACAGAGAGGAAGGGAGAGGGATGGAGAGTTAGAAACATCGATGAAAGAGAACCATCGATTAGCTGCCTTCTACACGCCCCCCACTGGGGATGTGCCCGCAACCAAGGTACATGCCCTTGACCGGAATCGAACCCGGGACCCTTAAGTCCGCAGGCCGACGCTCTATCCACTGAGCCAAACCGGTTCTGGCATATTTCATATTTTTTCGGTATTATTTCTAACCATAGCAAAGAGAGCAGAGGAGAGGGGTGAAATTTGCACTCCAAGACTTGTCATTTGAACCAGGAAAGAGAGCTGCAATGATAAATGGTGAATTAAGATCAGATGCCTCCAAGTTAGGCATGAAAAACGTGACTGACCTGGACTCAACTTCAATTGGAAGTGATATTTGAAAAACCAATTCAATAAAGCTTTTGGAATAAAATGCATTTTCATGATGTTGCCAGCGATGCTTGGTGTTCCTTGGCTTGAGGCTGCACCACTCCAATTTCTGCCTCTGTTGTCACAACACCTTCTTCTCTGTGTGTCTGTGTCTCTCCTCTTACACGGACGCCAGTCACTGGGTTAGGGCCCACTCTGATCTAGTATGACTTCATCTTAATGGCAGATTCAGGATGCGCTGGCCCCAAACATGGCACTTCGGCAGGCTAAATACTATAAACTGAAGGAATCTGAGATGCACAGGTGCAGGCAGGACTTCCTTTTAAAAAAGTTTTTATTTGCAGTGTTTAAAATAATTATTTATTTCTTTAAAAAGTGAGATACATAGTCAAATTCAAAATTTATAGAAGTGTTTATGGTGGAAAGTCTCTATCCCATCTCAGAGAGGAAGGGAGAGGGAGAAAGAAAGATAGAAACATCAATGATGAGAGAGAATCATTGATCGGCTGCCTCCTGCACGCCCCACACTGGGGATTGAGCCCACCACCTGGGGATTGAACCGTGACCTTCTGGTTTATAGGTCAACGCTCCACCGCTGAGCCATGCCAGCCAGGCCCCATCCCCCCTCCCCTTTCTTTTGATTTTAGAGAGAGAGAAAGGGAGAGAGAAAAGAAAAACCTAACCCAACAACATCAATGCATTGTTCCACTTATTTATGCATTCACTGGCTGATTCTTGAATGTGCGCTGACTGGGAATCAAACCCACAACCTTGGTGGATTGGGACGATACTCTAACCAACTGTACATTGGCCAGGGCCAGGAAGGACTTTCCAATCTTCCCCTGAAGCAGGTCTAAGACCCTCGTGTGAGAGGTGTCCTCCCTGTACCTGGAAGAAAGGAGCATCCTTATCTCTGGAGATGGAGGGTCACTGAGAGGAATCTGACAAACAGGCCTCGCTAAGTTCCCCCCAGTTTACTGCTCTTAGCTCATCCTTTTTATCCTATCACATTTTCCAACAGCACTCCACTCAGCATCAAACCTAGGATAAAAATACTCAAGTTTAACTGTTTCTTTGGCTCTTCATTTCCTTATAAAGCTTCCCATGTCACGTAAAACTTATATTATTAAATACATTTGTATGCTTTTCTCTTGTTAATCTGTCTTTTGCTACAGGGGCCCCGGTTGAAAATTTGGAAGGGTAGAATGAAAAGAGATTTTTCCTCTTCTACGTTAACTTGATTACATAAGCAAAGATCCTAATTCTAAATAAGGTCACATTCTGAGGTTCTGGATCCAGATTAACTTGAGGAGACACTACTCAATCCAGTCTAGGGTGTGACAGTGTTATTATGCATCCTGTTTTCCTAAAATTCCAGCTTCTGCTCCACAGTGTGTGTGTGTGTGTGTGTGTGTGTGTGTGTGTGCGTGTAGAGGGCCAGAGAGGTAAGGTTATGTTAGTGAACTAGAAAGTCCAAGTCCAATTCTTTCCCCAAACACCAAAAAGAATTGCCTACTGGGTCCAGGAGATAAGCCTGTGACTACACCCGAGCCTGTCAGAGCCACTGAGATTCAGGCCTGGGCTTTTTCTGGAGCCATTAGCACTGAGTTCCCCTCTGCAGGGGTTACCAAACTGAACATAACGCGGGCACTCCCAGGGGCCCCCAAGAGGAGGGGCTCCCTGAGCATGGAGTCAAAACAGAGGACGTTAGGTGCAAGGGATGGAGAAGACAAACTCCTCATTCCAGTGTTTGAGCTCTGGGATCCAGCTATACCTGTATTCAGTCTGTCATCTGGACTACCAACACTTTAGTTTATGTTTCAGCCACTATGAGCTGGGTTTCTGTTATTTGCAACAGAAAGAATCCTAATGGAATATTCTTTTATTTTCCTCGAATTTCCAGTTTGTCTTAATGATGGATGAGTAGAAGTGAAGTATGGAAAAGAAAATTCCTTTCACTTAAAAAAGAGATACACACAGATTAATGAATTGGAAAGAACTTTGCATAAACTATGTCTCTGGCTCAAGATGTAGAGTCCTGAGCGAGACAAAATATTGCCATGCCTGTCGAATAGGGAGGGAATTAACTTTTCTGACTCAGTGTTTATACCCATCTGTAAAATGGGTACATACGCCATACCAAATTCTCAATGTTGCTGTATTAAGTATTACTATCTTGCTATTATTACTTTTTAAAATATATCTTTATGGCTTTCAGAAAGGAAGGGAGAAGGAGAGAGAGATAGAAACATCAATGATGAGAGAGAATCATTGAATTGGCTGCCTCCTGCATGCCCCCCACTGGGGATTGAGCCTGCAACCTGGGCATGTCCCCTGACTGGGAAATGAAGCATGACCTCCTGGTTCATAGGTCAACACTCAACCACTGAGCCATGCCAGCCGGGCATTATTATTAGTTTTTGCTGTAAATGGGAGTTGAGGAGAATTTCATGTGATCAAAAATCCTTATAGCTTTAGATTCCCTTCCTGTAAGTTGGAGCTTTTTTTCTCTCTTTATATACAATGCTCATTGATCACCCACTATGTTCCTGTCAACCAGGAGGAGAGGGGGCTCAGGTTCAAATCCCAGCTATGCCACTGTTTAGTCTTGTCAAGTGGTTGGCACTCTGAAGCTTAGTTTCAGTAAAGGGGGATGATGAAAACCCACTTTAAAGTGCAGATGAAAGGAGAGAAAAATAAGCAAAAGAAGAATTGAAAACATAAGAAGACAAATGATATACAATTACAAGCATACACAGACCAGAACCACACTTTGTGTTTGAGATATTCTTCCTGTTGCTTGGCGGGGTTGAACTCATGCTGCTTCCTTTCTCCTTAAATATCCTTTCCTCTGGACAGGATGTTCCTGAAGGAGGTCCTGAGGCAGAACATCTCCGCTAACTTTAGTTTGCTATTTTCAGCCTGAATTTGTTCCCGGGCAGATCAACTACAGACAGAGTATCTCCTCCCTGTTGGACATTTCTTGCACGATGCACCAGGATTTTGTGGGACACCAAAGCTTAGGTTCACGAAGATCTGAGCCTGAAAACCAGGTAAGCATCTGGGTTACAGCACCATATAAAAACCCCGAACTGCATGCCCTGGCCAGTGTGGCTCAGTTGCATGAGCATCAGCCCATGCACCAACAGGTCTCTGGTTCCATTTCCATTTGGGGCACATGCCCAGGTTTCAGTCTTGATCCCCGGTAGGGGGTGTGCAGAAGGCATCTGGTTGATATTTCTCACATTGATGTTTCTCTCCCTCTCTCTTTCTTTCTCCCTTTCTCTCTAAAATCAATAACAATATATTTTTAAAATATTAAAAAACCCTGGTAGGGTCTGAAGCATGGGTTCCCTGCATTCCTTTCTTTGATGCAGGTAGGAAAAGAAAAAACCCCCCTTGGGATCGTTCTTCCAGGGAACTAAGAAGCTGGGGCACTTAGCCATTGACTCCTGTATCCCTCTGTTAAGGATGACCCCTGGGGGGATTTGGGCTGGGGCACCAAGAGCGTTGACTACAAAGAGAATACATATATTGCTTGTAGAACTGGGAGTACAGGGGCAATTCTGGATGAAGGAGTAGGCAGTGCTGGATCAAGGACCTCAAATAATGCCAACAGGACTTGGGTTCTCACCTATTTCCGATGGCTCATATCCAACGAGGCCACCCCAGGTGTTTGGACACAAAAATTCTAGCAGCCAGTGCCCTTAACAGCAGAGTTTCATTCAAGTCAATCCATTGAAACCTAGTGTATTGGCTTCGAGGAGCTAATAACCACATGTTTCAATGCCCTCTATCCCTGAAGGAGCCATTTTCATAGGACTCTTGTGCTTCAGACCACCCAGTGGCTTCTCAGTTCACTGAGTTAAAAATTCAAAATACTTATTGTAGTCTACAAGCCAACTGTGACCTGGCCCTTAGCTACTCCCTTGGTCTCCGTGCCTTCTTTCACTTCCTCAAACTTGCACCAAGCCCTTTCCGGTCTTGTCCTGGGTTAGTCAGAACTCTTTCAGTTACAAGAGACAGAAACTGGCTTAAGCCTAAAAGACTGTGTGCCTCCTGCAATGAAAAACATCCGGAGAAGGCTGGATTCGGGAGTGGACAGCTCTAGGCTCCCTTGGCTGCCTTTAGTCTGCTGTGTCACCTTTACTACCAAAGGGATGTGAAGCCGCGTCTAAGCTTGCATCTTCATTAGCTAGCCTGGTGGAAGGAGTCCCCTCACTTCCTCACAGATGCAAAGGTCCTGTGCATCCTTGACTCAGCTAGAGTCACGCAGCCACCCCTGCACCAACTGCTGAGGGTAGAATCGGGTTGGATACACTGATTAGTCAATCCTGGTCCCATGTTTCCCACCCTTCCCACCAGCACCAGAGGAGGAATCCGCCCCAGCAAGTGCTGCAGCCAGGGAGTTCCCCAACTGGAAACCACGCCGCTGTTACCGGGAGAAGGAAAGTGGCTGCTGGCTAGAAAAACAAGCTGTTCACGCTCTACCTGGTCTGGCTCAGTGGCTAGAGCGTCGGCCTGTGGACTGAACGGCCCTGGGTTCGATTCCGATCAAGGGCACATGCCCAAATTGTGGGCTTGATCCCCAGTATGGGGGCGTGTGGGAGGCGGCCGATCAATGGTTCTCTCTCATCACTGATGTTTCTATCTCTCCCTTCCTCTCTGAAATAGGAAAAAAAACAAACCCCTATATTTAAAAACAACAACAACAAAACCCCAACCTGTCCGTGGTTGCCCTTTATCTGGATTGTTCCCTTTGCCTGCAACACCCTCCCCCCACTTTTCACCAGGACAAGGTTATTCTTCACAGCTCTGGCAGGAGAGACAAAAGGCTGAAAATGACACAGCTGTCTAAAATAGGAGATTGGCAAGGACAGTGGTTTCCAAAATGTGGTTCTAAGATCAGCAGCAGCGTCTGGGAATCTGTTAGAAAGGCAAGTTCCCGGGCCCCACCCTAGATCTGCTGGGTGGGCCCAGCAGCTGTTCTAACGAGACCTCCAGGAGGCGCTGATGAGCAGGTAAGTCTGAGGACCCCGGCTTAGAACATCAGCATATTTAGTTATACATTAGAAAGCTAATGGGTATTTTTTAAAAATATATATTTTATTGATTTTTTACAGAGAGGAAGGGAGAGGGATAGAGAGTTGGAAATATCGATGAGAGAGAAACATCGATCAGCTGCCTCCTGCACGCCCTCTACTGGGGATCAAGCCCACAACCTAGGCATGTACCCCTGGCCGGAATGAACCCGGGACCCTTTAGTCCACAGGCCAACGCTCTTATTCACTGAGCCAAGTGCATTTCAAATACATCTGCACAGCGCTCAGGATCTACAGTCTTTTCAGACCCTGTTTGAGATCTGAAAAAGGAAGGGCAAATATATGGACTGCAGAATACAAAAAGAAAAACAGCCCAGCTGGTGTGGCTCAGTGGTTGAACATCAACCTAAGGACCAGGAGGTCAAGATTTGATTCCCAGTCAGGGCACATGTCTGGGTGGTGGGCTTAATCCCCAGTTCAGGGCATGTGGGAGGCAGCCAATTGATGATTCTCTTTCTTCATTGATGTTTCTAGCTCTCTCTTCCTCTCTGAAATTAATAAAAATATATTTAATTAAAAACAAAAAGAAAAACAGAAGACAGATATTAATATGACTAGAAAATATAATTGTAGCCCCTGGCTGGATAGCTCCGTTGGTTGGAGTATCATCCTGATATGCCAATGTTGTGGGTTTGATCCCTGATCAGGGCACATACAAGAATCAACCAATTCTTGTATAAATAAGTGGGACAACAAATTGACGTTTTCCTCTCTTTCTCAAATCAATAAAACAAATGAACAAACAACAAAAAAACAATTTTATGGCAGTGTTACTAATTGTGAGATTCAGCCTTTATAAAAATGCCCCTACATATAGAAAGTAATTTGTCGGTTAGATTATCTCACTTTGCAAGCAAAGTGATGTGTGGTAATTGCCAAGAAGCCATGGCTCATAGCAAAGTCAATGAATAATAATCTAATAATTTAAATTACAAAAATAATGTCAAAAGTTTCCACAACAAAACACAATTATATTAATGCAGCATGTGGGGAAATTTCTGATAAGACATGAGATAGGACATTTCAAAGTATAATGTCCTTAAGATAGCTGGGCTCCTGCTGTCACACACACAGGACCCGTGCTTTCAGGATGATTGTAGGACATGTCCTCTAGAGTTTGATAAAATTTATTATACTCAGTATCCAAGCTCCTAAAATGAAAAAACTTTGCCAAAATGAGCTTTAGGAGCAGGTAGACCAAGTGATTAGTTTTGTTTTGTTTTTTTGTTTAAAACATTAACCGTCCAGGGAAGAGACTGTAAAATGTCCCCAATATAGTTCACACTGTCCTACATGTTACTTAGGCCTCTGTTATTTGACATTGCTTTCACTATGGCCAAAATGAATTTAAATTGACACATAGGTCTATTTAATTTAAAAAAATTCTTATCTGAGGATATGTTGTGTTTTTTTAAAAATTTATTTTATAGAGAGAGGAAAGGGGAGTAAGACAGAGAGAGAGAGAAACATTGGCTAGTTGCCTCCCATATGCACCCCCAATGGGAATGAAACCTACAATCTAGGTATGTGCTCTGACTAGGTATCAAACCCACAATCTTTTGGTGTACAGGACGATGCTCCAACCCACCAAACCATCGGCCAGCGCTAGTTCTATTTAATTTTTTTAAATATATTTTATTGATTTTTTACAGAGAGAGGAAGGGAGAAGGATAGAGAGTTAGAAACATCCATCAGCTGCCTCCTGCACACCCCTCACTGGGGATGTGCCCGCAACCAAGGTACATGCCCATGTCCAGAATCGAACCTGGGACTCTTCAGTCCGCAGGCCGACACTCTATCCACTGAGCCAAACCGGTTAGGGCCTATTTAATTTTTTAAAACATATACATATAAAATATTTTTTTAACCTTAGTTAAAAAAAACCACACAAACAGAAAACAAAAGAAGCTAGTGGTGGTTACACACTTGAATACAATTGCCCAAACTTATAGAAAGGTATCTTAAAATGGGTGAATTTTATTGCATATAAATTACATTTCAAATAAAGCTAGGGAGAAAAAGAAAAGGGCAGGTACCTTGGTTTCAGGATCGATCCCCGGTGGGTACGGGAGGCAACCAATCGATGTGTCTCTCTCACATTGATGTTTCTCTCTCTCTGTCTCTCCTCCTACCTCCCACTCTTTCTAAAAATCAATGGGAAAAATATTCTTTGGTGATGATTTACAAAAAAAATTATTATGGTGTTGATATTCTTTTGGGATGATTTCACTGTGATAAAACTACTTTAAGATGTCAGTATTTACAGAATGCCAACATTACATCCTATTCAGCTATTTAACATTTTTGACTTTTAACAAATGTGCAAGTATTCCCATGGTGTTTGAAAATGCCTCGAGAATATAAGTGACCAAAGAACTCGAAGGCAATTAGGAAGCGGGAAAGAGGAAGCCTGAAGGCCCAGTTTTCTGGCTTAGTGCATTGTGACGGGACTAGCCAATCAGAGGGCTGAAGGCCCGCAAGGGAGACAGTGTGTGATGGAGAGGACACAGGCAGGAGGGCCTTAGCGCATGCCTGATTCGGACTCTGAGTGGAGTGGGACTCAGCTGATGAGAGTACAGAGACATGGAGAGGCCGAGGACAGGCCCAGATAGCACTCCCAGGACATTCTTGCATGCTCCCTGCCACGGGTGGACTGTGGCCAGGCTCCAGGTGACCCTGCAGGAAGGCTGCGGAGATGGGCGGACTTAGCAGGGTCTGGGTGGAGGTTGTAGCAGAAACTGAGGGAGGTCCCCAGCCCTGGGCCAAGGTGGGGCACAGCCCACTGCATAGACTTGGGCAGCAGAAGGAGAGAGCCCTGGGCGGGGACCCAGCCACACTCCTTGGAGGAGACCCCTCAGTCCCCAGATAAAGACCAGGAGAGGCCCGGGGCTCCCTTGTCCCCAGGAAAGGACAGATATGGGATTAGGAAAACAAAGAGTCCCCACTGTTCCTGATGACACCACCGGTATTTGTTAAAGAGGCAGTTTGGCCTTGTCTCCCTGTGAATGTTCTTTTAACAGCAGGACTAACCATGTTTACCTTCTATGTAATGCACACTTGTTATGAAAATCCCGAAACACGATGTTTCTGATTCAAGATGCTCTTTTTTTCCTGAGATCTCAGTGACTTTCCATTCAATTCCTACACCCTCCCTCCTTAGTCCTAAGGACATGTGCGCAGGAATCCCTTCCCCCCTCCTTCCCAGATCCCTTCCTGCACAGTCCCCAGCCCCTGCACTGTTCAGTGCCAGCTGCTCTTCCTCACAGTGTGAACTGTCCCCACACAGTAGGGGCTGTACAGGAAGGCAGTACTAGGGGAGAAAGTAGGCACTCTGAAACCTGAGGCATAAAGCCAAACCACTGGGCTCGATTGTCACCCGGAGAGAGGGGCTGCTCCTGGGGCTGGTCCTGGGGCTGGTCCTGGGGCTGCTCCTGGGGCTGCCAGGTGAGCTGGGGTTCCTAAGTGTGAGTTCAAGGAGGGTTAAGATGTCCTCTCGTGTGTGAGATGTAGGGAGGATGTAGCTCCTGACGAAGGAGGCCACTCAAGACAGAAGGCTTTGCTGGCCCACGCAACCAGCACTGTGCATCGCTGTGTCAGCCGGGCTTTCTTCCTGTCACACAAGGGAATGCATGCCAGGAGACCAGAAGCAGGAAGAGAGAGGCACCCTAACCCTACCACACTCCAGAAATTAGCTTACAATGCTCAACCAGGGGGGCCTAGGAGCTGAGGGGAGGAGGAGTGATTTCCAGGCAGCCCCATCCAGCCCCCCTTCCCGTCCCTCCTCCCTCTCCGCTGCTCAGACCCACTCCTCTGCACAGAGAGTAGAAATATGAACCCTCAATGCTTAGCACAGGGCACAGGGCAGGCCCCGGGCCCCACTGACACCTCCAGCTCCCCTCTGACAGGCCCGAGCGTTGAAAGTCAGTCACAGTGCTGGTAACCAACCCTGTGTTGCTATTTTTTCTTTTTCATAATTTGAAAAGTGGAAGTGGCTTGGGCTTCTCTCAACCTTCTCTCAACCAACCACAGCGTCTGGTTTTGGCTGGGAAGGTCTGACCTACTTCCCACTCCACAGCTCACTCTGGCTCCGGTTGTCAGCCAGCCCCTCAGCGAGGTCAGAGGTGGGACCTTTAGGAAGATGGGGTCTGGGGGTGGGTTCCTCCAGAAGCCGACCACAGACAAAGATTCTGGTGCAACAGTTCATTTGGGAGGTGGTCCTGGGAGGTCCCAATGGAAGATGAGCAAATGAGGCAGTGAGGCAGGGAGGGGAAGAAAGCCATCACATGTATTAATGAACAAGTGACCCCTGTGAGCAAGCGGGGTTTCTCTGGGGGCTTCTGGAAGATTCTGAGGCACATAAAACAACAGATTCGCCTCAGCGGAGGGGTGAGCACTGTCATTGTTGCTGAAGGCTGCCCCCGGGATAGTCCCAGCCCTCTGGCCTGCCCTGAACGGGATCCATATATGCCAGGGACAGTTTCCAGGTGGAGAACCACAGGGGTGTGCAGTAGAAACCCCCAAATCTTGGTGGTTCATTTCTATTGGGGGACGGGGGCTCTGGAAATTGCAGTCACTCATGGACCTGGAATCATGGAGCAGCCACTAACTTGAACATGGCTGGTGACCCAGCCAGAGTCCTGAACTGGCAATTAAAGCTCCAGCCAGGGTGGCACATCTCTTCCACTCACCACTCATTGGCCAGAGTTCCTCACATGGCCCCGCCTACCTGAGCGTGGATGGCAGTGAGCTGGCTGAACGAAATATTACAGCTTCCCACAGACGCCAGCGACTGCAGGATAAAGCACACGCCCGTGAGCATTTTGTGCATAAGGCTTTCTGAGACCACCTCCTCCCCGAATCCATTCTTTGAAAAATCAGATGAACTGTCTCTATTGGGCCCACGTTCCTGCCTTTCACCTCTTGGGTCAGCTGAGAAGTGAGGGCCTCCTTCAGGAGTCATGCCCTCATCCCGGTCCCCACGTGGCCCATCTCATCCCTTTATGATTATTGCTTAGTGTCTGTCTTCCCCTCCAAAGAGGAATGTCCCCAAGCTTTCCTGGAGCTGCACACCTCTCTCTGGCTGGCCTCCTGCCGACACCCACACTGTGCCTTGCCGCACCAGCTTGCACACATGCCGGAGCCTTTGTGCTTGTGGGGCCTCCGTCTCCTGAGAACACTCCCTCCAGAGCCTCTGTGAGTCCCGTGCTCTCTGACTTGGTGCAGATGTGCATCCTTGTGTTGAAGACAGTGGTGGAGCCACTAAGTGGGAATTCAGGAACATGCACTCCTGAACCTTCAGTTGGAGAGGATGCTCTGCTCAGGAATTTATGGGAGCAAGAGGCAAGCTTCTACTGTGCCAACCCACCAAGATTTGGGGCTCACCTGTCGATGACCCTGGAGTTACCCTAACTAATAACTGAGCTTACTCACACTCAGGGGAGAAATGTTTGCAAGCCCATTTGTCCACACGTTGGAAACCATGTTCTCCAATCAGCTTTATCGGGGTTAATGGCGACCATTTGTTCTCCACCTGACACCAGCCTTCGTCTTTCGATTTATTTTGACTTTGGGTGAGGGAAGGGGGAAGAGGTTGTTTATTAAGACCCCCCTAAAATGCCAACAATTATTAAGGCCTGAATAATACCACTGGTGCTATTGATGAGGAGAAGGGAGGAACGGGTTGCAAACCTATCAAAGGACATTGATGTGATTGCAAAGTTGTTTCCCAGAAAGAAAAAAAAAAAAGAGCAGATTGAACTATTTTTTAATGTCAAGAGCTAAGTAGCCTGGGGGAAAATGTAATATAGTATAAGCAATAAGCAACAGCCCTAGACAGAATGTCAATCCCTTTCAACATAACAGCATGGAGAGGGTCCTGGCATAACATTCCCACGAAATTGTGATTTATAAGAAATATGTATTTGGTTATTCAGATGTCCAAAATGTATTTCTCGTATGTATGTGGTCTTCATCGACAATTCCTGGCTCAGAGCCCTGAGACTCTTGGAGTTTAAGTGTTGAAAGTGAAAAAGGTGTCTCTTGTTATGTTAATGAAGTGACTTGGTAGCCGCCTAAGGATGGGGGCTGGTTACCAATGAAGCCAACTACTAGTATATGATTACAGGGCTGTAACTTTTAGCCTCGCCCCGCCCCCACCCCCCAGCTCCACCACTTCAGGGGAGGGCGAGGGGCTGGATGTTGGATCAATCACGAATGGCTAATGAGTTAGTCGGTCATGCCTATGAATTAAAGCTTCAATAAAAGCCCAAGAGGACAAGGTTTGGAGAGCTTCTGGGCTGAACACCTGGAGATGCGGAGAGTGTGCCGCCTGGAGGGGGCATGGAGTCTCCACAACTCGTCCCACATACCTTGCCCAATGCATTCTCTTCCACCCGGCTGTTCCTGGGTTATATCCTTTTATAATACCTCAGCGATCGAGTAAGTAACATGTTTCTTTGAGTTTTATGAGCCATTCTAGCAAATTAGTCGAACCCAAGGAGAGGGTTATGGGAACCTCTGATTTATAGCCAGTTGGTCAGAAGTACTGGGGATGCCCTAGCTCCCTGGTCGGCAAACCGCGGCTCGTGAGCCACATGCGGCTCTCTGCCTTAGCTGGTTTGGTTCAGTGGATAGAGCATCAGCCTGTGGACCAAAGGGTCCTGGGTTCAATTCCAGTAAAGGGCACGTACCTTGGCTGCAGGCGGGGCCCTGGTTGAGGTGGGCTCATGCAGGACACAACCAATTGATGTGTTTCTCCCACTTCCACTCTCCTTAAAAATCAATGGAAAAATATCCTCAGGTGAGGATTAACTAACTAAATAAGGAAGTACCAGGGACAACCTGGACTTGCAATTGCTTTCTGAGTTGGAGGGAATCATCGGTCAGAAAAGCATAGGTAACCTGGGCTTGTGGCTGTGCTCTAAAGTGTGTGTGTGTGTGTGTGTGTGTGTGGTGTGTGTGTGTGTGTTGGGGTGGAGGGAGGCAGTCTTGTGGGACTGAACCCTGAATCTATGGAATCTGATACTGTCTCCCAGAGATGGTGTCAGAAAATTCTTGGACGCCATGCTGGTGTCTGAAAATTTTTGTTGGTGGGGGACCACCTCCCAACCATCCCAGTGGAATTGGGTCCAGGAACCCAATTTAATTTCTCACTTCCAAAATAGTACTTTGGTGGAGTTAACATTCCCCTGTCACCTTAAACAGAGTAATGGCTGTGCGTTTTTAGGGACTGGAGCTTCTGATTTGATAGCCTTTCCCTAAACTTGTTTCAATCTGTCTTTGACTCAGAAATGCTCCACTTACATTTCCATAGCAGCTGTGTTAATTAATGAGGATGCTCAGACTTAACGAAAGGGGGAATTAGTAAGCCGTTCCCTGGCCCTTCTATAAAGAGGAAGAGAGCTAACAGGCGCTGATGGCTTGACATGGGGATCTCACCTCCTTGAGAGCTTTGGACCTGCAGTCCTGTCCTGAAACATTACCCCAGAGGCTGCTCCAAGCACCTGGATGTTTGATCTTTCTCCTGTAGGGAGGGCCCCATGTACTCAGATTTCTCAACTGAATTCCTAGAAAACGGAGCCTTTAAGCTGCATGAAGCTTGGGCTCATGATTAGTAAAAACCAACCACGTTGCCCAGAGACGTCATGGTTGCATTATCATGTAATAGGTATTGTTGGCTTATTATGTTACCAGTGTCCTGATGCACAGATTTGTGCACATTGAAAGGAAATGAATTAGAAGAAATATTTTAATATCGCTATTTGCATCTGGCTAATGAGAAGAAAATAGGATTCTACCGAGTCTCCTATCTACCTACTCCAGGACTTCTGTGAGGATCAAGTGAGATGAGGCACGGGAAAACGTGTCACAAACATTTGGTTAAACTGTAAAATGTTTGCACCTGGCTATAAAGCAAGTCAGGTTCCTGGGCTGAAGAAACTCCAAGGAGGCTAGTTGCTAGGGAGAGGAAGCCAGGTGTTGCTACGTGACATCATTACCCAGCACGCACAGCGACCATTTCTGGGCTGGGCTGTGGGTCTCATTTTGTGCCATGGGGTCTAGGCAGCATTGGCTGCGATTTGGTGGGGTGTCGCTCCGGGGTGGTGGCAGGGCCTGTGTCCCACTTGGGGGAAGCTGAGTGTTCGTTTGTCAGTGCCAGGTCCGTGGTGCCCGTCTATTTTTAAATGGCCAGTGCGCGTCATGGCAGCTCCTGCGTTGAGCATCTGCCCCCTGGTAGTCAGTGCATGTCATAGCTACCAGTTGGATGGACACAGCCTTTTATAGAGAGAGATGGGACAGTCTATTATTTTAAACTAGAGGCCCGGTGCATGAAATTTCGTGCACGGAGGTGGTCCCTCAGCCTGGCCTGTGCCCTCTTGCAGTCCAGGACCCCTCGCTCCTTATCACCCACCTGCAGCAGAGGCAGGAAAGGCTCCCGCCACCACCGCTGCACTCGCCAGCTGTGAGCCTGGCTTCTGGCTGAGCAGCGCTCCCCCTGTGGGAGTGCACTGACCACCAGGGGGCAGCTCCTGCGTTGAGCATCTGCCCCCTAATGGTCAGTGCACCTCATAGCAACTGGTCGTTCCGCCGTTTGGTTGATTTGCATATTAGGATTTTATTATGAGGATGGTTTTTATTTATTTATTTGTTAACTCCCTTACAAGAATTAAAACCCTCTGAGTGTGAGTGTAAAGTAAGTATTCATAATATGTTTCTGGAATGAATAAATGAGTGATCTGCTTATCATTCAAAGTCAAAGCAATTTAAAGAAAAATGTCTGAATTAAAAAATACATTGTTAAGGTGAAATATTGGGGACAACTTAAGTGTTCATAAGTAGGAGAATGGTTATATTAGTTATGGTATAGCCATGTTGTGGATTATGTGACCATTTAGAATGTGTTAGGCTGAATTTAATAGAAAATCTAAATGAGACTGGCTGAAGGGGCTACTGGAGGCAATTGCTTATAATCCTAGACAATTCATAGAACTAAGAGCCTCAGGGTGGGTTTGGTTCAGGGACTTGATATTATCAAAGACAATGTTTCTTTCAATGTGGTCTGCCTCCTGTGGCAGCAGCTAGAAACAAAAGCTGGCTCCCAACCCCATGATCACAAAATGGCTGCCCAAACTCCAGCAGATACATGACTCCTCAGCCATATTCAGAGTTCCTCTCTTAGATGCCCCATAAACTCTTGCCTCTCATTGGCTTAAATTAAGTCATGTGCCCAACCCTGACCTACGAATTGTAGCTAGGAGATTGGGTTAATTTGGGTCTATGCCACATGCCCACTCTTTGAGCTGGGTGTACACTTAGTTTTTGTCAAGATACATGAGCTTCCTGGCTGGTGTGGCTCAGTGGATTGAGCATCGCCCCTTGCACCAAAAGGTTGCTGGTTTGATTCCCAGTTGGGGCGCATGCCCGGGTTGCAGGTTTGATCCCCAGTATGGGGATGTTTAGCAGCATCTCTGGCCTCTACCCACCAGATGCCAGTAGCACCCCTCCTCCAGTTGCACCAATCCAAAATATCTCCAGACATTGCCAAGTGTTTCCTGGGGCAAAATTTGTCCCCTCCCTGAATTAAGAACCACAGCCTTATCCAGTGCCTGGTTGATGCAGGGATACCGAGGCCCAGCCCCAGGCTCAATTGGGATCATCTCTAGGTCATCTTAGCTTTAGAGCTCCACATAGGTTTGGCTGAGGCATTCATTGCAATTGCATCATAGTTCCATTTCTCACTCCACCCAATCCTGCTTCTCGAACCCGTTTATAGGTGTTTTAAGGAGCACTACCCAATAAACATTCTATCTGCAAATCTCCCTCCCAGAGTCTGTTCCTTGTCAATATAAGACCAAGGTTACACTCAGAGGGGGTAAGTGACTTTATCGAAGGTCTGACAGCAGATGAAGTGTGGAGCTAAGACTGTAACCTGTCTCTTGACACCAAAAATGGTGCTCATAAGCTTAAACTTCACGGTCTTCTTAATATTGGGCTCTGCTGACACTACAACTCAGTGAACTCTGACTTTCCCATTCCTACGCCTACTCTACGTGTGTTTCTATCATTGAAGGAGAAGAAAAATGCATAGAATGTGAAACCTAATGGCATGAATTCAATTCCTTTCTCTTTATGGTTCCTAAGCTACAAACCTTATAGATGTGCTTGTCTGCAGACTCTTTTAACCAGTTGACAAGCAGCAAGTCCAGACATGGAAACATTTAAGTTATAAGTACTTTAACACAGCTGCATTTGTGTTCAGAAAACTTGTTTCTTTGCATAAAAATATGGACGTGAGCCCTAGCAGTTGTGGCTCAGTTGGTTGGGCATCATCTCTTGCATCATCTTGCTGATTCGATTCCTGGTCAGGGTACATGCCCGGTTGTGGGTTCGGTCCCTGGTGGGGGTCATGCAGGACCACTGATGTTCTGCTCTTACAAGCATAGTTCTCTCTCTCTCTCTCTCTTTCTCTCTCTCTCTCTCTCTCTCTCTCCTTTTCCCTTCCTCTCTCTCTAAAAATCAACACAAAATCTTAAAAATAAGAAGGATGTGAGATAAAAGGCCCACATAATGATCATGGTCGGGATAAGGTCATTCTTCCCTGTCATGGTCCCTTTCTAACAACATGGGACAGTTAGGGAAGTTAAAGTGTTATGACCTGGTGTGAGAGTTCATACCATAATAATAATTATTAATAATAACACATTATAATTATTGTATAACATTAATTAAGCCATTGCTATATGCCAGGTACTATGTGCTTTATAAACATAATTATGTATTTTATATTATACATTATTAATATATTATATACTACTAGAGGCCTGCTGCATAAAATTCATGCATGGGGGGATCCCCTCAGCTCAGCCTGCACCCTCTCCAATCCAGGACCCACTCAGGGATTGGGCCTAAACCAGCAGTAGAACATCCCTCTCACAATCCTAGACCGCTGGCTCCTCATTGCTCCCCTGCCTGCCAGCCTGGTCACCCCCAACTGCCCCCCTCCCAGCTGGCCTGGTAGCCCCCAACTGCATCCCCCACCCTGCTGGCCTGGTCACCTCTTACTGCCCTCCTGCCAGCCTGGTCACCCCCAACTGCCTCCCTGCTGGTCTGGTTGTAGGCAGCCATCTTGTGAGGGCATGAGGGTTAATTTGCATATCACCACTTTATTATATAAGATATTACATTAGTATGTATTTTACATATAAAATATAACAGTTATATATAATATAACGTTATATATCATATATCTCTGAGAGAGTACTGTTTTGCCCACTTACCGATGAGGAACCTCAGGCACAGAGAAGTTAAGTAACTTGGTTAAAATCACACAGCTTGTAAATGGCAGCGCCACAGCAGCCTGCAAGACTGTTACTAATTTTCAGGAACTATGGTTCTAACTTGGAGCACATTTATCCAATTGAATCCATTTATTAGAAAGAGATTTGAAAAATCTGTCTTCCTCCCTTCCTTCCAGTATATAGTAGGTCCTCAAAAAATAATTGAATGTAAAAAAAAAAAAAAAGTGTAGTCTTTGTTTTAAACTCGTCTTTTTAAGCTGATCAATTAGGTTCAATTGAGGAACATGTATAAATGCTGGAAATGTACTGCTGTCCATTGTATCTTTTTTAAAAAAGAGTCATCTTTTTTAAAAAAATATAATTTTATTGATTTCAGAGAGGAGGGGAGAGGATGAGAGAGATAGAAACATCAATGATGAGAGAATCATTGATCAGCTGCCTCCTGCATGCCCCCCACTGGGGATCCGGTGAGCAAACTGGGCATGTGCCCTTGACTGGAATCAAACCCAGGACCCTTCAGTGTACAGGCTGACGCTCTATCCACTGAGCCAAACCAGCTAGGGTTGTCCATTGTATCTTAAAGGAAAATCATGGCTTGATATATTTTCACTGAAACTGGAAGCTCTCTTGTCATGCATAAGTACATTATTCAATCTCTGATCCTCCAAGGCTCCCACTTTTTTCCCCAGGAGAGCATTATACGCAAAAAGTGTGGGAGTTGTTAGAGGAGTGTTTCGAGAACTGGAACTGAGTCTGTCACTCATCGTGGTGCTAAGAAACCCTGCCGGGTTCTGTATTGGTTTGTTTTTGCTTTGCCACTGACAAGCAGGCTCTGATCAGGCGAACTTCCTGTAGAATAATTCACAGAAAAGTTATTTATGCTTCTTAATCTTCCTGATCTGAAATTAGCAGCTCAGGGTAAAGGAAGAGTGTTGAGGAAGTGGAACATAGAAAAAAAAAAAAAAAGAAAAAAAGATCAGGGTGATAACCAACCGAGATGTCCTTTATAAGAAGAAGCTGTTTGAAATCATAGGCTGAGGAGGATATTGTGTTTGCTGTCTCCCATTTTAAGAAAGAAACTAACTAACTCTTGGTTCTAAGATTGAAAACTTCCTCCCTCCCTTTTAGGTTTTTTTCAGGAAGTTTAGCTGAGTGGCCTGGAGTCAGGTCGCCTGGGTCCAAATCTTGCTTCTGCCACTTCCTAATTGGATGTCCTTGAGCCTCAGTTTAACTGTAAAGAGCTCACTGAATTAATACATGCAAAGGCTTGGAAAAGTGCCTGGCTCTTACTACACATCTGTACATGTTATGTAATAATAACATGATAATACTAGTAATACATAATAATAATTTCATATTATTGTTTTAAAGGGAAACTTCGATTCAATTCATCAAATATTAGTTTCGTCCTTCCTCGCTGCCCAGACTTGCTTTTGGTTGGAGGAAACTCGGTTGTGAATAACATCAGGCTACGCAATGTGTTCGGGATCAAATTTGCTGGAGCTGCCATTTTCATTTGAGCTGTGTGTTGGCCTAGGAGAGAAAGTAGAAAGTGTGTGTGTGTGTGTGTGTGTGTGTGTGTGTGTGTGTCGGTGTGTGTGTGTGTGTGTGTGTGTGTGTGTGTGTGTGTGTGGAGGGGGGTGGTGGTGGCGAAGACTTCTAACAGTCAAATGAGCCTATGGTATTCTAAATAGGGATGTGTCATTTGCCATAGAAACATAGTTCCTTTGAAACGGAAAATGTGGCAGCTTCCAAATTCACTACTTTCTTGGGTTGAAGTGTTCCTCAAAAATTCTTGTCTATTGAGAACCTTCGAAACATGACCTTTGTAAATATGGACTTTGCAGATGTAATCAAGTTAAAATGAGGCCATCCTGGATGAGGGTGGGCCCTAAACACAAGACGACCGGTGTGTTTATCAGAAGAGAGAAATGTGGGCAGCGAGGCGCAGACACATAGGGACCTGGCCATGTGCGGATGGAGGCAAAGATGGGAGTGATGCCTCCACAAGCCAAGGAGCAGGGTCACCAGCACCAACCAGAAGCTAGAAGTGACAAGGAAGGTTTCTTCCCTAGAGCCTTTGGAGGGAGTGTAGCCCTGCCGACACCTTGATGTCAGTCTCCTAGCCTCCAGGATGGTGAAAGGATGAATTTCTGTTGTTTAAGGCCACCACGTTTGTGGTAATTTGTCATTGCAGCCCTAGGAAACTCACACTCACAATGAGAGAAATGAACATTAAAATCACATTGGCATGCCTTTTTGAACCTGCCAATGTGATGAAGATCAAAAAGTCTGATAGCACACTAAGTCAGCAAGTGTGTTGGGAAATTTATTGCTTTCATTTATTGCTGGTGGGAGCATATATGAATTGATATAGTTTCTTTGGAGTTGATTTGGCAATTTGTATCAAAATTACAAATGCACATATCTTATGGCCCAGCAATTCTACTTCCAGAACGTATCCTATATTGAGAAGCAAGCATGGAAAATTACACAAAGGTAGGTTATGCACTGCAGTATTATTTGTAATCACGAATGTTCATCATCGAGTGGCGGTCAAGCAAACGATAGCACACCTATATCGGGAGTCAGCAAGCTCTTTCTGTAAAGGGCTAGATAGTAAATATCTAGGCTTTGCAGGTCAAAAAGTCTCTGGTGAAACCACTCAACTCTGAAGCTGTAGCAGTCATACACAATTTATAAACAAATGGGTGTGACTGTGTTCCAATAAAACTTTATGTATAAAAAATAGGCAATGGCCAGATTTGGCTATGGGCCTTAGTTTGCCAACCCCTGACCTATATAATGGAACTGTGGGAGCTGAAGATTGACACAGCTTTCTATGTCTTGCTATACAATGACTTCCAAGATTAAGTGAAGAAAACAAAGTTCAGAACCATATGGATCGGTAAGAAAAGAAGTACTTGTATAAAAGGAATTTATTTGTATATTCATGGACACTCTCTATAAGGATCCATAAGAAATTGGACCCACTGCTGGGTTCAGGGACAGGAAACCGGCTCAAAGATGGGGCAGGAGAGATTTTTTTTTTGTACCTTTTGAATTCTGAATCATCATAAATGACCTATTCAGAAAATTAAATAAAAATTTAAAGTGAGCACATTTTGTTCACTACCACAAACATATCTATTGCATAGTAATCAGCTAATGATGGTTTTTATTTTTTTTGATTGCTAATTTTTTTAAAATTATTATTATTAGTTAAGGTATTACAAATGTGTCCTCATCCCCCCCATTAACCCCCAACCTCCTCCCCACACACACTCATGCTCCCATCCCCCTGGTGTCCATGTCCATTGGTTTGGCTTATATACATGTATACAAGTCCTTCGGTTGATCTCTTCCCCTTACCCCTGCCCTCCCCTACTTTCCTTCTGGGGATTGATAGCCTGATCGCTGCTTCTCAGTCTTTGGGGATGGTTTTTATTTTTAAATGGTTGGGGGGAAATCTGAAGAAGAATTTTTTTGACACATGAAAATTATAAAAAATTCAAGTTTCAATGTCCATGAGTAAAGTGAATCAAAAGTCAGCCACGTTCACTCATTTATGCTTTGTCTATGGCTACTTTGGGCCGACAATGGCAGAATTGAGTCACTGAGGCAGAGGGCCCACCGAGCCTAAAATATTTACTCTCTGGCTCTTTACATAAACAGTTTGTAGATCCCTGTTCTAGATTTAAAAACAAAGCAGTGTTTTGCATGCTTGTGGAGATAGAAAGTTTTTATGTAATATTAAATGACTATCCCATGAGGTCTTTAAAAAAAATTAAATGGCTAATAAGAATTTGCAAGTAAATGAGAAATCTTCTTCTTACAGAATGTTAGAAATGCCAGGGCCTCTTAAACTTAAATGAGACCTTCCCCACACCTGTCTGGGACTCCCATTCTCTGAGCTGGAGAAGTCATCAGAATGAAAAAGCATATCAACCCTCTTTTCTTTATCTTACCAAAAATTCAAAATACTGAACGTTAGCAAGAGACCCCAAGATGACCCAGAATTCCTTTTAACATTTACTACGGATGAATAAAAGCTTTTTGTTTTTATTGTTTTGATGGTGGGAAGAGCATTTTTATTATCAATAAAATAAATATACAAAGGATACCCAACCCTCTGAAAGTTTAGTGCTTGGTTTATCAGATAAAACAAACCCCTATAAAAAGTTAGGTAATAATAGGGCAGTCAATAGTTGTGTTTTTCAACCTTTTGGACAATGAACTATGATAAAATACATTTTCTACTGTGACCTAGTATACACGTGGGTACACATACGCTGAGTGGCCAGATGATTATGACCACCTGACGTTTGTAGGCAAATTAGCTATAGTTTCGCACTGAAGTTGCTAGAGGGCCAGACCATTATAAATAGGGAAGCAGGTTGTTTACCACGACAGTAGAAGTGATTTTTTTCTGAAGATATGGGTAAACAACAACCTTTGAACGTGGGATATATGTGTGTGTGTGTGTGTATATATATATATATGTATATATATATGTATACACACACACACACACACACACACACACCGGTTTCAATATATGTCATTTAGTGCATTGTGATATTTTCTATTTTGTTCCATTATCTCTGTTCCATTTTGGTCTGGACTAGTCCAAATGTAAATAAAAGAGTGGTCATAAGCCGGAGAATTAATTTTACAACCTACGAATGGATTGAAACCTGAGGTTTGACAAACGCTGGTCTATACTTATTAGGATCATGGTCAAGAAGAATGGCACAAGGAAATTGTTTAAATAAAGTATGTACAGTAAGACCATGTAATCATTAAAGTAAATGTGGTTGCGAACACAGCAGTGGGCACCAGCGCCAATCTGCTCTCATGGGTAAGTTCACAGAGAAATGTGAATGGATAACAACAGAAAATGGTATTGACAATGTAGCAATCAGCAATTTTGCACAGGAAGCTTTGGGAGATGTTGTTTACTGTAGTCTGCCTGAAATGGGCACAAAATTGAACAAACAAGATGAGTCGGGTGCTTTGGAAAGTGTGAAAGCTGCTGGTGAACTCTATTCTGGCCCATCAGGAGAAGTTCTGAAAGTAACGAAGCTCTTGCAGAAAATCCAGAACTTGCAGAACTTGTCAACGAATCTTGTTCTGAAGATGGTTGGCTGATCAAGATGACGCTGAGTAACCCGTCAGAAATAAATCAACCAATGAGTGAAGAAGCATGAGGAGTGCATAAACCCTTTTGAGGAGTGATCATGGAACCTCCCTAAATGGTATGAAACAAATAAAAAATGTGCTTCAGGTCTATGTGCTGATGCAGAAATTTGTCCCCAAAATATATTTGCAAATTTAAAAAACAGATTGCAAATAGTATTAGGTTGAGTCTTTTGGTTGTAGGTGACCACACACACACACACACACACACACACACATACACACACACTCCCTATCCCACCTTCTCATGGCTTCAGCAAAAAGGAAATGATTGGCTATTCTTGAGTCACAGGTCCTTCACCTGGAATCAATCTAGAAAGAAGGACTGAAGATGGGTGAGAGACACTTGACACACAAAAAATTAATAGTACTACCCAGAGAAGGGGAAACCGGTGCTATCTAATATACAGTGTAAATATGCATAATATGATCTAAATGATATGTAAAATAATAAAGGCAAAAATATCGGTACCTATAGGTATATATATATATTTGTTTTGTCAAAAATACTAGTACATATAAAAAGGGCAGGCATGCCAGAGCTTTCACCTATATTACTTGTGCTGTTTACCACGAATATTTTGCTTTTAAAACCAATAAAAAAACGTGAAAATATTTCCATCTAAAGAAAAGAAGCAATACCTAGAAAAGGTCACTCTAGAAAGGCAGAAAGTAGATTCATGGCTGCCTGGGGCTGGGGGTGGAAACAGGTATTAAAGTAACTTGATGAGGGTGTCTTACTGGGATGACAGAAAAACAACATTATATTTTAAAAATTACTAAAAATCATATCGTACACTTAAAAGGGGTGAGTTTTATGGCATGTAATTTATATCGCAATAAAACTGTCTGGAAAAAAAAGAAAAAGGGGAAGAAAGAAGGAGAGGAAGCAGAAGGGACGAGGAGGAGGAGGAAGATTCAGAGGCCAGCTAGTCCGTCTGCAGGATTGAGGACTCAGCTTTTAAAACTCATGTGCATTTGCCCAACTCCAATCTTCCAGCCGTTCCCACTCCACAATTTCTCAAAGATTACTGACAGCATTTCCTCAATCACATCTGCAAATTATTTCAGTACCTTGGAATGTAATTCATCAGGTTTAAGAACTTTTTGACAAGGTGAATATGGTAATCAAGTCCAAAAGTTGAACGTTTTTCTGGGGCCTCATGAACCTCTCCCCTTCATGTCTGCGTCTCCTCTGATGACTTCTCCTTTAGTCTGTGTTTACATTTTGTGATTTCTTAAAAGCGAGTTCCTAGGCAACAGAAGGAGCTGGGGTAGTTGTGCACAGTGTGCTAGGAATTGGGAAGCTGGGCTCCTGGTGTGGCCCGGCCCAAATTCACCAAATGACTGTAGTTGATGTTTGTAGTTTAGTCAACCTAGCAACTCTTCCTCCTTCTTCTGGAAACTGCACTCCAGGTTTTCTTGGGGGAATTTCCCCTCCCCAACTCTCTGTGATGCTGGTGGGACTGACCCCCGCCCTCAGGCTCTGGGAATAAGCAAGTGACTCAGGTCTGCCAGGACACCAGCACAGCTCATGCCTGGCCCCAGTGATTGGCTGAGATGGGCAAGGTGACCCAAGGAAGCCCAGTGAAAGTCAGTTCTGGGATGTTTACTAGAAAGACTGGAAAAGAAGTGTTCTCTCTCTACTATGATGTGACGGGATATAGGGTTGTATTGGCTGTGGACCACCGTATGGAGAAGGTCTAAGTAAGAATGAAACAAGCACAAGAGAAATGGACCAAGAGCTGGGGAGAGAGTCCTGATCTCACTGTCTGAGCTTCTGGATCCATCCGTACCTGAAGCCATGACTACCTGTGACCTTTGTAATCAGGCAGGACTGTGAATTCTCTTTTTATAAGCCAATTTGATTTGGGGATCTGCTGTGAAGACTCCTGACTAATACAGTGTCCTTGGGTGAGTTATTTCATCTGTTGTTGTCTCAGTTTTCTTATTTGGAAAAAAAAAAGGCTGATAATGAGATATGGCAAGAATGAAACAATATATTGAAAAGAACTAGAAAGAATTTAAAGGTTATACCAATTTATACTATTGTCAATAATGTATGAGAAGGCCTGGCCAGTGTGGCTCATCGGTTGAGCGTCAACCTATGAACCAGGAGGTCACAGTTTGATTCCCAGTCAGGCCATATGCCCAGGTTGCGAGCTCGAGCCCCAGTGTGGGTCATGTAGGAGGCAGCCAATCAATGATTCTCTCTCATCATTGATGTTTCTCTCTCTCTCCCTCTCCCTTCCTCTCTGAAATCAATAGGAATATATTTTTAAAAAAATGTATGAAAATACCTAGTTACTTCCTTTTTTGGCCTTTTTTCACATTAACAGAACTCCAATTTCTATTTCAGCATATTATAGCCACTTAGAATAAAAGTTATATTTCCCAGCTTCCTTTGCAGCTCAGTATAGTCATATGACTAAGGCCTAGCCAATAAGATGTAAATGAAAGTGAGTGGACTTCCAGGAACTGAGGGGGGGGGGCCTCCATGCATCCTGCTGCCTGGGATGCAGATATTATAAATGGTGGTCCAGCCATTACTGTGAGACATGTGACTTTAAGAATGCTGGTGAAGCAACTAAATGGACAGGAACCAGGAAAATGGACCCACCATACCAGCCCTGGACAGCTGACCTGCAGACTTCTTTTACACCATAAAAGAAATAAACTTCTATCTCACTTAAGCCACCCATTTGTCACGTCTGTTACTTGTAGCCACCTGAGTCCAATTGACAGAGCCATTTCCCCCACACCCTCAGCAACTCTGTGTATTATAAATCATTTTTTCATTTTGCCAGTCTGATCGTTGAAAAAATAATGCCACTTTATAGCTTTAAATTCATTTCTCATAAGAGTTGATCTTATTTTTATGTGTCAATGAGCCATTTGTCCCTCTTTTGTCTGTGAGTTGTCTGTTCTCATTTATTTTCTTGACTTCAGTCTCAGGCTGCCTCTTCCCTATGGTTGTAAGATGCTGCCAGCAGCTCCTGGCTTCTCTCCCGTCGTCTCAGCAACCTCAACAGGGAGACCACCATTTTCCTGGATGATCCAACAAAAGTTTAGGGATTGTCAAGAGAATGAGAAGACAAGCCACAGACTGGGAGGAAACATTTGCAAAAGACGTACCTGATAACAGACTTATCCAAGTCATAAAAACAAACAAACTCAGCAATAAGAAAACCAATAACCAAATTAAAAAATGAGCAAAAGATCTGAACAGATACCTCCACAAAGAAGATATACAGATGACAAGTAAGCAGTTGAAAATATGCTTTACATCATATCATCAGGGAAATGCAAACTAAAACTATCAGTAAATACCACTACACACCTATTGGAATAGCTAAAATCTAAAACACCAATAATACCAAATGCTCACAAGGATGTGTAGCAACAGGAACTCTCATTCATTGCTGGTGAAAATGCAAAATGGTACAACTACTTTGGAAGAGAGTTTGGCAATTTCTTACAAAACTAAACACACTCTTACCAAACTTGGAAGCAACCAAGATGTTGTTCAGTAGGTGAGTGGCTCAGTAACCTGTGGTATGTTTATACAGTGGAATATTATTCAGTGGTAAAATGAAAGTGTTACCAAGTCACAACAAGGCAGGTAGAAACCTTAAATTCATATTGCTAAGTGAAAACAATTAACTGAGAAAGGCTGCATTCTGTATTTACCAAGTACATGGCATCTTGGGAAAGATACAACTATGGAGACAGTAGAAAGAGAGGAGTTGCCAGGGATTAGGGTGAAAGGGATGAATAGTTGGAGCCTGGGATTTTTAGGGCAGTGAAATGATTCTGTATGTACTATTGTGATGGATACAGGTCATCACATTTTTGTCCAAACCTATGGAATGGATACTACCAAGACTGCACCTTAACGTCACCTATGGATTTTGTTTGATAATGATGTGTTTATGTGGGTTCATCAATTATAACGTTCTGGTGGGAGATGTTTGTTGATGGTGAGAGGAGTGTATGTGTGTGTGTGTGTGTTGGGAAGTGGGGGTTAATATGGGAACTCTGTACTTTCTACTCAATTTTGCTGAGAATCTAAAACTGCTTTAAAAAATAGTCTATTAAAAAAAGGAAGGGGTATTGGTCCTGGATCAACTTGGGTCAGTGTCTCTCTGGTCCATTGATTGTAGTTAGGGGAATTGAACATGTTCATTGATCAGGCCCAGGGGCAGGCCCATCTCTGGAGCCTGGAGTAGAATCAGCCCTCCAAAAGCACATGACATGGGGTGAAGAGGGATAGAACTCTAGAAAAAAAAGTGCTTGTTAGAGAAGAGGAAAATGGATATTGGTAGGTTAAATCAATAGATTTTGACTATTCTGGCCCTGACTGGTGTGCTAAGTGGTTAGAGCATTGGTCTGCACACCGAAGGGTTTCAGGTTCAATTCCTGATCAAGAGCATATACCTGGGTTGCAGATTGGATCCCTGGCCCTGAATTAAGGCAGATGTGGGCGGCAATCAACCTATCTCTCTCACATCGATGTTTCTATCTTTTTCTCTCTTCCTCTCCCTCCCTCCTTCTACTTTCTCCAAAAATCAAGGGAAAAAATATTCCCAGGTGAGGATTAACAACAACAGCAGCAACAACAACAGAAGAATAAACTTTGACTACTCTGGACAAAGAAGAGAATCAAATTCTGTAATCAGGCAGAGCAGTAAGTCCAGCGGCCTAGAGGTGATCAAAGAGATGGAGTCTGTGACACATCCTCTTTTAGGTATCTAATTAACTCCCTTTCACATCAATGCTTTATTAATTTATTGAGCATCAAATATGGGCCAAATCTTGTGCTTGGAGCTGAAGAGAATATTGTAAATAATAACTCAGTGGGCACGTCCATTAATTTTTAAAGACTTCATGTTTATTCAATGAACATTTAGAAGACCATACAAGTTTCACCACTCTAAAATTAAATTACATATGGCCTAATTAGAATATTTATAATCCTTCTAAATCATTGCAGTTTCAGGGTTCGAGAATTGGAGGGTTCAGAGGAAGCCAAAGAAGTCACCTGACACTCCATGACCCCCGGGCTCCCAGGACGAATGGTAACTTTTGGCCTTGACTAACTAGAGTGACCACTTAAAGGGAAGAGAGTGCTCACCAAGAGGTGTCCATGGTTACTCTTGAGTAACTGGGCCCCAAACTGTGTGCGTCAATCTGGAGATTTTGTAATTGTTCAAAAGAGTGAAACACAAACCATAAATTGCTTATTATATAGCCTTCAAAAAATTGTTTTTACATAGCCTTCTAAAGCCAATAAAACCAACTTTTTAATACAATGCACAAAACGAAATACAAACTCCTTTTATTTTGAATTTTAGTCTCTGGACACTTTTGAAGTGGTTTTATTAATTTTCTAGGCTTTTCTTCAATAAGCCTGCATTGCTCCATTCCTGTGTGTGATAAAAAGAAGTTAACATCAATTTCTCTGCTCCCTCCACTCCATATTGTTCCTGTTTCTATACTAAAGAGGTATGTACCTGAATTAGATGCAGACAAAGCACATCATTAACCCTTTCCATCAATCTGCATTTATTAGACACTTAGTGTGGATGTGGTTCTGTGGAAAACATGGAAGAAATGGATGCTATAGGCTGTCCATTAAGGAACGAAGACTCAATCTTTATTTATTTATTTATTTATTTAATCCTCACTGAAGGATATATTTTTTTTATTGATTTTTAAAAATATATATTTTTAAATTAATTTCAGAGAGGAAGGGAGAGGGAGGGAGAGATAGAAACATCAATGATGAGAGGGAATCCCTGATTGGATGCCTCCTGCATGCCCTCTACCGGAGATCGAGCCCACAACCCTGGCATATGACCTGACCAGGAATCAAACGTGACCTCCTGGTTCATAGGTTGACACTCAACCACTGAGCCAAACCAGCCGGGCATTCTATTGATTTTTTAGAAAGAGTGGAATGGAGGGAAAGACAAAAAGATCAACATGAGAGAGACACGTGGATTGGTTGTCTTCCATATAAGCCCCAGGGCCCGGATTGAACCTGCAACCCAGGCAGGTGTCCCTGACCAGGAATTGAACCCTAGACCCTTAGGTTCACAGGCTGACGCTCTAACCATAGAGCATACCAGCCAGGACAAGACTCAACCTTTAGCTGTGTAATCTTAAACTAGTTATTTAACATCTCTGAGCTTCAGTTTCCTGACCTATAAAATAAGGATGAAATATTACTCTTGCAAAGGTCTTGTTTACTCATTTATTTGACAAATATGGTTTGAATTTCTGCTCTGTGCCCCATACTCCTCGGAAAGTAGGGGCATAGAATAGTGCAGGGAGCTGTCGAGGGTTTTTGGTGGGGATGGAAGGGAGGTTTCAAGTAGGGAGTATTTCAGGTGAGCCTTTCTGGTATCTTACCTACAGAGAGCTCAGAAGAAAAGGACGTAACCTCCTAAGGCCCATCTATTAGTTGTCTACTGCTAGGTAATACATCGCCTCCACATTTAGTGGCTTAAAGCAAATAAACATTTATCTCACAGTTTCCGTGGGTTAGGAATCCAGGGGGTTGGGGCTGGGTGGTTCTGGCTCAGGCCCTCATCTGCTTTGCAGCCACCTGAAGGCTCAGTGAGGGCTGGAGGATGGGTTTCTGAGCTTGCTCACGCGGTAGTTGGCAGGAAGTTTCTGTCCCTCACCACAGGGCCCCTCCGCTGGGCTGCTCATGACGTGGCAGCTGGCTTCCCCTCTAGGCAAGTGGTTTAAGCAAGAGAAAGAGAGAAACCAAGACAGAAGCTTCAGTCTTTTAGAACTAATCTCAAAAGTGATAATGTATCATCACTCCTGC
>NW_006297815.1:531788-558154 GCF_000327345.1 Myotis davidii | reverse complement strand
GGTGGGGGTGTTGTGGGGGCGTTGCCGCTGTACAAGGGTGTGATGAACAGAAGGCAAAGGATCCCTGGGGCCATTTTGGAGTCTGGCTCCCAAAGCCCTCTACAATTTTTTGTGATTTCTCATTTTAAATCAATATCCACCTTTTCACTTACGTTTTACTTATAATTTTGTACTTTGTGAAAAGGAGACTCCCTGGCTTGTATAAACTTCAGGTCCTGCTAAACCTGGACTCACGTCTGGCCCTGAAACAAGCCTCCTTTTCAGGACACGGGGAGTGTTAGAGATTTTGCACACGCGGTGGAAGCAGGAGGGGTCCTGGGGAATTGTTCGCTGAGGACCTGACCTGCCCTGCCTGGGGGGCGGTGTACATTTCAGCTCCTCCCTCCCTGCCTGGGCTCAACATTCCTTTGGAAGTTTAAGCTGCTGGAATTAAAACAGAGGCTTTGAATGGCAAAGAGATAAAGTCCTGTTTGCATGTTGTAATGGTGTACTTAAGCAGTGCGACAATGATCGGGTGAAATCCTTCCCTGGTACTGACTCCACTCTTTCTGTAAGTGGCCGTGCCTGGCAGGAGGGCCCCTGGGCCTGGCCTCGGGACTGGGGCACTCACAGTTAATTGGCTTGTTTAGTCTCTTTCTCCTGAAGTCCCACAAGTGAGGAAATGCAATGTTTTCTTATTTCTTTCTTAATGCACCAAGAAAACAAAGCTGTCTTTTATTTTTTTAAAAATATATTTTATTGATTTTTTACAGAGAGGAAGGGAGAGAGATAGAGGGCCAGAAACATCGATGAGAGAGAAACATCGATCAGCTGCCTCTTGCACAGCCCCCACTGGGGATGTGCCCGCAACCAAGGTACATGCCCTTGACCGGAATCGAACCTGGGATCCTTCAGTTCGCAGGCTGATGCTCTATCCACTGAGCCAAACCGGGTAGGGCCAAAGCTGTCTTTTAAATTCTACTGAATTCTACTAACTTTTGAGGCTCTAGCTATGAATTAACAAAAACAAAACAAAACAAAACAGATTACCCCCCCAAACAAACAAACAAACAACAAAACCCCCCCAAAACTAACGCTTTTGGTCATTGCTTGAATCTCCGTGATCTGAGATAACTATAGTCATCCTGACCCCTTGCCCCCAAGGTAGACACTGAATGGTGTGCTGGGATTTGTCTAATAAAATCAATGGCCACCTGCTCTAGCTTTTTTTGATGTGGGCTCGAACCCCAGTGGGGGGCGTGCAGGAGGCAGCAGGTCAGTGATTCTCTCTCATCATTGATGTTTCTCTCTCTCTCCCTTCCTCTCTGAAATCAATAAAAATAATAAATAAATGGCCATCTTTATTGAATGCCTATTTTGTTTCAAAATATCTCTGCCTTATATTATCTCATGTACTACTTATTTAACGGTAAGTTCGATGATCCCATTTGCAGGTGAGGGTATAGAGGCTATACGACTTGCCTAAGGTCCCACAGCACAGAAATGATGCAATTGGGCTTAAGTGGATGTCTGCCTGGTTTAGGAACTCGGTTCTTACTACTCTGTGGCCCTCCTCCATCCCCAGATTAGGTTGAATTCTGTATCACATGGTTTCATAGCACCTGTCTTTTCACAGCTCTATCCCTACTGCCTAGAACCGAGCCTAGACTATTTCTTGACATGATGAGATTATCCCAGTGTATTTTTTCCCTAACATAGTGGCAGTAGGAGTTCCCTAAATGGTGGTTATTATTTTATAGCTTCCTAGGTGAGGTACATATAGATGATCTGTTATTTCTAGGGACACCTGGATTTCCACAGAATGAGCACAGAATGATCTTCATTGTTCTCTCCAACCTACCCTTGGTCCCCTCGTATCTGATACTGAATAAATTGCCAGAGATACATTACCAAATTAATAGAGGGGCAGTAGACAATCAGGATGAAGGGTGTGGTCATGGAGTTCGGATCCTGACCTCCCCTCTTACTAGCTAAGAGCCCTTGGAAGAATCATTTAAACTCTCTGTGCTTTTGATTCCTCTTCTGTCAAATGTAACAATAGTACAGATTTCTAGAGATTGATGAAAGAATTAAATGGGTTAATAATTGTGTAAAGTATTAACAAGAAGAGTTGGCATGCAGTTACGGTTGCATAAGAGTTAACTACTACTGTATTATAAGTAACCCATGGGCCCTGACTTAGAGTTTCCAATGAGTCACTTTCTTAAGATACCACTTCGATTTTCGAGAGCTGTTGTTCTCTGTCTCATCCAACAATCTTCAGAGAATCAGGAAACTATTGAGATGAACCCTGAACAAGAGCAAAAGCAATCTTGCCCTGTCCATGGTTGGGTAGCTTTAAAATTTACCAATTTCATATATAGTGTTTAGATTTTTTACTGGTTTCTTAGTGGTCTGGAAGAGGATGCTTTTGATAGGGAAGTCATCTTTACAGGCTTAAATAGAAACATTTTATTACAGCACGAAGCTTTCCTTCATTGTATTAGTATTATTATTTTAATATGGGGAATTTCTGACACTCAAAAGGAGAGAAAACAGTATCATCAGCCTCCTGTATCTATCATCTAGTGGTTTGAGAGATACCTCGTCAAAATGTATTGTGGTCTGTCTAGAAAAAGGCATACTGTAGACTTTAGGAAGAAAAAAAGTCTATTGTGATAGAAAAGATGACCAAGAAAGTTGTGAAAAAAAGAAATTGCAAAACAGTTTGCACATTATGTTTCCATTGGGTATAAAAACAATGCATTTAGCTAGCACATATTTATAACATTGTCATTTATTCTTACTGAGCCTGTTAGAACTCGCAGGGAGCCCCTTCCCAGCAAGCAAGCAAGCAAGAGCTTACCGCCACACCAGCAAACACACGCGGGCGGGGAAGGTGGAAAGCATACATGGTTTTTCTCACTGATTGATTCTGCAGTCATGAGAGAGTTTGCAGTGCATAGTAGCGGAGGCAGGGCCCTCTTTTCTGCTCTCTCCTGACTCCAGCTCAGGCCCGGGAGGGCCTTGCAAACTTGGGGTTCCCTGATTTTGTGGTTTGAACTGGCAACACTCTTGACTGCATTTGGAACTGCCTTGGCAGGAGGTTCCAGACTTCTGAAGTTCTCAGAGTGCAATGTTTGTAAGACACACATCTCTTTTCTCTTGCTCATGTTGAGTGCCTTTCCGGACCCCACTGCCATGTATTATCATTCTGGACCGAGGTGGGGAGGGATGGCGGTGTGACAAGGAGAGAGAACTCCCTTATATGCCTGCTAGGGTCTTGAGGACACTGGAAATTCACATCTTTGGAGCAGTCACCTTGAGCCAGACACTCTGCTTAGTGTTTTATAGGGGTGGAACTATTATTGTGCCCATTTTAGGGATGAGGAAGATGGAGAACATTCAGATATGTGCCAAAGGTCACACTGCTAACTGTGGGCTGCCCTTGAACTGCAGTCTCTTAACCACTATCGACCGGCTGCCTGAACACAAAGAATATTCTAGAAAGATGGTAAAAAAGAAAAAAAAAAAGAGCTCACAGTGGTTGCCTCTGGGGACTGAGCCTCAGCTCGGAGTAAGAGCTCAAGGAGGCTTTTATTTTTCACCTAATAGTTTGGACAGTCAGGTGATATAACTGAATTGTAGCTAAGATCAGACCAGAGCACAAACTCAGGAGCGAGGTGGCCTTAGTTCAAATGAGGCTTGACCACTTACGGGCCGTGTGAGCGCACTGCTCTGCGATTCAGGTTCCCCACTGTTCAAGGGGAGATCACGATGGCCACACTGCACATCATGGGCTTGCTGTGAAAATTAAAAGGATGGATATGTTCTTAAAATACTTAGGACAGTGCCTGTCCCATAGTAAACAACAAATTTTAACTGTTATTATTCTGAGCCTTATTGACACTTTCCCACAAATACGCATTGCTTTTAAAATAAAAAATAAAAAATAAAGTAGTTCTTTTGAAAGGCCAAATACAATGTCTAATAAAGTTAGACATACACCCACCCTCTGATACGGGAATTTCGCTCTTGCGTTCAGAGAAATGAGTGCACATGGCCACATAAATCCTTGTCCAAGAAGGTTTCTATTAGCTTTTTTTTTTTCCAAAATAGTCCAAACTGGAAACAAGAGGACAGAGAAATAAATTGTGGTATAGTCAGACAACGGAATAGCCAACCTTAAAAAGGGATGACCTACTGATGCTTCCAACAGCCAACATGACTGAATCTGAAAAACAATTTAAAAAATATTTTTTATTTATTTCAGGCAGGAAGGAAGAGCGAGAGAGAGAGAAGCCATGCCAGCTGGGCAAATAATTTGAGTGTTTTATTTTAAAATATATTTTTACTAATTTCCGAGAGGAAGGAATAGGGAGAGAGAGAGAGAAACATCAATGCTGAGAGAGACTCACTGATTGGCTGCCTCCTGCACCCCTCCCCTCCATACCAGGGATTGAGCCTGCAACCGGGGCATGTGTCCTGAAGAGGAATCGAACGGTGTCCTCCTGGTTCATAGGTCAACGCTCAATCACTGAGCCACACCAGCTAGGCTGAAAAATATAATTTGAGTGGAAGAAACCAGGAGTTCATTCTGAATGGTTCCATTTATATGAAGTCCAAGAACAGGCAAAAAATTAATGGTGATAGAGGTCAGAATAGTGGTTAACTGGGCTTGGGAAGGGGCAGGAGGAAACTTTCTGTGGGATGGAAATGTTTTATGCCCCAGGGGACATGTGGTACAGTCTGGAGATATTTGTGGTTGCCACAACTGGCAGAGAAGGTGAGCACTGCTGGCTTCTGGTGGGTAGAGGCCAGAGATGCTCCTAAACATCCTATAGTGTTCAGGACAGCTTCACAGCAAAGAATTATCTGGCCCAAAGTGTCAGTAGTGTTGAGACTGAATAACTTTGGTAAAGTCTATGGTTTAGATTGCTTAAACATGATCAAGGAATGTCTGCATCCTTGTGGATACTTGCCGTTATTATGGGCAAAATCTGAGTGGCAGAGATGGCTAGTTACCCTTAGGATAGAATTGTCACTGGAAAGCCGCTGCCAGGCCAGGGACAACATTTCCCAGCTCCCTTTGCCTCTGGGTTCAGCCCTGTAATTCATTCTTGCAAAGAGAATGTGAGCAAAAGCCATGTATGTTAGGTAGCTCAGAGCCAGGCAGTTGAGGAACACCCATTTCCTCCACTCTCTTTCCCCTGCCTCCACCATGCAGACAAAGATGGAGAGCTGTCAATCAACTGGCAACACAGCACTGGATAGCGATGTAAACACGAGGTACACTTCTGAAATGCTGGGGCTTATTTGTTACAGAAGCTAGTGTTACTCTAATAGAGTGCTTAACCGAAGCTATAGACTCTGAAGGGCAGAACTTCCAAGCTGATCCGTTAAGGGGCAGTTAATCTCTAACTTGTAAATTCTCCGAAAGCAGGGATCATAAGGTACACATTTTCTTCCTCTCCCATAATGCTAAGCACTTGTATCTTTTTGTTTGTTTGTTACCAAAGTCACATGGCTCTTGATTGGAGGAGAGCTGTGTCCTTTTTGTAAATTTTCCCAGGCACTATTTATTGGGCCACAAGCACCAACTTGCACATTCTCATCTGATGTGTTTTAGGGGTAGACTTACCTTACCAGGCTTGGGTTCTGACTGGCTTCAGTCAATCCATGTGTTGTTGTTTATTTTAGCATCAGTGTTTGGTGCACAGATGGGCACATAACCAAGCCATGGAGAAATTTATTGGCTTGCACATCTCAAAAGTTCGGGGACAGCAGCATCAGGCAAGGCTAGCAGCATCTAGGCAACAATGTCATCGACACTTGGTCTCTTTGTTCATCTTGCTTGCTTTCCTGATGCTGGTTTCATTCTCGGGCAGAAACTCACGCAGTAGTAGCCCCAGAAGCTGCAGGCTTACTCTCTACTTAGCAACTTCAGAGGCATAACTATTTCTTAGGCAACTGTTCCAACACAAGTTTAAGAATTGAGTCTCAACAACGTGGTTTGGATCACAACAGCATCCTGAGCCAATCACTGTACCCAGCAGTAATGGAAAACTCTCTGTGGCCAAGGCTAAATTGTGTGCCCACCTCTCAAACCAGAAAATGAAGTCATTGCCATATGTAAAACAATTAAGAATGTGGGAAAAGAAACCAGAATGCTACCAAAGTGGACATTGAGTGACCAGTGACTCTGAGGGCACGCCTACTCCCAGCATGCTTAGCACCAAGGCAACATTTTAAAGCTCATCAGATTGTCTTTGGTTCCTTCACTGATTCCTACTTGTTTTCCATCTCTAGTCTCTTAGGCCAGTGCTTCTCAAAGACTAATGTGCCTGTAAGCCATCTAAGGGGAGCTTTTTATGTTTTTGTTGTTCTTGTAGTTAATCCTCACCCGAGAATCTTTTTCATTGATTTTTGTTAGACAGAGTGAAAGGAGAGGGAGAGACAAAAACATCCATGTGAGAGAGACACTCCATTGGTTGCCTCCCGCTCGCACCCCGACAGGGAGCTGGAGATGGGGATTGAGCCTGCGATAGATACATGCCTTGACCATAATCGAACCCGCGACCCTTCAGTCACGGGTTGACACTCTATCCACTGAGCAAAACCGGATAGGACTGGGGGGTGGGGGGTGGGGTGAGGGGAAGCTTTTTAAAATGCAGATTCTGATTCAGCAGGTCTGAGTTGGGGCCTGAGATTCTATATTTCCAGGGACCGTACTTTGAGTAACAAGGGGTCAGAGTGTTTCCTGGATATTCTCAGCTTTCCAGAGGAAACCACAATTGAGTTAGAAAGAAAAGCAGATAATATAAACAATCCTTTTAAAAGAAATTTAAATTAAAAGGTGAGTCCATTTAAAGAAAAGGAATATTAAATAAGTAGTGGTAAGGTGGCTTCTGGTTGTGGCAAAAATCCCGAAGGCGTTATGTGAGTAAATGAAAGTTGGTGAACTCTGGTAGAGCCAGACTCCCTTCTGGACTTTGTTCGGCTGAACCAAGCTGGACAAAAATTCCTTGCTGGAAAACTGGTGCTAGAGAAATCTTTCAAAAGACAGACAGCTGCTCCTACGTCCACGTGGACCTTCCAAGTCCATATGGCTTGTATTCGTGGCCTCTTTAAACCTGGGGGGCTATTTTTCTTCAAAGTGAGGCCTTCATTTTTGGGAGATGAGGCATTGTGTATGCTAATTGCCAGTTGCAAGAACCAAGTGGCCAGGGTGTCTGGCTTTTGAAGTCTTGCAAAACAGATTTATAAAAGTTGGCAGCCTAGGCATCCAGCATCCAAGGCCTTGAAAGATCCCAGCTTGTTTGTTTACGGAGAGCTTGCTTTTGCTGACCAGGCCGATTTAAACCCTGCTCAGTGGTGGAAAGATGTGTGTGTATGTGTGTGTGTGCGTCTGTGTCTGTTTCCTCTTCTTTTACCTTGTACAATTATAAATACCTAATGCCAAGGAACTGGGCTCATGTCATCTTGAACTTGCTTTGTTTACCCTGAGCATCAAATATTCATTTCAGAGGGGAGTCACAAGGCAGAGAAGGTGCTGACTATCCCCAGAGGGGCAGTTGAAGTATGTTTTTGGCCACCCTATTTGTACCAGTGGCCTCCCCAGATCATGCTTCATTTGCATCAGTTCAGTGAAAAGTGGAAACTAATAATAAAAAAAGCATGTTTTGCCTAATTTAAAAAATCTTTGTTCCACACCATGGCTATTAAATTTGGATAACAGTGACATACTGCTAAATCTAGATAATGGGGTCTGGTTTTTTCTGTTTTTTGTTTGTTTGTTTTTGTTTTTGGTCCTAGAAAATGGCCTTGCTCCATCTTCTGAGTCTAGAGAAGAAGGATTAAGAAACCCATACTGGTCCTTTGGCTGGCTCTGGTAGGCTGGCGTTCTCTCTCTCTCTCTCTGTCTCCCTGCCCCTTCCTTTCAAACATTGTTGAATACTTCCTATGGTACTGCTATCTGTTTGGGATATAATAAAAACCAAAACAAATGTGATCCCAGCTCAGATGGAGCTCAGTGTCTGGGCAGGAGTGACAAACTTAAAAGCACAGCAGGAGCCAGGGATGCCGGGAATAGAGCTGACCTGGGTAGGACAAGAGGCGGTAACTGTCACTCGGCCTCTATGTCTGGGAGACATCAGGGAACGGTGGGGATTCTGGTGAACTAGAGAACCCATACCCCTCTCCCGGTCCTTATGCAGGCCATGCAGGAACGTGGCCCTGGTTTTCCACACATCCATGCATGCATTTCCAAAGAAACCAGAAATTGACAGAAATTCAGGTCCTTTTATGAAATCTACCAACATTCAAGTACTGACTGGCAACTAATATAATTTTTTTAAACATGGTATGGGCCAAATTTGTACTCTAGATTTGCGTAAGTCTAATGGAGTAGCTTTCGAACAGTTTTGATTCACAGTAAGAAATACATTATATGTCATGATGGCACACACTCCTGATATGTGAGTTTCCAGAATACTCTGTGTGATGCAGTGTTTTCTTTTCTATTGTATCCCATCCTAACCTACTCTTTTGTAAAAATTGATTTTAGGGAGTGAGAGAAACATGGATTGTTATGCATTCATTGGTTGGTTCTTGTATGTGCCATGACAGGGTGGGGGTGGGTTTGAACTCACAGCCTTGGTGTATCGGGAAGATGCTCTAATCAACGGAGCTACTGGGCCAGGGCTCTAACCTTTCTTTAAGTGATCGGTTTGGAGAGATTAAATTGCTTTCAAGACCTATTAATGGATCACTACATGAAGTATGGAAAACTGAGTCAGAACATGAGTAACAGTGGTTCTCAGCGCTGGCTACACACAAAATCAATCAACCAGAGAACTTTAAAGAAATACTGATGCCTGGTCCCTACACCAACCAATTCAATCAGACTATCTGGGCCTGGGGTCTGGGCATTGGAAAGTTTCCAGCACTCCTGGTGATGCTAATGTGCAGCCAGTACTGAGATCCCCATTCCTATATTCCTGGTCAGGAGCTCGTACAGACCTGAATTCTAATCAAGACCTGGTATTTTCTAGCTGTGTGTCCTTAGACAATTTGCTTAGCCAGGGCTCCCTTCCCCACCCCTCTGCAGAGTGTGGATAATAAATAGTACTTAGTTGCTGAGTTACTCAAGGATTAAATGAGATAAGATATGTAAATAGTTTTGCCCTGGAGTCTAGTAGTATACTATATCCAGAGTGGGGCAAAAGTTTACAGTTGTGAGTATGCAAAATAAGAGTTTATTCTTGTATTATTATTTATTAATTACTAGAGGCCTGGTGCATGAAATTCGTGCATGCGGGGGGGGTGGTGGATGGGGAAGGAAGTGGATGTCCCTCAGCCTGGCCTGCACACTCTCCCAATCCGGAATCCCTCAGGGGATGTCCAACTGTCGGTTTCGGGCCTAAACCGGCAGTCGGACATCCCTCTCTCAATCCGGGACCGCTGGCTCCTAACCGCTCGCCTGCCTGCCTGATCGCCCCTAACCACTGCCTGCCTGCCTGATCGCCCCTAACCGCCTCTGCCTTGGCCCCTGCCACAGCAGCTTCATCTGGAAGGTCGTTCGGCTGTCTGATCTAATTAGCATACTGTGCTTTTATTATTATAGATTTTTTTTCCCCATAGGAACAACTGTTCTTTTGACCCACCCTCTATATATGGCAAGTGTTCAATAAATAGGTGTTCTGTATGGGAAAGACAAACTTAAATAAATGAGTTATTCAGGGCCCCAGTCACACCTTTTATTTAAAGACAACAGCCCTCTCCTCCCCCAATTTGTTATTTCTACCTTCTCCCTCTGACTGCAGGAGGAAGTGTTAGTGTTTTGCTGGAGTTGCTTACTATACTGGAGTTAGTACGAAAGATGCTGGCAGAGCTGTGAGTTCATTTGCATGCTGCAGCTGCATGAGTCTTGCTAAAATAATAACAGTAGTAATTATAGTAACACTTAGATGTGGGGTGATCAACTGTCCTGGTTTCCCAGGGACTGAAGGGGCTGAACTTGGGCCTTATATTAGTAGGTGTCTGACTCATTCCATTTGCCCGAGACTTTCCCGAATTCAGCACTGCAACCCAACCCACTAATATGAACTTAATTTACTATAGGGCTTCTTATGATTTTTTCCCAGAATTTAACTAAGGCTCAAACCTAATGTCCTGGTTACCTGGTTTCCACAGCTACATTGGCGACTGGAAAATTAGTATAGCCATTGTTGTCTTTTGTTCATCTCCCAGGGATTTTCAGGTCAGTAGGAACCTGAACCTAGAGATAGATACCTGTTGGACCAGGAAGAGGCTAAATGGTGGTTTTTAAATGATGTACCTAACTTTCCTCCTTTTAGATTGGAAGACTTATCCTGCCAAACGGAGGAGATTTTGATCTCCTTTTGGGTAATCAGCTCTCCTGATTTTTCCTGGATTGAGTGGGGTTCCTGGAATGCAGAACTAGGAAAGTCCTGGGTAAGCCAGCAGGAGTTGGTCGCCGTAGTCCCAGCCCAGGTTTGGAGGGGGAGGTGGATTTCAGAAAACAAAGATTGAGACTCATAGATAGAGAGCAGGCGGAGAGCTGTGTATTTGGGGTGGGGGTAGGGTGGAGGGATTGAGTAAAAAAAAAAAGTCTCATGGACATGGACCACAGTGTGATGATTGCAGGGTGGCAGGTAGGGGGAGATAGAGAAGGGTATAGGGCAGGGGTGGGCAAACTTTTTGACTCGAGGGCCACAATGGGTTCTTAAACTGGACCGGAGGGCCAGAACAAAAGCATGGATGGAGTGTTTGTGTGAACTAATATAAATTCAAAGTAAACATCATTACATAAAAGGGTACGGTCTTTTTTTTCAATAGTTTTATTCATTTCAAACAAGCCAGATCCAGCCCGCGGGCCGTAGTTTGCCCACGGCTGGTATAGGGGGTATAAATGGTGATGGATGGAGACTTGACTTGGGGTGATGAGTACACAATACAGTCTACAGATGATGTGTTGTAGAATTGTGCACCTGAAACCTGTATAATTTTGTTAACCAGTGTCACCCCAGTAAGTTCAATAAAAAGGGAAAACAAAACAAAAACAAAACAAACAAAAAAAAGAAAGATTAAAGGCAGCAGCATTTCTATTCTTTCAGATGCTTTCTGGATGGTTCATTTTTTTCTAAACAATGTGGGGGCTCCGTGCAAACAGAGGGGCTCTTCACCTGTAACCCAACCAACAGGTATCACCTGAGAACAAGGGCGCTAGCCTACCGGATCAAATACAGCCACTGGGCACAGGAAGTCTGTCATTAGCACCAACTATTTTCTACAATCCCCTCTCAGGCTCAAATTTCCTAACCAGCCCAATAAAGTTCTCTATAGCTGCTTGTAAAACCGTTCAGGCTACAAGGATCACATAATACATTTGTCATGTCTCCTTTGTGTCTCTTTTAATCCAGACGTAGAACAGCTCCCTCGCCTTTCTTTGTGTTTTAAGACGATTGCTTTTGTTTTTCAGGCCTGTTCTATAGAATGTCTCTTACTTTGGATCTGTCTGGGTGTTTCCACGGGTTTAGATTCAGGTTAAACATTTTTGGCAAAATACTGCAAAGGCGAAGGTGTGCGTGTCCTTCTCGGGGAATGACTTTTAAATTGATAACAGCTGACAGCCTAACTCCTTAGAAGGGGGAAATATTAACATCACTAAAGGAGAAGCACCTTGCCCAAGGTCATCGCTGCTTCTTGGTTGGTGAACTCTAATCCTGGTCTCTGTCTCTCTGCACCTGTGCAATTCGTCTGTCTGTGTTCTTGGAAATGGCCTTTCCCCTGCCCCCATAGCATGTTTTTGTTTTGTTTTGTTTTTGTGTGTGTGAGAACTCTGCTAAGAAAACACCCTTTATTCCTCTTTTTTTTTTTTTGCACACATCACATTTCTCTCCAACAAGCCTTCGACTGCTATTGTTTGCTGCAGACTTCTTTGCATCCAGTCCTTCCTCTCTTCAAGATAAGGCCTGTTTTTTCCCAGGGCTCAGGGAACCCCACCTACCAGAGCTGTTCCAGGCACGTAGAGCAGTTCCCCTTCCTCTGATAAGGTTCCTTTGCTGAGCACACTCCCGCTGTCTCTTACCTGTCTCCACCGCACTCTCAGATCCGCGTCTATTTGAGTTTTATAGTGTGGCCGTTTGTTCCTGCTTCTTAGCCCTGCGTTGTGTATTCTTGATAGCCAGTTCGCTGACCATCCCCAGGATCGTGGCTTACACCAAAGGTGCTACTACCTGTACGTGCATCAGAATCACCTGCAGGGCTCATTAAGTCGCCGACTGCTGGGCCTCACTGCCACAGTTTCTGACTCAGTCGCTCGGTGCAGGGGTGGAGGATTTGTATCTCTAACCTGTCCACGGTGATGCTTCTGCTGTGGCTTCGTGGGCGACACTCTGAGAGTCACTGACTTCACCTGGCATTTGTATTATATGAAACTGATGATATTGAAGTACTTTAAAGTAAATGATAACACCCACGAAACCTGACAACCCCCTCTTCCCAGGGGCTCAGACCTCTTCTTTCCCTTGTTGCCCATATCCATTCTATCAAAGTTTTCTCTGTTTCAGCTTTAATACGTACCTCCAAATCTGCCCTCTCTCTCTTTTTAAAAAGATTTTAAAGTTTATTTTTAGAGAGAGAAAGGGAGAGGGAGAGAAACATCAATGTGAAACAATACATGTGAAAGCCTCCTGCACACCCCCTAGGAGCCCTCTCTGGGGATGTGCCCTGACTGGGAATCAAACCAGCAACCTTTGGGTGCACAGGATGATGCGCAACCTATTGAGCAACACTGGCCAGGGTTATCCTTTTCTCTTATACCATCCTAGTCCAAGCTCTCACCCCTTCCCACCTGGAATATTGCAGCCACTTTCTGTCTGGTGTCCTCTCCTATACCTGCCTGCCCGCCCTCTCCCCCTGCAACGCAATCGCCTGAGTGATCTTTGAAAAATGCAAGTCAGATCAAGTCACTCTACTGAAAACACATCCAGTGGCTATTGCTATTAGAATAAATTGCAGACTCCTTTTTACGACTGACAAGAACCTACACGTCCCCACCCCTGCCTCCCTTCCTGGCATTATCACTTATTTTTCCTGCTTCGCTCATCCTGCGGCGTGCATGGAGTCCGCCAGTTCCTGCACACACCAAGCCGTTTTCATTGTGATGGTTGGACTGACACCTCTTCCCAACCCCTTCGTTGACAAAAAGGCTACCTTCTCTATCCCCCTATCTAAATAAAGAGGGAAGCGGTGTCCGAGATGTGTTATTAGGTGGAAAAGTAAAGTGAGGAAATGTGTATTGCATGTATGTTACCGTTTAAGTAAAGAACAGAGGATATGTACCTCTTTGCTTGTGATGATTAGAGCACCTCTGAATGGGATTCACAATGAACGGGTAACCTGGCTGCTGCTAGGGCAGCGGTTCTCAACCTGTGGGTCGCGACTCCTTTGGGGGCCGAACGACCCTTTCACAGGGGTCGCCTAAGACCATCGGAAAACACATATATAATTACATATTGTTTTTGTGATTAATCACTATGCTTTAATTATGTTCAATTTGTAACAATGAAAATACATCCTGGATATCAGATATTTACATGACGATGCATAACAGTAGCAAAATTACAGTTATGAAGTTGCAACGAAAGTAATTTTATAGTTGGGGTCACCACCACATGAGGAACTGTATTAAAGGGTCGCGGCATTAAGAAGGTTGAGAACCACTGCTCTAGGGAGAGAAACTGGGGGTTTGGGGGAAGAGCCGCAAGGGGAAGATTTTCACCCTAAGCCTTTTGTACCTTTTGAATTTTGAGCGTCATTAATGTATTGTCTAGTCAAACTAAGTAAACAAGTAAAGACAATCAAATTTAACTACATAAGTCTTTCTGTGGCTAGCCTATCATAATAAGCTACTTATTTCTTTTATAGCACTGATCACAATCTATAATTATCTTGCTCGTGTATTTCTTTTATTTTTCTAGATCACTAGATTACAAACTCCTTGAGAGTAGGGAGTGTCGCTGTCAGTGGTTCACTGTTTTATTCCCAGGAGTGTCTGGTAAGTGGTAGCAACTGGATAAATATTTGTTCAATGAGTGAATCCTGTACAATGGGGACTTGATGGGGAGGAATGTGCAATAAAATCACCTGGGGATTCTGAACCAGAATATTCTTGAACCCGACACCTGCTGTCTAATGCACTTTGAATGCACAACTGTCCTTTGCAAGTTTTGTGCCAACGGGTTGTGGCTGCTGGAACATGTCAGAGTCAGGACAATAATGCTGGAATCATGTTAGCCGCATCAGGCCTTAGCTATTCTGCCTGAAAAATGGGCAGAGTGAATGAAAGTTGGCTTCAGTCATTCCTGTTCTAGCTTTATGATTTTGCCATATTCTTGTATCTATGTTATTTATTTAGTGTTTTTCTTGGAATCAATTTACTTATTTTTAGACATAAACATTTCAAAAAGGAAACGTTATATCAACATGTAAGTAGAAAACCTGTATTCTTTGTCATCAGTGGAAGGTAGAGTGAAAATAAAGACAGGGAAACAACACAATGTGACTCCATTTTGGCTAGATACTGTTGCCTCCTATAAGCTTTAGGATTTGGGTGGCTTGTCCTTTGTTCAAAAAGGAAACTGAGTCCAGTCGATTTGGCTCAGTGCTTGAGGGTCAACCCATTAACCTAGAGGTCTCGGTTCGATTCCCGGTAGGGGGCGTGCAGGAGGCAGCCTGTTGATGATTGTCTCTCATCATTGATGTTTCTATCTCTCTCTCTTCCTCTCCCTTCCTCTCTCTGAAATCAATAAAAACATATTTTTTTAAAAAACCCACAAAAATGAAAACTGGGACTTCTTACTAAATTTAGAAGAATTGGAGGATGATTTCCCTGGCTGGTGTGGCTCAGTTGGTTGGAGCATTGTCCCGTACACCAAAAGGTTGTGGGTTCGATTCCTGGTCAGGGCACATATGCAGGTAGCAATCAATCAATGTTTCTCTCTCTCTCTTTCTTTTTCTTTCCCTCTCTCCCCCCAATCACCTCTCCTTAAAACCAATAAGCATGTTCTCAGGTGACAGTTCATAAAGACAATAAAAAACAACAACCCTGCCACTTATGGAAAAAATATCCTCAGGTGAGGATTAACACCCCTCCCACCAGCCCCAAACCCTGCCATTAAAAACACCCACACAAACAAAAATGAGGAGGACTGACAAAAGGGGTGATGTTCCTACAATGCTGTTTTTAAATTGTCAGAATATTTTACCAAAAACATCTCACCTGCCTATGGGGAAACATTGCATTCAAACAGTTCATTTCACAAGTGGGGAAACTGAGGCCCAGATGGGGAATAGAATTTCCCCAGGATGCTCATTTGGGAATTTAATCAAGTTGTTGTCGCCACAGGGGCCCTTGTAAGAGGGAAGTAGGAGGGTCTGAGTCAGAGATGATATGACAGCAGAAGCAGAGGTGAGTGCCGGCTTTGAGGACAGAAGGAGGCCACAAGCCAAGGAATGTGGTCAGCCTTCGACGCTGTGAGGGCAAGGAAATGGATTTCCCTTCGAGCCTCCGGAAGGAACAAAGGCTTTGATTTTAGCCCCATAAGACCCATTCCAAACTTTTGACATTCCAAACTGTAACAATAAATTTGTGTTGTTTTAAACCACTCCATTTGTGGCAATTGGTGATAGCAGCAACAGAAAATACGTGTGCCACTCAGTAAGTACTTGGCAAAAGATGAATGAACGAAGAAGGCCTCCCAGGCACCCGGAAGTCATGAGAGAGTTCTGCTGGCCCTGACACGCTGTCACTGCACACCACTCTGCTGCTAGCACAGCCAGAGCTTGGTTACTTTCTCTATTTTTAGGTCTCTGTGCGTTGTCTTGTTTCCCTTCCTGCCCCCACCTACCAGCTCCCCTCATCCTGTACTCTGCCTATTTCTTGGTCAAACTGGTTTAGTCTTTATGTGTATGTATGTATAGGTATGTATGTTTATATATATGAAATATATTGTTCTTTTCTCATATTTTGTGTGTATATATTCCATCTCTGCCATAATTTTTGTCCTAATCCTATCTGCTGAAATTGTAGGGTCTAATCTCACCCTTGTTTCATCCCTTGATTGCCAGCTCAAGGAAGATTTTTTTCTTCTGTGTTGTAATTTCACATTATATGAGTTCAAGGCCTCATTTTCTCTCCTTGAATTTGCATTTCAACCCAAGACCCTTGCTTTCTGAGGCCCACAGCACCTCCCTCCTTTGGTAGTTACACTGCCGGTTCATACTTGCTGGTTTGGTTTTCGGTTCCATTTTTGTTTTTTGGCCCGTGGGGATTTCCCCTTACACTCTTGTGAACTGAGTTACTCGTTTGAAGGAAAATCTTTTACCCAGAAGCTTCCGATGTTTTTGTAGTGAAGGGTACGATGTTTCAGGTGATCTAAATCTGCAACTGCCGGGAATAAACTGCCTTCCTTTTCCGTTTTGGTCTTTTCTCCACCTCCTAGCTCTGAATGTTCAGAGTTTCTGTTCTTCATGTCCCACTCCAGTCCTTCCTATCTCATGTGTCCTTCATCCCTGCAGTTTCAAATCCTTTTACTAGCCAGCTGATTTACTCTACAGGTTTCTATTTAAATTCACCCCACATGGAAATCTGACAAATCAACCTGTTTTCTGTCTGGCCCACTGTGTTGGTGCCCAGCCGCCTCAGCAATCACTCCCCAGCCCCTGCACTGGCTGCCCCAGGAGCTGATGCCCGTATCTGACCCAGTCAGCGGTGGTGTGAGCAGAAGTGGCCAGTCACATGGTACCAAAGACCTCTGCCCTTCCTTTAGAAGGGCCTGTGGGTGGGGCAGGCATCATGATTGATGTGTTCAGTGACTTATCCTTAACACACTCTGCAATTCAGTGCAACTCAGTTGATTAATAGTGTTTGTTTGAGTTTCTGGGTTTTGTTTTGTTTGTTTGTTTTTTGCCTAGAATCTTAACTTGGCTGATACGTTCACCCCTGGGATACATATTGTTTTCATGCCTCAACACACCCATTCCTGCGATGTTCCTCCTCTATAATTACTAAATAATTAGGAGAGGGTTTATCCTTTTAAATAAGCTCACTGTCATCACTTTAAAACCTAACTTCATTTAAAAAAGAAACTGTAATTCCAGGGCTGGGGTCAGCCAACCTTTAAAAGCCCTGAGACCCCATGTGATGGGATACAGCCAATAAAACATAATGAAACTGCTCCATATGGACCAGTATCCTATATCATAAAAGCCTAATATGCTAAGTGTCCAGTCGTCCAGTTGTCCATTCAACCAATCAAAGCGTAATATGCTAATGATATGCTAAGGCTGCTCAACTGCTTGCTGTGATGTGCACTGACCACTAAGGGGCAGATGCTCCAACTGGTACATTAGCCTGCTGCTGGAGTCCAGCCAATCAGGACCAAGTGAGATGGGCTGGACATGCCATGGAGCCCTCTCACAGTCCCTCCCCAACTGGCCAACTTCCTGCATCCCTCCTGGCCCTGATCGTGCACCGGTGGAGTCCCTTGGCCTGACCCACACCGTCTCGCAATCTGGGACGCCTTGGGGGATGTTAGAGAGCCGGTTTCAGCCCCATCCTGCAGGTCAGACCGAGGGACCCCACTGGTGCATGAATTCGTGCACCGGGCCTCTAGTAAATCATAAATAACAAAAGCCAGTGCAAAGCAATGCATATAGTATGCCATTATTTGAGTTACTAAAGTTTATGTAAATGCATATATGAGTGTTTATTTGTAAATGCATCTTTTAAATAACACCTAAGAAATTGGGAATAGTGGTTGCTTGAGAGAGGACTTGGTTGGCTGAGGGACTTTACCTAGTATTGCCTTTGTAGAATTTATTTTATTTTATTTTTTAAATATATTTTATTGATTTTCCACAGAGAGGAAGGGAGAGAGATAGAGAGACAGAAACATCGATGAGAGAGAAACATCGATCAGCTGCCTCCTGCACACCCCCCATTGGGGATGTGCCCGCAACCCAGGCACATGCCCTTGACCAGAATCGAACCTGGGACCCTTCAGTCCGCAGGCTGACGCTCCATCCACTGAGCCAAATCGGTTTTGGCGCCTTTGTAGAATTTAAAAAGAAAGAAAAAACAAAGGAAGGAAGGAAAAGAGGAGGAAGGGAGAGAAGTGTAATAAAAGTCACCAAGCCAAGGTGGGAAGGTTTTTTTTTAATATTTTTTTATTGATTTTTTTACAGAGAGGAAGGGAGAGAGACAGAGAGCTAGAAACATCGATGAGAGAGAAACATCCATCAGCTGCCTCATGCACATCTCCCACTGGGGATGTGCCCGCAACCCAGGTACATGCCCTTGACTGGAATTGAACCTGGGACCCTTGAGTCCGCAGGCCGACGCTCTATCCACTGAGCCAAACCGGTTTCGGCAAGGTGGGAAGATTTTGCTAAAGAGTAGCTCATCTTCAAATTTATCCCTCTCTATAGGAGAAGGGGTGAGGATTAAACTGGTTCCTCAAAGCTACCATCTCAGAAACCAATGACTTCCCACTGGCAGCATGCCCCACTTCTCACTTGAATTTGTACTTAAGTGGGAGGGGGATTTGGTTCTCAGTTCTGTATACTAAGCCTTGACAAAAGGTTTGAGGTTATGAAATAGAATGAGGAGTCCAAACAAGTCACCTTCCTGCTCCATGCCTTTAAGCATTTAACTGTAAATCACAGTGACAAGTACATTTCACATTGTGACACAGTATTCACACTTCTATACATACTTGAGATAAAAATTTAAGAAACAACACATACTATGTGAGATCCACTCGGATAGCTGGTAAAATTCCATTACAGTTTCTTTTTTAATTGGCAGCCCTGCTGGTGTGGCTCAGTTGGTTGGACTTTGTCCTATGCACCCAAAGGCTGCTGGTTTGACTCCCAGTTAGGGCACATTCTTGGGTTGTGGGCTTGATCCTGGCAGGGAGCGTGCAGGAGGCAGCCAATCGATGTGCTTTCACATTGATGTTCATCTCTCTCTCTCTCTAAAAATCAATAAAAAATATTAGAAATAGTGGGAAAATTCCATGACGTTAATTTCCAGACCACAATCTGGTATTGACATGCTGTGTCTCATGAAGCCAACTCCAGGATTACCTTTTTTTTAAAAAAATATATTTTATTGATTTTTTACAGAGAGGAAGGGAGAGAGATAGTTAGAAACATCGATGAGAGAGAGACATCGATCAGCTGCCTCCTGCACATCTCCCACTGGGGGAGGTGCCCGCAACCCAGGTACATGCCCTTGACCGGAATCGAACCTGGGACCTTTCAGTCCTCAGGCCGACGCTCTATCCACGGGGCCAAACCGGTTTCGGCAGGATTACCTTTTGGAGACACCTGATTTGGCCATCTTCAAGGATGTCCTTTCACATCTGAACCAAAAAACTCCATCCAGCCTTGGAGATTCTTCCATTTGAGACTCGAACTGCCTTTGATCCAAAACACTGTCACTGTTAAACAACAATGTTGCCTCCTCCCTGTGGCCCCCTCTAGCCCGATCCCTCTGCCAGTGGCCGGAAGATCCTCAGCTTGACATCGCTGAGCTCATTTAGAAAGAGTTCGTTCAGGAGATCTCTACTTCCTTCTTTATACTTTGTGATTACGAGTTCCTGCTAACACATTGCTTTTAAGAGAGAGGTACGAGGAAATTCATTGTAAAAGTAAAAATGGGAAACAACCTGAGTGTCTAATTACATCCACGGACTTACAACAGTTGTTTACAAAAGCAGGACGGCTTTCTATGACTTTATCCCAAGGTCCTTATGGGACAATTTCCATGCTACATAATTAAGTGATGAAACAAGGGGCAAAACATTGTGGGTGGTATGCTCTCTGTTTGGATAAGAAGCAACACACGAATAAGGTGGTGTAGGCATAGAATATCCCTGGGCCCTAGCTGGTTTGGCTCCGTGGATAGAATGTTGGCCTGCGGACTGAGGGTCCAGGGTTCGATGCAGGCTCCTCCCCAGCCCCGGCCCTGGTCAGGCCGTGTGCAGGAGGCAACCAATAGATATGTTGCTCTCGTATTGATATTTATTTCTTTCCCTCTTTCTTGCACTCTCTCTAAAAATCAATGGAAAAATATCCTTGGGTGAGGATTAGACAACAACAACAACAAAAAGAATATCCCTGGGAGACAAGTAAGAAAATAATGATAGTGTTGTCCCTGGAAACAGGAGGATTAGGGAACAGGAGTGGGGAGGAAGTTACTTTCCATGTTTACTTAAAAAAAAAAAAAAAACCTTTGAATTGCTACCATTATTTTTTAATTTTTCCTTTTCATATCTCTGAACAAGATATGAAAATTGTAACTTCACATTTGCATTAACCACAATGGGAACTTAAAAAAAATAACAGCTTGCCCTAGCTGGTTTGGCTCAGTGGACAGAGCGTCAGACTGTGGACTAAAGGGTCCCAGGTTTGATTCCGGTCAAGGGCACATGCCTGGGTTGTGGGCTCAATCCCCAGGAGGGGGTGTGCAGGAGGCAGCCAATCAATGATCCACTCTCATCATTGATGTTCTATCTCTCTGAGGCAGCCAATCAATGCTTTTCTCTCATCATTGATGTTTCTATCTCTCTCTCCCTCTCCCTTCCTCTCTGAAATCAATAAAAATATGTTAAAAAAATGACAGCTTTAGTGAGATATGATTCACAAACCATGAAATTCATCCTTTTGAAGTGTACACATCAGTGCTTTTTTTTAGCATATCCGCAGAGTCACATAACCATTATCACTAATTTCAGAATAACTTTTAAAAATGTTTTATTGATTTTTAGAGAGAGAAGAAGGGCGAGGGGTAGAGAGATAGAAACATCGATGAGATGGAAACATCATTGGTCAACTGCCTTCTGCACATTCCCTACTGAGGATGGAGTCTGAAACCTGGGCATGTGCCCTGCTGGGAATCGAACCTGTGACCTCTTGGTTCCTGGGTCGATGCTCAGTTGCTGAGCCACACTGGCCAAGCTGAATGGAATTATATAATATGTAACTGGCTTCTTTTGCTTAGCCTGCTGTTTTTTGTTGTTGTTTTTTTAAATCCTCATCTGAGGATTTGTTTTATTGATTTTTTTATTTTTTATTTCAGAGAGAGGAAGTGAGAGAGAGAGAGAGAGAGAGAGAGAGAGAGAGAGAGAGAGAAACACCAGCGATGAGCATTGATTGGCTGCCTCCTGCTTGCCCCTCATTGGTGATTGAGCCCACAACCCAGGCATGTGCCCTGCCCAGAAATCAAACCTCGACCTCCTGGTTCATGGGTCGACACTCAACCACTGAACAACACAGGCCAGGCTGATGTTTTTAAGGTTCACCCACGGGATAGCATGTATCAGTACTTCGCTCTTTTTATTGCATAATAATATTCCATTGTATGGCCAGACCACATTTATTTTCATCATTCATCAGCTGATGGTCATTTGGATTGTTTCCACTTTTTGTATATTATGAATAGTGTCTCTATGAACATTTCTGAGCAGGCTTTTGTTTTGACATATGTTTTAAATTCTCTTGGGTATATACCTAGGAGTGAAATTGCTGGGTCATATGGCAGCTCTGTGTTTAACATTTTGAAGAGCTGCCCGTCTGTTTTCCAAAATGGCTGCACCATTTTACAGTCCTACCAGCAATGTATGAAAGTTCCATTTCCCCTCATCCTTGCCAACACCTTAAGAAACTTTTTCTAGCCTTCTGCAATGGGTACTTTTGGAGCATTTGGTAGCAAATTATTTTTCCCCAAAGCAAATGCATTTAATAAGTAAGTCTCAGGAAGAAAAGAACAAAGTGATTTGGCTCGAAATTCTTCCAACTGTGGAGAGTTATTTGCAGGTTGTAGGGATGGGCAAGTCTGTTGCAGCCGGCCGAGGTGCCAATTCCAGCTGGCTCATGTGCCACCCCTGGCACGAAAATCCCAGGTCTCCAAATCCTGATCTAGGTTTCCAGTAAGAGGCATGAACACGGTGACTCTGGGTTGAAAGGCTTAGGTTGCTTTTTACTACCCAAAATTTGCCTTAAATGTGATTCTTTGCAGAGGTGTTTCCCCCTTTTAAGCAAAGCAATAAATACAGCATTCATTGGCTTGAAATCTCTTCTTGTCTGTCTGTGTGTCCGACGCCCTGCCAGCTGTGTGTCCTACCCAGGGAATGGAATAGTTCAGAGTACAGCTTGGGGGTGGAGCCCAGACCTGTGCCAGCTCATTATCAGATTAGGTATTTGGAAACAGCGTTTTAGCCATGTGCAGGGTTTAGGTCCACCTGAGCAATCTATTTTCACTTGCAGGGAAATTTCAGATTGTAATAACTATCATGAGGCGAAAATGGAGGGAAAAGGAGGAAATTGTTACTAACCTTTGGATATTAATCCCTGCAAACCCCAAGTTCGAAACTGCCATACATAATCATTGTTAACATTTATTGAGGGTGTACTTTGTGCTTGGCATTGTGCTCAGAGCTTTCAGTATTGTTTTATTTAATCCTTGTTATAGTCCTGTGAAGTAGGTATTATTTTTTATTGTGGTTCCCACTGTAGGAAATGGAGGCACAGAAAGTTTAAGTCACCAGCCATTAGCACACAGGGTTATAAGTAGCAGAACCAGCTGGGCAGGTCAGTCCACACTCTTAACCACTAGGCGATATTATAAGAGAGGGAAGAATGCAGGGGACAGAAGCAGAGCCACTCACTGGGCAGGACCAGCCTGCAGAGAAGCATTCACTCATCCACGCATGGCTGAGGTGGTAAATGCTTGGGTTCCCAGCTTCCCTTGCAGCTAGGGGCAACATTGTAGCCCATATCTCCACTATAATGGGAAGTAAGGGGACATTTGATTTGGCCGTGGGAGGCAGTCAGGGGAAAGGGGAAATTTTGGGAAACAATTTTATATCTAAAAGGGAGAGATACAGTATCTTTCTTGACACCTATTCACGCTTCTGCTTCCTGCATGTGGACTCGATTGTGATGCTTCAACTGGGGCAGTCATCTTGCATCCATGAGGCTATAAACTAAGGACAGAAAACCAAGAGGCCGAAGATGGTAGAGCAGAAGGTCCTTGATGAACACACTAATGTCTTTGTTGTTTATGTGTCTGTGGAGAGGCAGGAAAGCATCATGGTTAAGGATATGAGCTTGTGAGTCTGGGTTTATAACCTGACTGTAGCACTTAGTAGCTCAAACCCTTGGGCCAGTTGTTTGTTCAATGCCTCCATAAAAGAGCCACGACAGAAAACTTGCAAGAATAATGCAAGAAACACCTGTGTACCCTGAACCTAGATTTACTAATTGATAAAAGTTTGTCACATTTGCTTACATGCACCTGTATTTCCCCCCACTCCCACCTGAATTATTTGAGAATCGGATTAAGTTGTTAGTATATTGGTTAGTTAGCATTATCGGTCTGGGTTAGCATTATCAGTCTGGTAACCTGTTACTTGCATATACAACATGTGACCCAAATAAAACCATTTGGACAAATTCCCCTTTTTGATTTGAATCTTGAGATAGAGCGATGAGAAGATAGAATAATTTGATTGATCTTCTCTAGATTTACTTCTGGTTCCAGATAAAATACCCAGGATCTTCTTTTCCTCTAATTTCTGACATTTCTGGATCTGGGTCTCAGTTTTCCCTTTGATTCTGTTAGTTCCTACATATAATTTTACTACATTCTAGAGTCTATTGTTGTTGCTTGCAACCCAAGAACCCTGACTGGCACAGCTGCCCTTGAAGAAGTGGGTACTCATCCTGGGAGCATGAAGTAGAGACTTTGTGCAATCAGAGATGTTGTAGGTAGAATTCCATTATTTTTGGCGAGTTTTAGCTAGGCGACCTTCTAATCCCATCCTCACAGAGTGTCTCCTAGGCCAAGCCAGTTTTATTGGGGTAATTTCAAAATTTGACTACTCTCCCTATCTGTTGACAGTTCTCAAACCATAGTTTAACAAAAGTCCACAATTTTGTAGAGTGTTTCATTTATCAATTGCTGCATAATAAACCACTGAAAAACTTAGTGGCTTAAAGAACAACCATTTTACTATATCTCATGGTATTGTAGGTTGATTGAGCCCAGTGGGTGGTTCTTTCGTTTCAGATCTTGTTGGTGGGGGTTGTAGTTACTTGAGGCCTCTAGAGACTGAAATGTGCAAGAAGATGGACTCATTGGAGTGTTCAAGAAGGATGGGAGTTACTTACTGGCCCTTGCCTGGGATCTTAGCTGGGGCTCTCCACTGGAGCACCTTAATTTTACTCCATGTTGCCTCTCCATGTGACCCCATATTCTAAGAGCATGGCAGCTGGGTTCTAGAGGAAGAAAGTGGCTTGAAAGTCCCATCATATAACTTCACCCTTTCCATTGGTTAAGCAGTCACAGATCAATCCCAATTTAAGGAAGAGGAAATAAAATTTACCTCTTGATGGAGGAGTGGCTCATGCAAACAGGAAAGAAGGAATGAAAGCAGGCATCTTCACAGACTATTGAGTAGACAGTGTCACTCATCAGGCTTAGATTTTAAGTCTAGAATAGTGTTTCCCAGATGTCATTCAGTTTGGGATAATGTGCAGATTCTATTAAAACACTGCTGAAGTCAGCACAGAAGTTGCTTCCTCCTGGAAGCCTTCTCTGACACCCCTTGCATTAGAGGTCTGTCCTTGGGTCTCCAATGACTTATAAATGTATGTATCTATATATTTATTATTAATATCAGCTACATTTTATGTGAACATATGTACAAATTAATATTAAAAGAATTAATACATTTATTACCTTTCTTTCTTCTTTCCTTCTCTTTTTCCTCCTTCTTTCTTCCACAAATATTTATTAAGTGCCTCTAATAGGCCAGACACTAATCTAGGTGCTGGAGACACTGCAGTGAACTAAACGAATTCCCTGCCCCCTTGGAGCTTATAGTCTAGACAGGGAGATGGACAATTACTAAGCTCTGTAGTGGGTGCTAACACTACATCTGAGAATAAAAAAGACAAAATCTCACCTTCATGGAGCTTTCATTCTAGTGAGAAAAAGAGATAATAAAAACTAGAAATAAACAAAAATATACAGTGTTTTCAATGTTAAAAAGTGCTATGAAGAGAAATGAAACGGAAGAGGGATAGGGAAAGCTGGGATTGGAGTGGGTGAGAATTTAAAGTAGGAGAAATTAGGGAAGGCCTCACGAAGATGTGACATTTGGACAATGACCACGGGGAAATGAGGAAGTGAGAGACTTGGATTTTCTGGGACAAAAATCTGAAGCCAGAGTGCTAGGCATGTGGGAGGGACCCCAAAGAGTCACTCACAGTAGTGAGTGGACACGGAGTGGGTGATGAGCTTAGAAAGGGAAGGAGAGGGAAGAGAGAGGTTGGGTGGGCTTAATTGCAAAGGTTTTGGTGGAGAGACATTAAGTGACAAGTTTCTTCTGATTGCTATGTTGAGAATAGATTCCAGGAGGTAAAGGGGGGAATGGAAGGAGGCAGGGAGCAGTGAGGAAGCTATTGCAGTAGCCCAGGTGGGACATGATAATGGTGGAGCTAGTAAGTGGTTATTTATTTCTTCTATTCAGACTCAAGACATTTAATATTGATTCAATGTTATTATCTAATATATAGTCCATATTAAATTTCCCCCAAAGTCCTTTTTATATAAAAAGCTCCCAAACCTGGATCCAATCAAAGCTCTGACATCGCATTTGGTTTCCACCTCTTTCATGGGTGTTTTGTAGCATGTGCCACGTTCTGGTTGTGTCTGATTGCTTTTTCATAGTTACCACTAGGTTCAGTTTAGCGTGTGTGTGTGTGTGTGTGTGTGTGTGTGTCAAGAATACTACAGGGTGGCGTTATGCCTTCCCCATTGCATCATATCAGGAGACACATACTGTCAGTTTGATCCATTACTGGCGACGGTAAGTGATGGTGATTGCCCGCTTGGCTCAGGTGGTGTCTGAATTAACAGGCTCTCTCCACAGTAAAGAAGCTGTTCCCCGGTTGTAAGTGGGAAGAACCCCGTGGCATGATACTTCCGGGCTGAACATATAGGACATACCCTATGGCCCAACAAGCTTTCACCCCGTAACTTCAGCATCTATTGAACAGCGTCCTGGCTTCTGACCTTGTGTCTCATTTTGCTCCTCGGAACAATGAGGATAACAGTGGTCCCTAAGGGATGCTCGTTTTGAGGATCAGTGCTTGCCCACAATAAATGCTCCATAAGAATCGTATATTACAGAACGAAGACAAGTATGAAACAATTAAGGGGAGGGGAGGGCTGCATTCCATTCCTCCCGACCCCGCCGCTGCTCCCTGGTGCTAAGCGAGCGAGAGCC
>NW_006297815.1:531119-531346 GCF_000327345.1 Myotis davidii | reverse complement strand
GAGAGAGTTCTGGGGTGTTGGGGCCGCGCCGCTTCCCAGCAACCCGGGAGCCGCCGGAGGAGGGAAGTCCAAGCTGGGCGGCACCAGGCTGGGGGGTGCGAGGGGTCCCCGCTGGGAGGGGTCGCCCCGAGGAGTTTGGGGAGCACCGCGGGGGCCCACTTTCCCCCTCCTGTCCTGAAAGTTGCATCTTCCTCTTTCCTCCCCAGTCCCTGAGGGCGGCTTTGGAA
>NW_006297815.1:527849-531021 GCF_000327345.1 Myotis davidii | reverse complement strand
GCCCTGTGGCTGCTGACCCCTGCACCCGGCGCTTTTCATATTTCACACGAGTTATCTGCGGAATTAACATCGGGGCGCGGGGAGGTCGGTTCGCGGCAGTTTTCTCAGTAAAAAGGCGTTCTGCTACCTCCGGTGTGAAGGCTGGGGAATGGCAAGTGGGAAGTTGGGGGGTGCGTGTCGGGCTTGGCTGTCTTGATTATTGCTCTTCCCTCCTCCCCCCAGTCCCTTCTCATGGACATGGATGCAGTTTGTAGGGATTTAAATAAACTGCTGGCCTTGCGCATGTCTTTAAAAAAACCATCCGAGTCGTGGGGAGGCTCGGTCTCTTCCCAGGCAGCTTGGGGGCACTCGGGGTGGAAAGTTAACCGAAAAGAGCAGTTGTCAGGGGGAGAGAGCATCGCCTCCACGTCTCCCTGAGCTGGGAGTTCGGGCTTCCCCGCTGGAATGACACGGGAGGTATGCGATTCTCTCCGAGTCAAAACTTTCCTACCCCCCCCCCCCACGAATGAAAGGACTTCCTTTTTGCAGTTTCTGAGCAGCGCTTCAAAGCCAAGCTGTTTTTGTTATTAAGCTGCACCAGAAAGAAACAGGAAGGCGAGTACCAGCTGGCTTGCGGCAGGGTTTCACTCGGGAGAGGAGGGAGACGACAGCGAGGTGGTGGTCGTGCCGACTGAGGCTGCTGCGTCTGCTGGAGGTGACACGCCTGGCCTCCCGGCTGCGAGCAGGCTCCGGGGTTTGCTGCAGCAGGTTGCTTAGCGGATCATGGGGGAGAATCAGAGGTCTTCATGAATGCCGCATAAACTGAAATGCTAACTGGGAAGCCTTAAGTTTGTGAACTGCTAGTTCTGGTGATTGCTTGCTTATTTAGAATCGGTTAGATCAGATAGGATACCCACCTGGAAAGGCACAAAACACTGAGAAATGAGTCTCTCTCCTACTCTAACCACCCCCCCACCCCCCCCACCCCTCGCCAGGAGGCAGCCACCTACTGGTTTTTAGAATATCCTTGGCTTTTGGGATAATTATTTTAAGATTTTCATTAGAAACACACCCCTGTTGAATACCTAAAAGCAGGGAAATCAAATGAGCAGAAGGAAAGGAAAATGGGTGGGAATGCCATGTTTTTTTTTTTTTTTTGACCATTTAGAAAACATGTTGATAGCCATTGGAACTTAGTGTTTATGTTGCCTTATCTGCCGACACCCTTGAAGAAATAACAATCTCTGTGGCTTGAGGATGAAGAACCCTGCTGGGTTCATTGTTTGTATGTAAGACGAAGCCTCTCTAACATGTAAAATGATATTGAACACTATAGCTCCTGTCACTGGAGGTTGCTTCAGGTTCTGCATTTAAATGAGCAGCAATCTAGATTGCCTGTGATCCTAAATTATAGGGCTATTTTATGTATTGATAGAAATGACTTAATTGTTCAATCAGCATTTAAAAAAGCATATGCCAGCTTCTGGCATATAGAAGTACATTTGGGATGTGAGGATTGTGGACTAAGTGGGAAGATGTACTGTTTCTAGAGCAGTTATGTTTCTGCCATAAAATATTCCTTAACTACAGAGGCTTTGAAAATGCGAACAACTCCAGCATAATTAGCAGGATTTATATTTTTATGTTTTAGAATGGTGGTTTTGAATTTACCAACACTAACAACTCATTAAAATATTCAATGATATTAGAGTTTAAAGTATTAAGGGTTCTATTAAATAATTTTATTATATTTTGAAAGCGAGGATATTGTGCATTTTCCCCTCTGTAGAAGAATTATTTCTATAAATCACCTCCCACGCGTTAGGGCCTAGGGGCAGATAAGTTAGAATTCATTCAGTAAGGAGTGAGTGTACTGACTGTTGGACCCTGAACCCCTTTCCTAGGAGACATGTAAATTAAAAATAGTTCTTGAAATGGTTACTAAGGTCTTCTTGTCTGATCTTTTGACATAAACTTCATTACTATGTCAACGACATACTAAAGATATAGGTGTGTGTGTATGTGTGTGTGTGTGTGTGTGTGTATTTTTTTTCAGTCCTTTGTGCATTAGCAGTATGATTTTAGAATAGTACTTTTTAACTTGAAGACTACTTTGTTTTTGAGAAGTCTTTTAAAAGAGCGATTTAAGAAATTTTTATTTTTGTTTGGACAATAGGGTAAGACAAAACAAAAACACCTATTATTCTATCCTTAATTGGTATTAAAATAAATGGCTTTAGGTTTTTTATTTTTTTATATTTTTAAAAGCTGTATAATTTCAAGCCTTGGCCAGAGGATGTAGGACTACTTTTGAAAACTTTCAATTTGTTGCAAGTTTGGGATGAATATAACCTGCAGTTGTTATTTGTCAACACAGCAAAGGGACCACAATTTAGCAGATTTGTTACTCTTTTAATCATGATTGAAAAGGTACTGCAGTTTCTCATAGATTAAGCCAGAGAGGACCTGTCCCAGCTTGTTTTGAATTTATTATATTTAGTAGTGAAAAATATTCACTATATGCATTATTGAGTGCTTAAAGCTCTGGGAGCAGAAAATTAGTGTTGGAAATGGAAGTTAACTTTTTCCCCATAGTTCAGGTGAAAGAAATGGGTGACTGTTCAGTGGTTCTCAACCTTCTGGCCCTTTAATACAGTTCCTCATGTTGAGGTGACCCCCAACCATAAAATTATTTTTGTTGCTACTTCATAACTGTAATGTTGCTACTACTATGAATCATAATGTAAATATCTGATATGCAGGATGGTCTCAGGCGACCCCTGTGAAAGGGTCGTTGGACTGCCAAAGGGGTCTCGACCCACAGGTTGAGAACCCCTGGTTTAGATCCTCAAGAACAGCATTGAGATTGAGTGCTGAAGTAAAATGTAGTCATTTTCTTCCATTCTGAGTGCCTTTTGGGGTGTGGTGGGGGATTACAAAATGAACATTTCACAGTTAAAGTAGAGGAGGTGCTCTATTGCAATGAGACTTATTTCTTCACTTTGTTGATGTTTGCCAGGTAAATTCATTTGGTCCATTTAATTTTTTGACAGGGTTTCTGGGAGATTATTTTGTTTTAAGGATGCAATTTATCCAGAGCCTAACCTTATTTTCAGCCCCGTAACAAGCAAATGATGGGGTTGACTTAAATTTAATCCCCTTCCCCCTTTTTACCTTCTGGTGGAGAGTTGAA
>NW_006297815.1:512729-526870 GCF_000327345.1 Myotis davidii | reverse complement strand
GTGACCCCCAACCATAAAATTATTTTTGTTGCTACTTCATAACTGTAATGTTGCTACTACTATGAATCATAATGTAAATATCTGATATGCAGGATGGTCTCAGGCGACCCCTGTGAAAGGGTCGTTGGACTGCCAAAGGGGTCTCGACCCACAGGTTGAGAACCCCTGGTTTAGATCCTCAAGAACAGCATTGAGATTGAGTGCTGAAGTAAAATGTAGTCATTTTCTTCCATTCTGAGTGCCTTTTGGGGTGTGGTGGGGGATTACAAAATGAACATTTCACAGTTAAAGTAGAGGAGGTGCTCTATTGCAATGAGACTTATTTCTTCACTTTGTTGATGTTTGCCAGGTAAATTCATTTGGTCCATTTAATTTTTTGACAGGGTTTCTGGGAGATTATTTTGTTTTAAGGATGCAATTTATCCAGAGCCTAACCTTATTTTCAGCCCCGTAACAAGCAAATGATGGGGTTGACTTAAATTTAATCCCCTTCCCCCTTTTTACCTTCTGGTGGAGAGTTGTTAAATGAAGAGGAAACTGGCCAGAAGATACACAGCAGCAGGAGAAGGGGAGATGTGCAGTGTCTAGGAGGCTGGCTTATCCACAAACTGGATAATCTTCTTAGACTACATGCTGCCAGTTCCCAACCTTGTCAGCATTAACTCCGTTAGGTAGGTTCTGCCGACCTAGGTCAGTTTATAGGGGGCAGTCATAAAGGTTAATTTTAACTAACTAGTAAACTTTGTGGCCTAGAGGCAAAAGAAAGAAGTCTGACCTAACAGGCACACAGGTTTTACCTATTTCAAAGAATATGCTAAGAGCATCTGAACTAGTTTTTTCTGTTTGTCCTTTGCCCCATTTGTCATTAGGGACATCTGTATCCTATCTTTTCTTTTCTGTTAATATTTTTTTTATTGCTAGTTCTAGGAAAGGGTGGACCTTTTTTTCGCCTGCTGTTCACCTATAAGGTATTCTTCTGAAATGTTGAATTTCCTTGGTTAGAGGCCTGAGGGTTATGAAGCTTCACTTTTTGGAGACTAGGCTGACTAGATTCCTGAATTTAACCCATCATCATCCACATCATGATGAAAAGGGAATATTTGCCTGGATATCACATAGTAATGGATAATCTACTGTTCCCTGGGGTTTTGCTTTTGGTAGCTGTGGCAGCTGAGTTGGAGTGGTAGATGGATAGAGGGGAAAGACTGCAGAAGTCAGCATAATCCTCAGTTAGGATAAGCCTCATGGTTAATTGAATGTTGAGTGTACAGGTTAAATCCCATTATAACAAACTCCAGGGGAGTAGCTAAATTATTTTGTTGTACTGGGATTGAGTTTTATTGAATACTGTTTAAAATAAATTGGTCTTTTTGTTTTTGTTAGAGATATGGGAAATTTTTATTGTAACAATTTGACAAGTTGTTATTCATGAGCCAATGTGTTTCACCTTCATTTTAAATGCTTTTCCCTTTAAAAAGGAAAGAAGCCATGTTGAACTGGGCAGACAATTTATGTACCATCTCCCTCCAGTGGACTAGCTCCATTGGTTTATCTTAACAACTAAATAAGTTTATTAGTAAGTACTACTGCCACCATCAAAGTGTGGTCAGAGGAAATGGGAATTTCCCCAGGTTTCCAGGTGGCTACTGCTGGTAATTTTTTCTGCCCTGACAACTTTTTAAAATAAACGAATGTACTTCATTTTAGTGTGAACTTTCCTTTGTGAGTAATAATTAATGTAGCTCATTCTATTCAGCTCAGTGTAGTTTGAGACCTTGAGATCTTTCTATGGTATTGTTAAAAAAAAAAAAAGTAATGGTACTATTATAGTCTTTAAGATACTTCCATATAAATATGAAAATTTTCAGGAACAGGATTACTATACATATGAGAAAATACTATTTTATGCTTGGCCAGAAATACATTCCTTTTGTTCTATACTTTTAGATTGGTTTTGCCAGATTTCAGGCATTTACATCTCACTTTCATATCTAAGGCTAGCATTTTTATTTTGCGTAGAGTGTTTTGATTGGGTGCAGCAAGACATTTTGAAGTCCTTCTTTTAAATACATGTTCCATAAAGGAGGGAAAATCTGAAAGAAGGAATTTCAAACAACCCAAGCAGTGTTTTGAAAGTTCTCAGGTCTTAAGAATAAAGACTGACTAGTAGGCAGGAAGCCTGCAGTTGTATTGTGGTATTGTTCCTCCATCTTATGCATTTGAGAACTGGAGTACAAAAGAGAAGAAAGCCTCGGGAGGGGAAAGAAAGGGTTTTAACAACAAAAAAAGGTGGTGGGGGGACTTTTTGAGTAAATATTCTTTGCTTTTCTGTTTAAGTGAAATCTAAAGCCAAATTATTTTTACTTTTAGAGGAAATGTTGTTTATCATAATCTAAATGTCTTAAACTGACATTTTTTAATAAATGAGAGTTAATTGTTAATTGTTATTGGTAGAAAGAGCAGCGTGAACTGTTTTAAAATAGAACTTAAAAATCCACATATGAAAACCTTTAAATATGTTCCTCCTTTGTTACCCAATCAGTATTATTTGTTAACTTGTTATTTTGAAAAGAATACTTATCTGTTAAGAAGTGAAGAGTTGAGAATGATGTGTGAGCTTGTACTGTTAAGGTTTGTGCAAATCAGTCTTTTTTTAGATTTATAAAACAAAGGGATGGAATATGCTATCTTCCAAAGTTTCTTATATTAGTAGTGCAGAATTTTTATTTATATTTTATTGGTCAAGCATTAAGTGGATTAAGCTTTTTATACTAGATAATTATGTAAAGATGCAGGTTGCTGTGCTGATTCATGAGTTTGGGGGCAGGATGACTTTGAGTTCCTGACTTCACCTGTGTATATATCCTATGAGCTGCACAAATGTGTATGTGCATGCATGAGAAGGAGGGGTATGAGGAGGGAGGGGAGAGGGAGAGAGAGAGGGGGGGACAGAGAGAGAGAGAGAGAGAGAGATTCAATATCCTCCTGTTTTAAGAAAGTGAAGTAATATTTTATTTACTCTCAGTAAAGCTGTCATCAGTGAAATTATTACTGAATTTAAGTCACTCTGTAGAATAGCTGTATCAGCTTGATTATGTTTCCAGATTGAAGTTTGGCAATTTTATTTGAAACTGTTTTAAGGATTACCCAGTGTTCTCTTCACTAAATTGTGCCTTTAGTCTATACACTGTCCGCTCCATCCAAACTCATTTCTTTCCTTTTTTACCTGCATGGTGGTTGTGTTTTATGACCATACTTTTATCCCAGCCAAGGTAGTTGGCTCCCTTGCTGTCAGAGCAAGTATTTGATTGCATCTAGGAAAATCTAACTTCACCAGTGAGAAAAGTAACTCCTCACACAGGTTGCATCCATTTAAGGATCAGTGGTATCTTCTTCATATAATAAGACAGGACTTATTACTATATTGAGTTTTAAAAATAATTTCAGAAATCAATAAAATGAATTCAGGAAGCTGCTTTCAAAGTGCATAGCCATATCTAAAATGGTGGAAGCCTTAGGTGTATTGATCCCAAATTAGGCAAACCTGAAATCGTGAACGTTCACCAATAACCTTCAGTCTTCCCCACCTTTTCCTCTGAGAGTACAAAATAGCTCCCTCATGTGACTTTTAAAACTCTTTATACCACCATTCTCTTAGCTATGGGGCCATAAGCTTTCAATCCTCTTTAATTTGCTACTGCTTGGCTGTTGCCTACTCCCCTATACATATACATACTTAATGTTTATTAAGATTTTACTGTGTAAGGCACTGTGAGAATTAAAAAGGTTTTGACCTTCAAGTGTATACAATCAAGTGCTCACATCACTTCAGTATAAGGCAGTCGGTTTTGCCTGTTACAGATTCTTGAGAAATTTAGAGGAGAAAAAGGACTACCTCTGACTGGGTAATCGGGACTTTGAAAAATGAGTAAGATTTTAATATGGAGAGAAATCATTAGCAACAGCATGAAAGTAAGACATTTCAAGGCTTGGTCATGTAACTATTAAATGAATGCTGAGTGAGTGATGGTATTGAATAAAATGGTTTTGTTTTTGTAGAACCCTATTAATATATTTTTTCCTAGTACTCTATACTTCTGCCAGTTTAATATTATTAAACATCATTTGAGCACATATTTTTGCTTAAAAATTTTTAGAGTACAACCCAAATTCCTTCATTTAATATTCAGCTCTTATCGTAGTCTTTTTTAAAAAAAGAAATGAATCTTTTCAATTTTTGTTGCCCATTGTTTCAGTAATGCTGATTTTTTTCTGCTTCTTCTCCCTTGTTATCTTGTCTGACTATTAAGGTCCAACTAAGATCCTTTTTCATTTAAGTAAACTTCCCAGACCACAACCGAAAATATTCTTGTGACCTGTTATGAATTGTAATTGTCTCTTCATATGAATAGGAGTCAGTATTTATTGATTGGTAGGGCAGGTTCAAATTGTCTATTCTTTATGGTACGGACATTCTTTTTATAAGTTTTTAAAATTCTGTATTATTTTTTGAATTACATTCATTTTAGGTACACCAAAATCCTTGGTGTTTGGAGGTGAAAGTTTCTAGAGTTCAACTCTGAAGTTAATTTTTCTACCTGGAAATTAAGATAAAATTATAGTCCTAAGGATTTGCTCATAGAGCCATGTCTCCCTCATAGAGCCGTCCCAGATAAATCATGTTTGGGCCTTAGAATACATTCCTATTTCCCAATTGCTGTAAGACTGGACAAATGTTTTTATTCATTACCACTGTTCGTCAAGGAATTGTGCTAAGTATTGTGGGCATTAAAATCTCTGTGATCCAGGAGCTGATTATCTAGTTGAGAAATAAGTATAATTGAAAAAACATACTTGTTGCAGCAACATACGTGGTTTGGAAGTTCAGAGGAATAAAAGATCATTTTCAACTGGGATTGTTAAGGAAAACTTAATGGAGAAGGAATAGATCTAAAGGGAATTAATTGCTGCTTTTAATCTTTTTCCCACATCTTTTATTTTATAGTACTTAGTTATGTGAGAAAATGATAAATTAATGTTTTTTAAATGGAAAAGAAGGCATAAACGTGGTAGAGTAAAAGTAGTACAAAAAGATACACTGAAAAAGTAAGGTCTCAGGATATTTTTTACATATGATTATGTCTCTTCAGTTTCTTTTCCTATTCTCTCTCCCTCCCTCTTTATTTTTGATTATTATTATTTATTTTTTTTAGAGAGGGAGGGAGAGAGAAAAAGAGAGGGAGAAAGAAAATGGATGTGAAAGAGAAACATTGATCAGTTGCTTCCTGCAAGTCCCCTGACTGGGATGGGGAAATGGAATCTGCAACCTAGGTATGTGTCCTGACCTGGAATTGAACTGCTACCTATCTGTGTACCAGATGATGCTCCTACCAACTAAGTCACCAGGGCCAGACTATATGTACTTTTTAAATGATCTTGGAGAGGTCTCCTATCTGTTTTTATAGCTACTAAGTTCTTTCTAATGGTTACACAGTACTCCATTGTATGGCTATATTATAATTTATTCAGTACCATATTATTGCAAACAAAGCTATAAGTGAATATCCTTATATATATTTCTTTGTTCCCATGTTTTGTTAAAAAGTAAATAATTTCTGGAAGCTAGGTTAAAGATTATGAATTTAAAAATTTTGTACAGCCCTGGCTAGGTGGCTCAGTTGATTGGAGCATCATCACATACACCAAAGGTTGCAGGCTTAATCAATCCCCAGTTGGGGTGTATTTGTAGGGGGTGGAGGAGGGAGGAGGGTGGAGGGAGCAACTGATGTTGTTTCTTTCCCTTTCTCCTCCTCTCTCCTTCTCCCTTCCACTCCCTTTCTCTTCCTTCCTTCCTCTCTCTCTAAAAATCAGTAAAAATGTGTCCTTGGGTGAGGATTGAAAATAAAAATTTTGTAGGTATTGCAACTCACTCCCTATAGAGATTATATTAATTAACAACTCCACCAGCAATGTATGGCAGTGCCTGTTACCCTCATCTCTGAGTAACATTATGGTAATAAAAAATTTTAATTTGATAAATGTAAAAGCTCTTTCATGTATTTCTTCTAGTGCTTTTATGATTTCTTTAAAAAATATATATATTTTATTGATTTTTTACAGCGAGGAAGGGAGAGGGATAGAGAGTTAGGAACATCGATGAGAGAGAAACATCGATCAGCTGCCTCCTGCACACTCCCTACTGGGTATGTGCCCGCAACCAAGGTACATGCCCTTGACTGGAATCGAACCTGGGACCTTTCAGTCCATAGGCCAATGCTCTATCCACTGAGCCAAACCGGTTAGGGCAATGATTTCTTTTTTAACATTAAAATAAATATAAAAGTTAAAAAAACATAAAATAAAAATACCAGTTAGAATATGAAAATACCAATTAGGACATAAAACTAGTAGTATAGGTTCATGAGGTGGTAGACTATATATGTTGTGACTATATATATTCCTTTGAGTGTGTCTAAAATGTACCTATCTCACATTTGGATATGCTTTTTTGTGTTTTTGGAAATCTGCTTTACTGAGGTATGATATACTTACTATAAAATCTAATCATTTTAAGTGTGCAGTTGGAATTGACAAATGTAAACAGATGAGTTACCACTGCCACAGTCAAGATATACAGCACATTGCCTCTTTGCATTCATTCTCCTTCTGGGTTTTGTATTCAGTTAACCACTGATCTGCTTTCTGTCACTATAATTGGCTTTCTTCCTTTTTTTCAACTTTTTCTAGGTATAATTGACATCTGATTGTTTATGTTTAAGTTGTACAGTTTGAGTTTTTACATATATGTCTACCTGTGAATCCATCACCACAGTTACAATAATAGGAATAGCTATTACCTCCAAAAGTTCCTTACATTATTTTGTAATCCATCCCACCCTCATCTTCAGGTAATTACTGTTCTGCCTTGTGTCATTAAAGATTAGTTGGTATTAATTGAGAATTATATATAAATGGAATTACCAATATGTACTTTTGAGGAGGACTGGCTTTTTTCACTTAGTACAGTTATTTTGAGATTCATCCATGTTGCATAGAACAATAGTTTCTTTTTATTGCTTAAGGAATATTGATTGCAGTACAGTGGGGCCTTGACTTACGAGTTTAATTCATTCTGAGACCGAGCTCGTTAAGGAGCTCATTAACTCAAATTACTCTGTCAACTCAATGCAAAAAATGGGCCGAGAGAGCTGGTATCTCAAAAAACTCGTTAGTCGGGACACTCGTAAGTCAAGGCCCCGCTGTATATGGTTATATCACAATTTATCCATTCACCTGTTGATGAACATTTGGGTTGTGTCCTGTTTTTGGTTATCAAAAATAGAACTTCTGTGACATTTGTGCACAAGCCTTTGTGTAGACATATTCCTTATTTCTCTTGCTGGTGTGGCTCAGTTGGGCATTGTCCCATGCACCAAAAGTTTGCCAGTTCAATTCCCCTATCAGGGCATGTGCCCGTGTTTCCGGCTACATCCTTGTAGGGTATGCAGGAGGCATCCGATTGATGTTTTGCTCTCACATGGATGTTTCTCTCTCCCTCTCCCTTCCTTTCTCTAAAAATCAATAAAAAAAAATCTTAAAATTTCTTTTCATAAACTGTCATCTGTCCTGAGTTGTATTAGCTTTTTTTAAAAAAATATATTTTATTGATTTTTTACAGAGAGGAAGGGAGAGGGATAGAGAGTTAGAAATATCTATGAGAGAGAAACATCGACCAGCTGCCTCCTGCACACCTCCTACTGGGGATGTGCCCGCAACCAAGGTACATTCCCTTGACCGGAATCGAACTTGGGACCTTTCAGTCCACAGGCCGACGCTCTATCCACTGAGCCAAACCAGTTAGGGCTGTATTAGCTTTTTAATGCCTCCACATTTGTGCTATTTTGACAATTGTGCTATTTATCACATTTAGTATTTATATTAAATGATTGTAACTTTAAATTACCTAAGTATCTCTCAGGACACTTTTTTTCTTGCTCAATAAAAGTGATAATCACCTCAATTTACTTACCAGTCCATTCACCTGATTTGAAGATATATATTTTCATTCTGTTTTGTCTGAATTATTCTTTCTGTCATACTGGAATTTTGGAACATTTTTGCAATTTACATTTAAGAAGGCTAGTTTAAAAAATCAGTGGAAATTTCCAGCTTAAAAAAAAATCCAACTACTGGTCTAATAACTGCTTTGCAGGAAGAAAGAAATATGAAAAAGAACCGCAGACATTCTGGATGTCAGCCTGTGAAATTTTCCACTATTTCCCATAATAACATGCAGGCATGCTTATTCTGCCGGGTGCAGTGCAACTGCAGTTGGAGTCGGAGTGGAATTTGAAGCTACCCTATCAATGATAAAATGGCAGCTGGCTAACTTAGTGAGCAGTTCGCGCATTTAAGGTACTATATGTTTGTTTTTGCCTGAAGTGTAGCCATAACACTGAACTTGCAAAATTACTTAAGAGACTACTGATTCTAAAATTTGTTTCAAATGAAGTTTGGTTTTTTAATTTCAGTAGAGTTGTTATGCATCTGAGAATATAGACATAAATTCTTTTAGTGACAGTACTGTATAAATACATTTTTATTTTATAGGATTTTATACTACCTTGAAGAATGCTCAGAAAATTAAAACAAAGTTTTAAAAAGATTTGCACAAACTCAGTATTTGGTGTGATTTAAGAAAAATTTTAGCCTCTATTTCAGGTTTGTGTTAATCTTTCAAAGGGTTAGCAGACTATATTAAAACCTATAGTTGTATTTTTGTTTGGCTGTTTCAAATTTAAAGGCAAACAGTATTATACTGTTTTTCTAATAATGGAAGTCCAGGTTGCCCAGTTATGTAGACTGGCTGAGGAGAAAAATCAAAAGTAGTTTATAAATATACTGTAACCACTCACTTCTACATTGTTTCATCTCTTTCATGGCCAAAACCTAACAGTGATATTAAGGAATGAGATTGAGAAGTTCAGATTTTATGAATTAACCTTGTGAACTCATGCATTTCTGCAGTGATAAATTTGAGTCTTCATAGGGATACAACAGATATGCATATGTAACTTTGTATGTTTTAACACTTGTAAGTCATTTACATTTTGGAAATAAAGGCATATTAGTGCATAAGTATATCTTTTCCAGAATTGTTAGGTATTATCTTTGAATAAGAACGGCATTGTGACATAACAATGGCCTCCACCCTTTCCCTGTGATCAGCTCTTCCCTTGTGCAGCCTCATCCTTCCTCTTGACCTTTCCTGTAGATATAACTCTTCTCCTCTCCTCTTTATGTACTTCCTCTTCTCAGCCCTCCTCTACCTCCAGCTATTTTATCCCTTTCACTCAGCCTAAATTTTCTTTTAAGTCTCTCACTTTTTCTAGTTGATCACTGTTAAGCCTCATCTTTACTTTTGGAAGGTTTCTTTGCTCCAAGTGTTTTCTGCTCTTGGCAGATCGATTTTCTTTTAGTCTTTGAACCATCAAACACATACATCCTCACACCTTTCAAATCCTTCAACTTCATTTTTATTTCCATGTTTTCATTTATTCTATAGAGATTTATTGAATGTATGTGTCAGGATAAGGAGACTGGAAATTGGTGTGTATGTTATATGTTGTGGAGTTCACTTCTTAATTTTTTTTTTTTTTTTTTTTACTGATATCAAAGAGGAAGGGAGAGGGAGAGAGATAGATAGAAACATCAATTATGAGAGCGAACCATTGATCAGCTGCCTTCTGCGCACCCACATTGAGGATTGAGCCTGTAACCTGGGATGTACCCCAACCTGGAAATCGAACCATCACCTCCTGGTTCATAGGTTGATGCTCAACCACTGACTGAGCCATGCCAGTTGGGCTGGAGTTACACATTTTAGATGGGTAGTCATGGTAACCTTCTCTAAGAAAATCACATTTGAGCAGAGTCCAGGAAATAAGCCTTGTGAACATTGGAGGGTGAGGAACAGTCTGTGCAAAGGCCCTTTGGAAGGAGCATTCTTAGTGTTCTTGAAGGAACAGGAAGGTGGCCAGTGTCATGGAGCACAGTGAACAGAGGATTAAGTAGTGAGAGAAGAAGTCTGAGAGGCAACAGTGTAACCTTGTAGGGAATTGTAATGTTTTCAGCTTTTACTTTGAGCAAAATGGCAAACTACTGTAGGTTTTTAATTTTTGGTTATTCCAAAAACATGTTATGATAATTGATTTTCTCCCCCTTCAATTAAAGACATATTTCATTTTATTATAAAAGCATTTAATTCATGTTAACTTGAAAAATACAGAAAGGCACAAAGGAGAAAATAAAGAAATTAATGAACAGCTCTAGCAGGTTTGGATCAGTGGATAAAGCGTCGGCCTGTGGACTGAGGGTCCTGGCTTCGATTCTGGTCAAGGGCACATGCCCGGGTTGCGGGCTCAATCCCCAGTAGGGGGCATGCAGGAGGCAGCCAATCAATGATTCTCTCTCATCATTGATGTTTCTATCTCTCTCTCCCTTCTTCTCTGAAATCAAGAAAATATATATAAAAAAAATCAATGAACAAATAAAGATGATCAGTAATCTCATCATCCATTATTGAAGATTTTGTGTGTACATATCTTCCCACTTGTTTTCCTTTGTGTTTGTGTACAAATACCCCCCCCCCCCCAACACACCCCTCCTGCACTGTAGGGTTTTGACACACAGCAAATGAACCTGTTTTATTTCGAGAAACTAGAGATGACGATGTATACCCCCTTTCTTTTTCTTTTTAAAAAACTTTCAGCGTCTATTCCGGCTGTTCTACTTTTCCCCAAACCTTTACTTAGAACAAAAAAGCCTGGATGCCCTGCTTTGTTCCCAGTATTTCACTTAACATGTGGTAAGATTGAAAATCTAGATGGTGTTGCCTAGGTATTGTTGGGTTTCAGTATCTTTCTTGGGTGGCTCAGCTTTTTCAAAACCTTTGGGACAATCTGTTGACTCAGTTTTGATTTTTGACTTTTCTTGTGCCATGGGAAATGTATGTGCTAATAGTATGTAAGCTCTGTGAGGGCTAGGAGTTATTTTGTTTACTGCAATATCTTTAGTGAATGATGGCAGGCACATGGTGGGTACTTCAAGTATTTGTTGAATGAATTTAGAGGAGCAGTAGCAACAGTTCCTATATATTGAGCATATACTATAGGTCAGAGTGCTAAATACTTTTTAATGGATTTGGTGGTATTTTCATTTTACTGCTGGGTTGTTTCCTATCCATATGATGTGTATGAGTGGGTACGAGGAAGGAAGGAGGAGATGAAGCTGGCATTTATTGAGGATGCTGTTACCTAATTTAATCAAGCCTAAGGTGCCATCAGTTATGCAATGCCTTATTTTATGTACCACTAGGGGAAAAAAAGTAAAACTGCCAGTTAAACTATGGGGTATTGTCAGTAACATGACACATTCTGATTTCAAGGATGTAAGAACATGAAAAACTAAGAACCTTTAAAATAAGGAACACAAGTAGTTTTACATAACTCTCATTTGCTGATTATAGAGTCTTCCATAGGTATTATTCTTATTTTAGAGATGAAGAAAATTAAAGTTTTGGGCTAAGTTCATAGACTCTCAAGATAGAGGATCCAAATTGAAGCCTCAGATTTCAAGCCATCTTATAATGCACAGGAGTCAGGAAAACAAAATAGTACATTGGTCTGTCAACTCTGGCTTGAAGATTCTTAGTTGGTATGGCTTTAATGTTTTCTTAATGTAGCTTTTTTCTTCTTCTTTGTATTTCCTGTGTTAGCTACTCTGTGTTTTCATGTGTGTACAAAACTATATAAGGGCTTATCTCTTTCTCTCAAGGAATTTATAGTCTATTGGGCGATGAGAAATAAACATGAAAGTTAGATAACTAGAGAAGATTTAAATAACATTTCAGAGAGTAATGAAAGAGGTTTAACAAGGCAATACAGGATTAATTGCGAAATAAATTGTACAAATAATTGCTTTTGGAGTTCAGAGGAAAGAGAGATTGCTTGAGACTGGAGTAATCCAGGGAAGGATTTAAATGAATTCTGGAGAGAGAATTTCAGTTAGTGAGATTATTTACTTAACTCTAAAATCTTATTAATGTTTGTTACAAATGGAACTGCAAACTGTTAAACGTGCAGAACTTTAGTCCATTAAAATGTTTTTCTGTCTGTATGAGAGGAGAGAAACTACCTACCATAGAAAAGTAGAAGAAATCATGTAATATCAAGTAGGGGCGGGGGGCGGGGGGCGGGGGGAAGTACTCACTTTTAGAAGAAAAGCCTTTGAGTGAAAAAGGAGGAGGAACTTGTTTCTAAATGCCTTGATGCCACGCTTGCCACATTTACAAATCAGTTGCACTTTCTGAACCATTGCCAAAGTTACTTTCTGTGGCTATTAAAGTTCATGATGAATTTTGAAGGTTGGAAGCAAGCATTAACCCCCTTTATGTTACTAATGTTTTCTGTATTTTGAACTAGGGCCTCAGTTAAAGATGCATAGCAAACAAAGAATAGTCAGTCCACTATGTTTCAGAAGGATATGACTGTGACAGTGGTTCAGGCTACATTTCTGAACCCAGACCCTTGGAATTCAGCATTGGTTTATAAGGTGTGTTACTTGTTTTACAGGCAAGTCAAAAGCAAAATAGTAAAGCCTGGAAAGCAAGAGAACTGCATTTGGACCTTGTTGGATAATCTTGGGCATTTTTAACATTTTTCTTATTTAAAAAAAAGACAGTAGGTGTACATGGCTAACAAAAATTCAAATTCTACAAAACGCTATGAAGTGAGGTTTCCCTCCCCCTTTCTTTTGTTTCCTAGTTCCTTCCTCAGAGGTAGTCACTGTTACCTTTTTTTGTGTGTGTATTTGCAAACATATCTATATGTCTTTATAATCTTTATATTCCATATCGCCTTCCTTTTTTATAAGTACAAATTGTAGCATATTAAAAACATTGTTTTGCACCTGGTTACATTTAACAATATATTTTGAAAATGGTTCTATATAAATACATACAGATCTAATTCTTTTTTTAAAAGCAGATTATCATTTTATTAATGTGCCATAATTTACTTAACCAGTTTATTATTGATGGACATGGTTTGTTTTCAGAATATTGCCATATACTAACAGAGTGCTGTAGTGAATTTTCTTATGTACATTTTATTGTAATTTTTTAAAAAACATATAATTAAATTTTATTTTTAAAATTCTTTATTGTTGAAAGTTTTACATATGTCTCTTTTCCCCCCATTGACTTCTCCCTACCTGTTCCCGCACCCCAGCTCATGCCCCAACCCCCCTATTGTCTGTGTCCATTGGTCATACTCATATGCATGGATACAAATATTTTGGTTGATCTCTGATCACTCCCCTGTGCCTTCCCTCTGAGGTTTGACAGTCTGTTCAATGCTTCTATGTCTTTGGATCTATTTTTGTTCATCAGTTTATATTGTTTCATTATATTCCACAAATGAGTGAGATCATGTGATATTTATCTTTCTCCAACTGGCTTATTTCACTTAGCATAATGCTCTCCAGTTCCATCTATGCTGTTACAAATGGTAAAAGTTCCTTCTTTTTTATAGCGGTGTAGTATTCCATTGTGTAGATGTACCACAATTTTTTAATCCACTCATCTGCTGATGGGCACTTACATGGTTTCCAAATCATATTGTAAATTGTGCTGCTATAAACATAGTGGTGCATATATTATTTCTGATTGGTATTTCTTTTTTTTTTTAATTAAATCTTTATTGTTCAGATTATTACATTTGTTCCTCTTTTTTCCCCCCATAATTCCCCTCCTCCCAGTTCCCGCCCCACCCCTGCCCTCACTCCCCACCCACTGTCCTCATCCATAGGTGCACGATTTTTGTCCAGTATCTTCCCGCATCTCCCACACCCCTTTCCCCCACAAGAATAGTCAGTACATTCCCTTTCTATGTCCCTGATTCTATTATAATCACCAGTTCATACTGTTCATCAGATTATTTATTCACTTGATTCTTAGATTCACTTGTTGATAGATGCGTATTTGTTGTTCATAATTTGTATCTTTACCTTTTTCTTCCTCTTCCTCTTCTTAAAGGATACCTTTCAGCATTTCATATAATCCTGTTTTGGTGGTGATGAAA
>NW_006297815.1:507914-512034 GCF_000327345.1 Myotis davidii | reverse complement strand
GGCTGAGTTCTGGGGACACTGGCTCCTGGCTCTCTAAGGAGGTCCTAATCTAGCCTCTGCCTGAGGCTATCCAGCAAAAGCCTCCCTGCAGGTCCCACGGGATCAACAGGGTGGGCCAGAGAGAGCAGTTATAGCGGCTCTCAGTCCTGTCCCCAGGGGCTCTGCCTCTCTGAGTCCCAGCAACCGCTGCAAATCTCGGAGAGAAAGCTGCACTCGCTCTGACCGAGGCCAGACAGTCCCGCTTCTCCCGTTTGAGTCTCGGTCCCTAGTGACTCGTCCGGATCTGGAGCTCAGAGGCTGCGACTCCCTCCCGATCAAACAAAAAAACCGCGCCCTCCGCCGCCGCCCGCTCGGCGCACTCCGCACCTCAGAATTTGACTTCAGCACTGCGCCTCCTCTGAGTGTCCACCTGAGCACTGCCTCTCCTCTGAGTGTCCCTATGCGTTACTCTTTCCTCCTAGTTGTAAATATTCCACTCAGCCAGTGTTCCTGTGGTTCTGGATGGTGTCCGTTCTGTCTTTTAGTTTCACTTTTGAAATGGTTGTTCAAGGCAGCAAATTCTGGCGTTAACCTATGCCGCCATCTTGGTTCTCTCCTCCATTGGTATTTGTTAACCTATGCCGCCATCTTGGTTCTCTCCTCCTGATTGGTATTTCTGATTTCTTAGGCTATCCTATATAATAAAAGCCTAATATGCTAAGTGGTTGACTGGTCAGCCGTTCAACCAATCAAAGCATAATATGCTAATGATATGCTAAGGCTGCTCAACCACTCGCTATGACATGCACTGACCACCAGGGGGCAGACGCTCCTACCAGTAGGTTAGCTTGCTGCTGGGGTCTGGCAGATTGGGACTGAACCAGACAGGCTAGACATGCCCTGGAGCCCTCCCACGGTCCATCCCCGGGTGGTCAACCGCCTAAGTCTTTCCCCGGCCCTGGTAGTGTACTGGTAGGGTCCCTCTGCCTGGTCTGTGCCCTCTTGCAATCCGGGTCCCCTTGGGGGATGTTGGAGAGTGGGTTTTGGCCCGATCCCACAGGGGGAGTGCTGCTCAACCAGAAGCTGGGCTCATGGCTGGTGAGCACAGCAGCAGTGGCGGGAGCCTCTTCGGCCTCTGTGGCAGTCGGACATCCCCCAAGGATTCTGGAACTGTGAGGGGGCTCAGGCTGGACTGAGGGACGCTCGTGCACCAGGCCTCTAGTATTCCTGTAAGTGGGATTGCTGGGTCAAATGGGAGTTCCATTTTTAATTTTTTTGAGAAAACTCCATACTGTCTTCCACAGTGGCTGCACCTGTCTGCATTCCCACCAGCAGTGCAGGAGGGTTCCTTTTTCTCCACATCCTTACTAGCACTTGGCTATTGAATCGTTGATGATAGCCATTCTGACAGGTGTGAGATGGTATCTCATTGTCGTTTTGATTTGCATCTCTCGGATGATTAGTGACTTTGAGCATTTTTCCATATGCTTTTTGGTCCTCTCTATTTCCACTTTTGAAAAGTGTCTAATTAAGTCCTTTGCCTATTTTTTGATGTTTATCTTCTTTTTGTTAAGTTGTATGAGTTCCCTATACATTTTGGAGATTAAACCCTTACCGGATGTAACATTGGCAAAAATGTTCTCCCATGCAGTGGGCTCTCTTGTTTTACTGATGGTTTCTTTTGCTGTGCAGAAACTTTTTATTCGATACAGTCCCATTTGTTTATTTTCTCCTTAGTTTCCATTGTCCTAAGAGATGTGTCAGTAAAGACATTGTTACGAGATCTGTCTGATATTTTGCTGCTTATGAATTCTAGGATTTTTATGGTTTCCTGTCTTACATTCAAGTCCTTTATCCATTTTGAGTTTATTTTTGTGTATGGTGTAAGTTGGTGATCTAGTTTCATTTTTTTTGCATGTATCTGTCCAATTTATCCCAACACCATTTATTGAAGAGACTGTCTTGACTCCATTGTATACTCTTGCCTCCTTTGCCAAATATTAATTGAGCATAATGGCTTGGGTTGATTTCTAGGTTCTCTGTTCTGTTCCATTGGTCTAAATGTCTGTTCTTGTGCCAGTACTAGGAAGTTTTGAGAACAGTGGCTTTATAATATAGCTTGATATCTGGTATTGTGATATCTCCAACTTTGTTCTTCTTTCTCAGGATTGCTGCCGCTATTCACAGGCTGACCCTCTATCCACTGAGCCAAACTGGCTAGGGCTATAAAAAGTAATTTTAAATGATGGATGCACATTTAAAAAAAATTCAAGCAATACAGAAAAATATATCTAGAGATAGCTGGTGGATTCTGTATGCATCTTTCTACATGTCTCTATGTAGACTTTAATATATGTTAGAAATGAAGGATTTTTTGCATGCTGTTCTATAATCTTTTATTATTCCATCTTATGTGATGGATATCTTTTCAGGTTAATAAGATGAAATCAATATTATTTTTATGGTTTCTACTATGCATGTGACATCTTTTTTCTTTCTGTGTATGCATCATCCTTTAGATAATCTATGCTCCATTGATAAAATAGGTTATTTTCAATTAGAAATCTATGCTTTTAAATGCCTCACTAACTTCTTAAGTAACTAAGACTAAGTTGGCTTGTGTTTAAAATTTATACCCTGTCATCTACCCATTTTTGTAATTGGAAAAAGCATAAGTTTATTTGTAGTAAAACATCCAGGAGAGAAAATTATCTTATTTCATGAAAGTGTGTACTGAGTAAAAAATAAATTCTTTGGCTATGAATGATTTAAATATGTCTGCAATTTTAGTTAGGCTATTCAACAATATATTTAATAGTAGCCTGGTGCACAGATCCATGCATATTGAAAGGAAATTAATTAGAAGAAATATTTTAATGTTGCTATTTGCCATCTATATAATAAAAGCCTAAGCGACCCTTATGGTGGAACAACCAGAATGACCAGTCGCTTTGATGTGCACTGACCACCAGGGGGCAGACACTCAATGCAGGAGCTGCCCTCTGGCGGTCAGTGTGCTCCCACAGGGGGAGCGCTGGCCAGCCCTCAGGCTGGCCAGTGCAGTGGCGGTGATGGGAGCCTCTCCCGCCTCCATGGCAGCCCTAAGGATATCCGACTGCTGGCTCCCAGACTGTGTGAGGGCGCAGGCCAGGCTGAGGGACCCCCTGAGTGCTCTAGTCTGGGACCCCTCAGGGGATGTCTGTCTGCCAACTTAGGTCCACTCCCGGTGGGGATTGGGCCTAAGCTGGCAGTTGAACATCCCTCTGGCAGTCTGGGACCCCTTGCTCCTTACTGCCCACCTGCTCGTTGCCCCTTACCGCTTGGCTTGCTGCTCCTTAGCGCTGCCGCAGAGGCGGGAGAGGCTCCAGCCACTGCAACTGCGCTCGCCAGCCTTGAGCCCGGCTTCTGGCTGAGCAGTGCTCCCCCTGTGGGAACGCACTAGCCACCAGGGGACAGTTCCTGCGTTGAGCATATGCCCCCTGGTGGTCAGTGTACATTATAGTGACTGGTTGTTCTGCTGTCCAGCCAATTTGCATATTAGCCTTTTATTACATAGGATAAACAGGTAGTGTGTGTGTGTTGTGTGTGAGAGAGACCACATTCACGTACTTTTAAATGCAGTGTAGTATTATACTTATTCTATTTTATTATTTGTTAATCTTTTATTGTGCCTAATTTATAGATTAAAATTTATCCTATGTATGTATGTATAGGAAGAAACTTAGGGTTTGGTACTATTGGAGGTTTCAGGCATTCATGTGGAGTATGTCTTTGGATTTGTCCTCCCTTAGATAAGGGGGGAATACAATATTTTTAAACAATAAGGATTATTTAAAAAACAACAACCATCATTTCACTTTGAGAAATTCCTTTAAATAAAATCACCAGGGGAGAAACTAAGATGGCGGCAGAGATAAACACCGGGAAGTTGATGCCGCTCACAACAATTGATTAATACCTTAGAAAAACAATTCGGACATCATCCAGAACCACAGGAAGCCTGGCTGACTGTAAATTCTACAACTAGAAGGAAAGAAAAGCACACTGAGAGCAAGAGAAGCTGCAGAAGTAAAGCGCAGAGGTAGGGGACTCGCGCGTGCGGAAAGGGGCTGGCACCTGAAGACACGGCTGTCTTTTTGAA
>NW_006297815.1:493190-506255 GCF_000327345.1 Myotis davidii | reverse complement strand
GGGGGAAGATCAACCAAAGGACTTACATGCAGGCATATAGGCCTAATCAATGGACACGGACAACGGGGGGGAGGGCAATAGCGGGGAGGGGGGTGTAGAGGGTAACGTGGGGACAAGGACACATATGTAATATCTTAATCAAAAAATATATTTAAAAAAATCACCAGGTATGTTCAATTTTTTAATTGCTTAAAACATAGTTATGTTTGTAGTTAGTTTGAATTAGATGCACATACTGCAATTTGTTATTATAGCTGTTATATCTTTTTTATTTAGGTTCCTATTGCTCTTTTTTCCCCTTGCATTTTTACTTAGTTGGAAAAATAGAGTTATGTCCTGCAAAATTTTCCATAGTCTGGATTTTGCATGTGAGTAATGTCATTTAGTACATTCTTCTGTCCTCTGTATTTTCTATAAATTGGTGGTTGGATCTAGAGTCTTTAACACAGATCATTAAAGAGCATCAGTTTCCAGATTCATAAACTTTTGTTCTTTTAAACCCTTAAGTTGGTCTGCCTGAGAAAGCTTTGCAGAGTCTTATTCTCCAGATGTCTCCTTTCATAGTTCTTCTAATTGCCAAAAGAAAGGAATACTTTTTTCTTTTCTGTGTTACATTTACATTGGGGGTTTAAAAAAAGTCTGGAGTTTGAAACACATGGACAATTACTATTATTGGTGTCATGATTTAAAAGATCGAATGACTTTTGCCCAGGCTGGTGGGCTTGGTTGGGCGTCGTTCATTGCTGGTTTGATTCCTAGTCAGGGCACATTCCTGGGTTGTGGGCTAGATCCCCAGTGCGTGGTGTGCAGGAGGTAGCAGATCACTGATTCTCTCTCATCATTGATATTTCTATCTCTCTCCCCCTCTCTCTTCCTCTCTGAAATCAATAAAAATATATTAAAATAAAATCTTGTATACAAAAATTGAATGACTCATGACGGGGCAATAAATGGTCTGTCAGGTGCTTCTGAGTCTGTTTTAATCAAATCAAAATGGAAAGGAGAGTTAATCAGAGAATGAAAAAAATAATTTTTGATAGTTCACAGATTTATGTCCATGTAACTAAGATTGCATTGAAAGAATTGAGTGACATTCCTTTCACGTAACTCCTTCCACTTAATTATATACTTAAGTCAGCAAGTTTTATGTATAATTTTACAAACAAAAAAAGTATAGATTGATAGACACTGTTGCATTTTAGCAATATTATTTTTTGTGGATACCTGGATACATAGGCTCAGATTCACTTACAATGAAAAATGTACTTTTTGCATGAATTTTATCAAAATTTGTAATACACTTATATTTTGAATAATTACATTCTGATAACAATAATTCAGAATAAAATGTATTTTCAACACTTAAGAGCCTGTAATTAAAATGGAATTTAATTATTATTTCAATTTGTGTACCCCTTTGTTGCAGGGATAGAATGATCAATAAAATATTTTCAAGCATAAAATGATATTCCATTATGATCAAATTCTGTGGGAGAAGAGGAATAGAAATTTATTTTCCAGGAAAAAGGAACAGTCATAAAATTGTTGGCTGTTAGGATGATGATCCAGGTTCTTTTGAATACTTAAGAGTCATGTAACTTTATTAAAAATTCTAATACTGATAATATCTTAGAAATTATTGCTGTGTAAGTCAGTTTTAATTTAAATGTAAATTTACGAATATTCCGGGGTACATCATTTTTCAATATCCTTTTGGTAGGTATGTGAGCAACAAGTTTGAAGTCCTTTGGTATCCACTAATGTCAGCTATGTGCTGCGTTGTTGATAAAATGACTGAAGTGTCACATTCCTGGCTTTCAAGGAGTAGATTTTCTAGAAAAAACACACACTACATCTATGTCTGAAACAAAGACACGTAACTTTATAAAAACATGAAATGTAAAGAAGCTTATGTACCTCTCCACTCTTGGCAAGCAAGCAACTGTCTCTTTACGTACATAAGCAAAATTACAAATCCATATTTGGTATTTGCAATTTTAAGTCAACCTTCCCTCTCGTGTTTTCTTTATCAAAGTGCAGGCTGTAGAAAATAAATGTTCTTGTTAAAATGAAAACATTTTAACGGTGATTAAAAGAAGATTAGTATAGTGGTGATTTTGTTGAAAAATTTATATGTGCATTGAAAAAAATGAAAAATGATTTGTTCACATTTTAATTTGCTAAAAGAAAAAAGGAAAAGAATTTTGCAGGCTTAATATTTCATCATTTAGATAATGTGTGTGTCCCATCTATGAAGAATAAATAGGAAGGCTAAAATAGAAAGGCTAATGTAAACATTTCTTAAAATGGAATTTTTATTTTTTTGACTTGAAGGAAGCACTATTTCCTTAGGTTTTTAAATCCTCATGCACCAGGTTGGTTCTTTTGCTGAGGATGAGGCACTTTTGTGATGGTGTTGCCATGGTGACTGCTTTCCAAGTGCTGCCTCAAGGTCACTCATCACTCATAGCCCTGAATACTTGGATTTTGTTAAAGAAAAATATCAACACTCAGTGGATAAAATGAAGTTAATTATCACATTGTATTACTCAGGCAAATCTAGCAGAATTATAAACAATATTTTGTGTTGATGGTGTTGATAAACTATATTTTCTTTGACTATTGAATTTTAATCTGCCAGATTAGAAGGCTAATGGTATATGTATAAATTATCCATAGCCATATATTGCAATAATTTGTTTTTATTCATTTGTGACCTTTTAAAAACATGTAGCAACTTAACTTTATTGCATTTGTGTTTAAGTACATCTAAACATACCTGCCTCTTTTTTTGGATGAGACAAGGTTAAGGATTCCTTAACATTCCTTTTCTTTTTGGTAAATTTATCTTGAAGTTGCAAGTTGTATCAGCCTTTGCTCATATTAGAATGATTATTTTTTCCCCTCAAACTAGATTTCAGAGATCTGTTGTCTACCTGGCTTCTATTTTATGTCCTCTTTGTCTCACTTATCCTTACTTTCTGGATTTTTATCTTTTAGTTAAAATTAAGATGTTATACTACCAAAGATTTTTACATACTGTTATCAAACTGGTTTTCATTGAAAAAAAATATGAAAAGAAAGGCCTCTTGGCATTATTCTTTATTTTCTTGTGAACCTTGTTGTTAGGAGAGAGGAATCAGAACTGTGTGCCTTCATAAGACTGGAAGGTGACTTTGAAATCAGAGATGAGAAGCATTACTGTAAAAAGGAAAGTGCCACGGAAACAAACAAAAATTGCTATTCAAGCATATGTGGGTAGAAAATTTGGTCTTTCAGCTAATTAGAATTTACCTAGTTGCTCTGCCTCCAGGGGAATTGGATAAATTGGTTCTCATAAAGCATTTTCATCTCTGCTTCTGCAGAGCAGCCACCTTCGTAATGTCTGATCAAGATATTACTTTACATGCTTGAAATTTTAATGGATGGCAGAGCTCTATAGGTAGCATTGGAAATCTGCCAGGTAGTATATGCCACTTAACGTTTGTTTCATTTATGCATATTTATGAAAACAAGTATGTTACCTGATGCTATTTTTGCAAATTTATTTGGAAAAGGATTTGATTTAAAACTGTAAGCAATGATGTAAGGCAATATGATCTAGAAAAAAGAGTATTAGACTGGGTGGTCAGGGCCTGCACTGATCCTTCATCTGTCTTACTGCGTGAACTTGGTCAAGACACTTCTGTACTTCATTTTTCTCGTCTATATAACAGGGTGGTTCACTTCCATTGTGACCTTGCATGAGTCTAGTCTATTGTTTTGTATTAAACTTGGATTCTCTTCCAAAATGGTGGAGTATTGCAGTTCATACTAATCTAAAATGCTAAATCTTATCAACTAGTAGTTGGATTTTTTATGGAGATTTATTTTATGTTACCTGAGAGAACCTTAAAGTGATTTTGTGTTCCAGATGCATTTTTAACTAGATTATTTTGAAAGGAGGGGAGGAAGAGTTTGAGTGATACTGGTCATGTGGCAAATAATTAGCAGTTTTTTTAAAAAGTGTTTTGTGACTCTACAGAGTTAGACATGACTGTAGAAATAGATACTGAAAAAAATCAAATAGAAATTGATTTTGAATCCCTTGAACATGGGCTTAATATAAATTCTAGACTTTTTTCAATGAGGAGAGGGGGTTCATATTCAATATTTTTCTTTGAAGTTTTCCTCATATCTCATTCCATAGCACAGGAAGGCTTTAGACTCAAAAAATGGTGCACATCCATGTTTCTTTTGTATTAGAAAAAAATAATATTAGGAGTTTTAAAGAAGTTTACAATATATAGAATATATGAGCAAAAAGTGAAAGGTATTTGTGGTTTGGTATTGTATCTTTTCATACCCACTTGCATGAATGTATAAACACACATAGGTTTTTTGTTTTTTTAGTTTATTAAGTAATACCCCATAAGATATTTTTTATGTTCATTTTAGGATGAGGCCCTCAGCTGGATGGACTAGTCTTATCTGTATCTGAAGTTTGCCTTCTTATTCTCCACTTATTTCTACCATATTATACACGATTTCATCTTTTCTGGGCAGGAGCCAGAGGTTTTCTCCTCTGTGTTGGGCAGAATTCCAAAAATCATTCCTGGAACACAAAACTGAAGGCATTTGGTGTTTCATAGCATGACATTAAGTCATAAGTGTGTGTGTGTGTGTGTGTGTTTTAAATTCCAGAAAAACTATAATAGCTATGTTGGTATCATTTAATTATATTTTAACCTCTTGAGTCCAGGAGATTTTATATAATTGCCACAAATTATTTGATAGCAGACTTATTCCTGTTTTTCAATAGTGTTTCACTTTATTTTCCTTTGTGTTTGTAACCAAAAAGATTATCTATGTCTAATAATAGAATATCTTTAGAGAGTTTTTCAAATATTATGAGATTTTATGTAAAACCTTCTTATATACAAGTGTACCTCAGAGATATTGGAGGTTTAGTTCTCGACCACCACTGTAAAGCAAATTGTAATCTTTTTGCTGGTAGAGATTCTTGCCTTCAATTTGTAAAAAGAGCAAACATTTGTGAGGCATAGTAAAGCAAAATGCAATCAAATGAGTTAAGTGTATTGGTAAGCAACTTTCAGATGTTTTGACCTCTTTTGGGGGGATGAGTCTCTTCTCTACGATCACTGAGCATATTCATACCTGTATGAATCTTCTTTTTATTTAATCTACCAAAAATTTATGTGGCTGCTGTGTGGTAGGGACTGTGGTTAAAACAATACAGAGCCTTTGACTCTTCCTTCAAGAGGGAGAAGAATGAGAGACAGTTAGCAAGTGTTAAGCAAAATAGGAATGCTTAAAGGTATTAGTTATTGACCTCTTTGGAGGAGTGTATAACTTAAGTTGGGATTGGGAGGGTGGACTGGAAGACACAGTTGAAGCAGCTGGGTAAGCTTTCAGGAGGAGGGATGTTAAAGTTATAAATTGGAGGTGAGTGGTGGGTCAGTAGAGTAGCATCCTGACCTAGAGAGCAGCTTGTATGAAAGACTTGGAACAATTGGGGTGTCCTGTGGGAAATGGTAAAATATTTAGTGTGGCTGAACCCTTAGAAACAAGAAAGAGGTCTTTAGAAATGAACTGAGAAGGGAATTTGAAGTTTATATGCATGGAAGAGTTTAAGTAAGGGCACGGAAAGATTGCCCTGATTCAGCTAAGGATTAAGTGGAGAATAAAGGTAGACTTTTGGAGTAATACAGGGAAAACGTGGTACCTGAACTATTAAAGGGTAGTTTTGATGAGGTTAGAAAGAAATGGATAGATTTGAGAGATATTAAAAGCTAATGATAAGATGGAATGACAGAGGTATCCTATATAATAAGAGCCTAATATGCAAATTGTCTCCTCGGGTGGTCCTATGATCAGGAGTTCAACCAGGAGACTGGGAGTTCAACCACTCGCTATGACGTGCCCTGACCACCAGGGGGCGGTGCAGAGCATGGCGGTCGTTTGTGACGCGATGCTGGCAGTGGGTAGCAGTGGAAGGTGCTGCCGGCCCCGATGGGCCCTGATGAGAGTGGAACCTTGGCGGGATGGGGGAGCAGGTGAGTGGGCGGTGCCAGGCCAAGGTGGGGGCCTGATCGCCCCGCAGACAGTGACCAGTGGTGGTGGCGGGGGCCAATTGTCCTGCCGATTGCCCTGCAGACGGCGATCAGCAGTGGCTGATTGGGGCAGGGCTGCTGCCCGGCTCCTAGGCACTGAGGGAGAAAGGGCAAATAGCAATATGAAAGTATTCTAATTATTTTCCTTTCAATGTGCATGAGTCTGTGCACCAGGCCACTAGTCTATATATATAAAAGGCTAAGTGACTGACCGTATGTAAGCCTGACCGACCGACAGGCCCGTACATATGACATGCACTGGCAATTTAAAAATAAACGTTTGTTGACTTATGCATGCGTGATACATAAAAAGCTCTTGCTGGTGCCAATTGCACATGTGTGTTTTGATCTGTTATTGTCGATTGTGAATTTGGTTGTTTTTGTTGACATTCTGAAGCTGAAAGAAAGCGGCATTGACAGAGTATATTTGAAGACCAACTATTGGCAGAAAAGATTGCCAATAGATTGGCAAAAGATTGACCTAACATAGTCAAAGCTGAAGTATTAACAGGATCCGCGGAAGGAGAGGTGGTTCTGATTCCAAGAATTGATTTATCCTCGTCTGACACTGGCCTCCCATTTAAATTAATTCCAAGACAGTTTCCTGCGATGCCAGCATTTGTGATGACTATTAATGAATCACAAGGACAAACTGTAGACAGAGTAGGAATATTCTTACCTGAACCTGTTTTCGGATGTGATCAGTTATATGTTGCTTTCTCTTGAGTTTGAAGAGCGTGTGACGTTAAAGTTAAAGTTGTAAATACTTCATCACAAGGGAAATTAGTCAAGCAGTCCACATCCCTTAGCAACCTAGGACTGCAGGGTCGGACTATAAGGTCAAGCTTACAACCATATCCTTTTGGCTATAATTGTGCTGGGAGGGCTTTGCCCTCCAAGATGGGACTTGTATGTGGCTTTGCCACAAGTCAGTCCACGGCTTGATCCTGTCCAAATGCTGTAGCCACTCTCCATACCTAAGATTTGTGTTGTTTCCTATTTATGAATGTGACTGAAAAGATATTCATGTAATAAACAGCAGTACCTTAAGTACTCTCTTGGTACTTATGGCTTTGTCATTATTAGGAATTATCAAAGTATTGCTTTCCTTCTGTGTGAATCTACTCAGCTATTTTGGGTTCTCAGTGGGAGTGATTTAAAATATTTTCTTCCCTGATTAATTTAGCTCCTTATTTGTGCTTTTTGGATTTAATAAAATAAAATATATAATTCTACCAGTTAAATTCTTCTTAGTAAGGTAGTTCTGAGATTTTTTGTGTGAATGACAGTCTGTAATTCTGTTTTGGTAATATGTATCTGAAATTTGTATACTACTTAACTGCCCTCAAAACAAGTTTATCAGAAGAGATTTTCATTGGAAAATAAGATTAATTTCCTTGACAAGACAAAACTATCATTACAACGTATTCAGCTTGATACGTAGTAGGCGTTTGATATATTTATTTTGTTATGTTTTAAAAACATTTTATTGATTTCAGAGAGGAAGGGAGAGAGAAAGAGAGATAGAAACATCAGTGATGAAAGAGAATCATTGATCTGTTGCCTCCTGCACACCCCACACTGGGGATCAAGCGTAACCTCCTGGTTTATAGGTTGACGTTCAACCACTGAGTGATGCTGGCCAGGCTGATGTATTTGAATTGGTAGAAAAAAACCTTTAAAATTATTATTATTTTTTATGCAGATGATACTGCGAAGACTTAGGACAGTTGTATGAGAATTTTAAAGAAAAAATTTTCATATTGAATTACGTTTAAATTTATCATTGAGAGCTAGCTTGTTTGGATTAATGACCATATGTTGCATTAAGTCTGCAATGAAGAATTTCTATGTTACTTTCTTTTCTTTTTCTTTTTTTTTTTTTTTTGAGAACATTGGATAACATCATAGAAGTGAGCATATGGTAGGCATTCTGAAGCCTTATTTTATTTGAGTTTTATACAACTGAGTTATAAAAGAACATATTATAAAACTTGATTAGTACTTAATTTGTGTTAGCTCTTCACTGGATAAAGTAGGGTTTTTTCAGTTCTTATGATTTAAAAAATTAATACTTTGCCCTGGCCAGTGTGGCTCAGTTGGTTGGAGTATCATCCATGCACTGGAAGGTCTCAGGTTCGATTCCAGGTCAGGGAACATATCTAGGTTTTAGGTTCGATCCTCGATTGTGTCATAACGGGAGGCAACCTATTAATGTTTCTCTCTCACACTGGTGTTTCTTTCTCTCTTAGTTTCTCTCCTTTCCTCCCTCTGTAAAAAAAAAAAAAAAAAAAATTAAGGACCTGGCCAGTGTGTTTTAGTGGTTAGAACATTGGCCTGCACACGAAAGTGTGGAACAAGATGGAATTTTTAAGCTTGAAAAATTTTGCATTTTGTGGTTAGAACATTGGCCTGCACACGAAAGTGTGGTGAGTTCGATTTCGGGTCAGGAGCCATGTACCTGGGTTGCAAGTTTGATCTCCAACTGGATGCATTCGGAAGGCAACAGATTGACGTGTTTCTCTCTCTCCCCCCACCCTTTCCTCCCCCCCTTCCACTCTAAAAAACTTAAGGAAAAAATATCCTCGGGTGAAAATTAACAACAAAAATTAATACAGTTAATAATCTGTTTAACATTTGTGTGTAGGTTTTTGTGTGGACGTGTTTTCAGCTTAATTGGGTGAACATCTAGGAGTGTGGTGGTTGAATTATATGTTAAGCATAGTTTAGCTTTGTAAGAAATCATCAAACTGTCTTCTAAAGTGTGAATATACCATTTTGCATTTCCCTCAGAAATGAGAGTTCCTGTTGCTCATAACTCTTAACATTTGATATTGTTGATGTTTTAGATTTTAGCCATTCTTTTGTCATTTTTTAACTGGGTAGTTTGTTTTATGTTATTATTTCTTGCTGTTATTTAAGAATTTTTTTTTTTGGGGGGGGTACAAGTCCTTTATCAGGTATGTAGTAGTATTTTGCAAATACTTTCTCCCAGTCTTTGACTTGTCTTGATTTTTTTTTTAATTGGCAAATGAGGGCCAGAAGTTGGGCTTAAGATCTAATTTAGGTAAGGAGTTTTAAGATTTTGTATTTCAAATGTAAAATAAAGTTTAGGAATGTTTATATATAAATAAATTACAACACTTTAAAAAATATATTTTTATTGATCTCAGAGAGGAAGGGAGAGGTAGAGAGAGAAACATCAGTGATGAGAGAGAATCATTGATTGGCTGCCTCTTGCACGCCCCCTACTGGGGATCGAGCCCACAACCTGGGCATGTGCCCTTGACTGGAATCGAACCCGGGACTCTTCAGTCCGTAGGCTGATGCTCTGTCCATTGAGCCAAACCAGGTAGGGCAAAATAACAACACTTTTAGAGTGGGAAATTGGGGATTAAAATTTGGTGCATTTCCTGAATTTTTCTTCTCGTTTCCACATGTATATTTTCTATATTTTTCTGCATTTTGCTTTTATGTAATTGTGCAAAACTTTAATAATATTTTAAAGGCTACTTCTGTTTTATAATTGTTAAGAGTAATGCTGGTGTCACCATAAGCTTTGTCTGCATTTCTAATACTTCCCTTTTGATAGACTCCGGGAAGTAGAATAGGTATTAAAGGTTTTTAAGACTCTGACCTAATTGTTTTACCTAATCTGTTCTTTTTATATTATATTAAGAAGTTTAATGTTTTGTAGACCTTAAAATATTTTAGTGTCATCTTTAAATTTTTATTTAAAAACACTGATAACAAAGTTACTTGTAATCTCACCCCTTTAAAAAGTACAATAACAGAGGAAGGGAGGCGAGGCAGCCACGGGGCGGGGTGGGAGGCGGTTGTGTCGCCGAACGCAGGCCGTGGTGTCCGCCGAGTAAAAATAAAAAAAATAAAAAGTACAATAACAAGCATTCCCTCAATTTAATTGTCCATCAGAATTGTATCTACCTTTTTCTACTTTTCTTTAAGTATAGGCATATATATGTGTGTGTGTGTATATATACATATGTATATATATGTATAGATAATATTTTTATTGATTTAGAGAGAGGGAGAAAGAAATATTGATATGAGAGCAGAATGTTGATTGGCTGCCTCCTACACGCCCCCTACCAGGATTGAGCCCACAACCCTGGTATGTGCCCTGATCGGGAATTGAATCTGCAACCTTATGGTGCATGGGGTAATGCCCAACCAACTGAGCCATGCCAGCCAGGGCTAGGCAGATATATTTATGTAGACATGTTCTCACACTTTAAAACGATCATCTTATACTAGAGGCCCAGTGCACGAATTCGTGCACAGGTGGGATCCCTCAGGGTGGCCTGTGGAGATTGGGCTCATGCCCCAACCTCACAGCCTCACCGCCTCACTGCACCGCTGCCCCGCCTGGCACCCCGCCTTGGCCTTGCGCTGCTCTCTCTCCTGCTCTACCATCCTACCATCCTCGATCAGGATCAGGCCCCCCACCTGGCTCCCTCAGCACCTGGGAGCTGGGTGGCAGCCCCACCCCCTGCCATTGCTGCTGGTTACTGTCTGCAGGGCAGTCAGGCCCCTGCTCACACCGGCCTTGGCCTGGTGCTGCCTGCTCACCTGCTCCGCCATCCCGCTGCGGTCCTGCTCTCGTTGGGGCTGGCAGCGCCTCCATTGCTGCCTGCGCCATGTCGCCAATGCCTGCCATGTTCCGTGCCGCCCATTGGTGGTCAGCGCACGTGATAGTGAGCAGTCAAACTCCTGTTTGAACTCCCGGTCGAATGACCGCCCGAGGGGACAATTTGCTTATTAGGCTTTTATTATATAGGATGTTGATTGTGAGTTGTTTTTTTCAGTTGTTTCATGGACATCTTTTTAGGTGATTGTATATATAGATCTGCATTCTTTTCAGTGGCTATATAATATACAATTTTTAGATGTCCTTTCTTTAGATGTCATTTATCCGTTAATTCAACTATTTATTGAATACCTGTCAGGTGCCAGTTATGGGGGAGAAATACAAATGAACAGAACATACTAGAAACTCTCACCTTAAGAAACTCATGAGGTTTGAGTTCCCCATTGATGCTAAGGAGTAGGTTCCTTCTCCCCTTTTTGCTCTCTCTCTTTTTTTAAAAAATATATTTTATTGATTTTTTACAGAGAGGAAGGGAGAGAGACAGAGAGCCAGAAACATCGATGAGAGAGAAACATCGATCAGCTGCCTCCTGCACATCTCCTACTGGGGATGTGCCCGCAACCCAGGTACATGCCCTTGACCGGAATCGAACCTGGGACCCTTCAGTCCGCAGGCCGACGCTCTATCCACTGAGTCAAACCAGCCAGGGCTCTGTTTGCTTTTTATTTATTTATTTTTTTCTAGTTTCCTTTGCTATTGTTTGCCAGCCAGTTAGTTATACTTTCTTGCTTTTGTCAGTTCTTTGCTTCTAATAGTGTCCTGCTTTCTAATTTGCTGTGAGGTTGGGAAATCAGACGCACACAATTCTAATAAGCTGGGTGGGAATAATAAGAACAAATACTCAAGTGTGAGGCCCTGCGAGTCTCTGTTAATGAGTGGATGGGCTGTATGATTTTTGCACCAGTTGTCAGGCGTTTCCTGGCAGTGTTGGTGGCAGCAAGGCTATCAGTCATTCAGTCTTCATAACTGCCATTTGAAATAGGTAGGAAAAGAGATATTATCCTTATTTTATAGAGGAAGAAATGGGTGGTGTTGGTTAGGGCAGCTGGAATATGAGTCTGCTGTTTCCCTCCAAATTTATTGAATAAGTTTTGTTTTTACTAATCCCAGAAAGCTATCTTGTGCACTGGCTTTACGATTTTTTTTTATTGACTTTATTAAACTTAAGTTTTAAAATGAAGCATATTACTTTTAAAGCAGGTTAGCACACACTTTTCAAGTTCACATTGGTACAGTGTGGGTCCCAGAGTAGAAGTGGGAAGAAGGTTGAGACTGTTGGACTAAATGATAATAAAATAGATAATGAAATTAATTAGAATTATTCAGTGATTTATTAGTGTTATCATATACAGTGCTCTCTGCCTGGAACCCTCTTTGCATGGTTTCCTTTCAGCTCTCAGATTAAATGTTGCATCCTCAGCCCTTTCCTGAGCTGAAATTACTTTCCTCTTCCTACCTATATCATTCACCCTATTTATTTTCTTTATGGCATTTACCACGTTCTGGAAATACCTCGTTTATCTGTTTGTTGTTTGCTAATATCCAATAAAATCTAAGACCCATCATTTTATCTTTATCAGTCAAACCTATCCATTTTTTAGGATTTATTTAATCTCAAAGGCATGTACTTAGGTCTTTTTTTAGGTCTTTTTTAACTTCTCTGAGCACCTTCATTTGCCACTTCTGTTGTGAGGACCTATGTCTTGTTTACCTTTGCACAAAACCTGGAACAGCAGTGCTGTAGACTAGGGTATAATTTTAGCAAATGTTTATGAAATGAATCGATGATTTACACTTATTGTTACTTTGTGCCAGGCATTGTAATGACAACCTACCAGCGTTTTCACTTGAGAGATATGGTTGAGGCTTAGACTAATGTGCTTTTAAAAGAGTAAGCATATGGCATAGTTACATTATTACTGGTTAATAACACCATTTTATATGACTAGGGTATAATTTTAGCAAATGTTTATGAAATGAATCGATGATTTACACTTATTGTTACTTTGTGCCAGGCATTGTAATGACAACCTACCAGCGTTTTCACTTGAGAGATATGGTTGAGGCTTAGACTAATGTGCTTTTAAAAGAGTAAGCATATGGCATAGTTACATTATTACTGGTTAATAACACCATTTTATATGGTACTAGGGGCCCGGTGCATGAAATTCATGCACCGGGTGTGTGTGTGTGGGAGTGTCCCTCAGCCCAGCCTGCCCCCTCTCACATACTGGGAGCCCTCAGGCGTTGACCCCCATCACCCTCCAATCGCAGGATCGGCGC
>NW_006297815.1:490239-492168 GCF_000327345.1 Myotis davidii | reverse complement strand
ATTTTTCTCTTTTATTAGTGTAGATAGTACTTTGTATTTTTTTTAAACAGAAGTTTTCAGTTATGGCATAGCCAACCTACCCAATTTGATGCCATAGAAAATATTTGAATCTTTTTTTTTTTTTAAGAGTAATTTTTTAAGAAAGTGATTCTTAAACTTATGCCTGTGAAGTACTCGGACAGAGCAAGAAGACATGCAGGCCATTGTTTTGTTGGCTTTTTTTATAGTCAGTGTTTCCTTTCTGGTTGTGTATTTGGCACAGAGGCTGCATTGGTACAGGAAGAAAACCAGGCAGCTAGCTGCCATGGCCCTGATTTAGTTTGCCTTGTTTGTCAAGTGAGGAACACATTGGGTGCTTGGATAAAATAGGGGAGAGAATGATTTAGTTAGAGATGGCAGGAATGATTGTAACTTCCATAACCTGGTCTATGGCAAGAACCTAGCTAGCTACTACTTATCTCTGTGCTTTATTCTGAGTTATTTTTGGAATAATTCATGTGATGGAGAAAAAGAATATAGAGGCTAGGAGAAATTGAGAAAAAATTTAAACTCCCCCTCAATGCCTCACAATGTGTCCTAGGGAGAAGGAGTATAAATAACTAATTTAAATTTTACTTTGCACATTTTTAGAGTTCATCCCATCTCAAAGGTATGTGAAAAGGTCTTGTTGAATTCTTCTGGATATCTTCCTATGCCAGCCACCAGATTCTCTGAATTTAGGGACTTCTCACAGTGCTTTCTACTTGCTATCCTTTTCCTAAAATGATTTTTTAAAAAGCCCTTGACATGAACAGAAAGCTGTGTGCCCATTAAATATAGCCCTTTCCTGCAATTCATTGAAAGGTAAAAGACTTCAAACGTGAGCATCCAGTATCCAGTTTTGTTTGTTTTTGTTGAAGTAATTGAACCTTCAAACTTCAATCACAATAAAAAGATGGGAGCATAAGGGAGGGACAAATTATATTCTGAATTTATGTAGAAAATAGAAATATGACAATTTAAAAAGAAAGGCCTATTTAAAAAATATATATATTATTTATTTCAGAGAGGAAGGGAGAGGGAGGGAGAGAGAGATAGAAACATCAAAGATGAGAGAGAATCATTGATCAGCTGCCTCCTACATGCCCTCCCCACTGGGGATTGCATCTGCAACCTGGGCATGTGTCCTGACCAGGAATGGTTCATAGCTTGACACTCAACCATTGAGCCACAACAGCCAGGCAAAAGCCTGGTTTTGTGTTATTAAACAACTGTTAAAAACACAGAGGTGCTTTGCTGATTCCATGTTTTTATGGAATATCATGGTTTAAGAATAACTCTGATCTGGTAGATAGGAAAAAATGAGGCACACAAAATCAATCCAATTTATCTAAGGTTACATATAGAAAATTATAAAGAGCATATAGATTTTCTGGTCCTACCTAATATTTTAGCCAATTAGTTGAAATATAAATAGAACCACAAGGAGGACAGGTCAGAGACTCAGTATGGTTTCCTAGCTACATCTAGCAACTGTTCACTTAAATCTTTCTTTCTTTTTTTTTTTAATCCTTACCCCAGGATATTTTTTCCATTGATTTTTAGAGAGAGTGGAAGCAAGAGGGGGAGTCAGCGAGAGAGAGAGAGAGAGAGAAACAGCAATGTGAGACACATTAATTGGTTGCCTCCCACACACTCCCCAATCAGGGCCAGGATTGAACCTGCAACTGAGGTAAGTGTCCTTGATGGGAATTGAGTCTGAGACCCTTCAATTCGTCGGCCAACACTCTAACCACTGTGCCAAATGGAGCATCATGGTTTAAGAATAACTTGCTATTATTAATTCTTCAGGGAGATGGTTTGTGTTGCTTACTGATAATGTCTATTTTGATGTTTGGTTTGTTTTTTTGAGACAAAGCATATTTATATTAATGTTGGTGAGAGGAAAAT
>NW_006297815.1:488513-490088 GCF_000327345.1 Myotis davidii | reverse complement strand
GCCATTCCCACCCAGAGAAACCCTCACTGCCCCAGTGTCTGTGTCCATTGGTTATGCTAATAAGCATGCATACAAGTCCTTTGGTTGCTCTCTAACACCCCTTAACCCCTGCCATTTGTTTCTGGACCTATTCTTGTTCATCACATTATGTTGATCATCATATCCCACATACGAGTGAGATCATGTGATATTTATCTTTCTCTGACTGGCTTATTTCGCTTAGCATAATGCTCTCCAGTTCCATCCATGCTGTTGCAAATGGTAAAAGTTCCTTTTTTTCTTTTTGTAGTGGCATAGTATTCCATTGTGTAGATGTACCACAGTTTTTTAATCCATTCATCTGCTGATGGGCACTTAGGTTGTTTCCAAATCTTAGCTATGGTAAATTGTGCTGCTATGAACATAGGGGTGCATATATCTTTTCTGATTGGTGTTTCTGGTTTCTAGGGATATAGTCCTAGAAGTGGGATTACTGGGTCAAATGGGAGTACTATTTTTAACTTTAAAAAAAATTAAAAAAAATATTTTATTGGTTTTTACAGAGAGGAAGGGAGACGGATAGAGAGTTAGATACATTGATGAGAGAGAAACATCAATCAGCTGCCTCCTGCACACCCCCTACTGGGGATGTGCCTGCAGCCAAGGTACATGCCCTTAACTGGAATCAAACCTGGGACCCTTCAGTCTGCAGGCCAACGCTCTATCCATTGAGCCAAAACAGTTAGGGCCATTTTTAACTTTTTGAGAAAACTCTATACTGTCTTCCACAGTGGCTGCACTAATCTGCATTCCCACCAGCAGTGCAGAAGGGTTCCTTTTTCTCCATATCCTCGCCAGCGCTTGTTTGTTGATGATAGCCATTCTGACAGGTGTGAGATGGTACTGCATTGTCGTTTTGATTTGCATCTCTTGGATGATTAGTGACTTTGAACATGTTTTCATATGTCTGTATGTCTCTTTCGAAAAGTGTCTATTTAGATCCTTTGCCCAGTTGTTGATTGGATTGTTTATCCTCCTTTAGTTAATTGTATGAGTTCTCTGTAAATTTTGGAGATTAAACCCTTATCTGAAATATTATTGGCAAATATGTTCTCCCACGCAGTGGGCTTTCTTGTTTTGTTGATTTTTTTTTTTTTTGCTGTACAGAGCTTTTTATTTTGATGTATTTCCATTTGTTTATTAGTCTCCATTGCCCTAGGACAGTGATGGCGAACCTATGACACGCGTGTCAGAAGTGACACGCGAACTCATTTTTTTTGGTTGATTTTCCTTTGTTAAATGGCATTTAAATATATAAAATAAATACCAAAAATATAAATCTTTGTTTTACTGATGGTTGCTCAGATCAAAAATTTCTATATGTGACACGGCACCAGAGTTAAGTTAGGGTTTTTCAAAATGCTGGCACGCCGAGCTCAAAAGGTTTGCCATCACTGCCCTAGGAGCTGTGTCTGTAAAGATATTGCTACGACATATGTCTGCTGTTTTGCTGCCTATGGAGTCTTGTAGGATTTTTAAGGTTTCCTGTCTTACGTTTAAGTCTTTTACCCATTTTGAGTCTATTTTTGTGTATGG
>NW_006297815.1:476400-488131 GCF_000327345.1 Myotis davidii | reverse complement strand
TGTTTATGTTTTCCTTAAGTCTTTTTTTTTTAATGTCCTGTAGTTTTCCAAGTACAGGTCTTTTACCTCCTTAGCTAAGTTCATTCCTAGGTTATCTTAATTTTTTTGGTGTTCAGTATAAAACTTTTGCAAATATTTTGCAATATAGGCTTGGATTCCTACTTTCATGACTTTTACGCCACCCTGGGCATTAGCTGAGAGAAATTGAATCTGATTCTTTTCTTCAAGGGCCTGTATTTGCCTTTGTAGGCATTTTGCATAGCAAGTACAGGTCGTATTGTGCTGAATTGTATAGTGTCTGGTATTAGATGATTTGTATGAAGTAAAATGTTTTAATGTATTGTAGCAGTGAAGATATCTTTGACGGAATTTTGACATGAGTATTATACTGAGTTAATTTCCTTAAATATTGAGGGGAAATTTTTTAATCTTTATATGCCAGGAATTCTGGGATCTTCCTGTTCTCCCCTTCTTATATATATTGCTGGTGGAGATGGAAGCCTATCTCAGTGTTAATAAATGCCATCATCCATTCCCTTCCCCCAGCCTTATGCTGAAGTCTAGTTTGCCTGCAGCTGCAATGGTAGGCATCTTTCAGGAAGTGACCTTGGCTTGTATTAATCAAATTCAGGACACACAAAAAAGCTTCTTGCTAACATGCTGACTTGATATAAAATTTTATTGCATCCATTTTCTTTCAGAATGAGGCCATCTTGTAAAAAGAAGATATAGAGATGACTTCTCTAATTTAATGTATTATATTAAAAAAGTTTCTGCAAGCCATGTTTAAGAAACCTAGATTTTAAAAGTATAGACTTTTTGTTAACACATATGCATAAACTTAAATCATGACAGTTTGGGAGGTTGGTTTTTTTTAAAACCAGAAAATTACTTGTTTTAATGCTGACTTAAAAAAACAACCACACACCTATGTCAGCATCAGTTTTTTAATTTACTGTCTTAACAACTGACATTAAATTGCTATATAAACTTTATACACTATGAATTTATTTGGGGATCCTTTAGCAGTTGTTAAGTAAGGCAGTTTTGTTTAAAGGTTATCTTTGGGTGTTCAGAAATAACTGTGGTGTCTTACTTTGCTGGTTTGGATAAGAAAATGAATTTCTTACATGAAGTAATTTTCTTAGGCAGTGGTAGTGTCTACAGTAGCTTCTAAATATAACCTTAAATTTAAATAAGCCTGCTAATTGTATTAATGAGAAATAATGCTAACTACAAGTTCACATGTCTGCTTATTGAGGATTTAACTGATTGTTTTGGGTAGTTAATACAGATATTTCAATTTATCATGTAAAGAAATTCAGTTTTTAAATGTAGTATAGTTAAGGTGTGTATAGATCTTCATTTTAAGTATAGCTCTTCAGTGTTAAGTATAGAACGTTGAAAAGAGTAATGGATTAGTTTACTGAGGTTTTCTGCATTTGGAAGAAATTTACATAAAAAAAATTAGAGAGCAGTTGTGTCTGTTTCCAAAGGTTCACTCTTGAGTTTAATGTATGGTGGCGGGGGTCATTCCTGGGTACTGGTGTTTGGAGAGAATACAGGAAAAGAAAGCTTAAACCTTAGAAGCTGTATCTGCATTTTGGTAGACATGTTGCCTGTTTATATTAATGTTTTGGAAAGGAGATGGGGGGGATCTGTGCAAATAAAAAATTGGAGTGTAGATAAATACTTTAAGTGTCTTCATTTTTTGAGTTGTTTTTAAGTATTTACTAGATACACAACCAGCCATTATCTTTCATTATATTTTAAATTGTTCTTAGAATCTCATGGAGATACATCTGCCACTTTAACCTACCTAAATTCACTGTCTTGATATTAGCATTAATGGTTGGTTTGTTAGCTACTACAAGATAAAGAAACTGATTTCAAGGAGAAAGATGATAACTACTCAATTATTTTCCCCCTCAAATGCCTGTTTAATATACATGGTCTTGTCACCTTGAACTTAAAATGTTTTTTGCCTTCCATCCCCACCTTCCCTGCCTCCCCAAATAAAAGAAAGAAAAAGGAAAAGCCTTCCCTGAAAAGGAATATATATAGTCCTGGTAGCCAATGAGTTAATGTTCATTTGCAGCCTGAGGGGTCAGCGAGCAGTCTCTGTTTCCTGATTGGCTGCTAAAAGGTGAAATTGAAACCACTGTAAACTTTTGACCCTGTAGCAATTCTTGTGGAACGCCTTCCACTGGTGGAGCCCAGAGCTTCGCTCACCTCCCCACCCAGGCTTCCTGTATTTATTTTGTGTGATCGTGCAGCACGGCATGCAGTTTTTCCAAGAGGGGGGAGAGGGAAATCTGAACAAGCACCAGCAAGCGGCTTGCTTGCATGCCTGTTTTAGTAACCATGTCATTACTAACTACAACTCAGCCAAAGATGAGGGGCCTCTTAATAAACTGGTATGCCAACCGATTTTTTAGTTTTCTCCTTAATCTCAAGGTAATTTTAAAAATGCAGAATGGTTACATTTACTGCCATTGTTCATCAGTGGATAGTGTCGTTGTGTAAGCATATTTCCTGAATATGTTGAGTTAAAATAGCTCTCATTTCAGCAGATGTTCGTTATATATACCCCATTAATGTTTTCTATGTCTCATGTAATCTTTACACAATTGGCTAACATTTTTATAAGAATTACTTTCTTTGCATTTCATTATAAAGAAATTCAAATGACATTTTGGTTATGATAACTATAGAAAATAATTACAGAAATTATCTGTACATTTAAGTATTATCAATAATTCTCTCTTTTACGTTGAGGTAAATGGTTTTGGATTTGTCTTGCATTCACATTTAAATAGTTCTTTACAGTAAAGTTACACAGCAATCCAGTTCTCTCTTCCCTCCTTTAATATTATTATTGGACTCTGTCTTCAGCTTCTGGTTCTTGTATCCCTGGTGTCTGGTACAGTGTGTAGCATGTACATGCTCAGCAAATGCTTAATGAATGAACATAGTTTTCATTTCGGGAAGTATAGTGGCTATTTATACCTGCTTTCCTAATTAATGGCAAGAACCATATTTTGCTTATAACTCTGAGTGCCACTGCAGTATCTGGCATTTAATAGGTACAGAGCAAACATTTAATTGAATTAAATGTCTCATGCAAGGTTACTTCAAGAAGCAGGACTTTTCTGAAACCAAGGTTTCTGTTTTACTGCGTCAGTTAAATTTTCAGGTGGATTCCAGATAGGACTAAATGTTTATTATAATTTATTACATGACTAGTGTAAATTATTATAAATCAGCTTGATCCTTTTAATATATACCATATGATAAGTGGTAATACATTTCAGTTTTTTTGACCCTGTCCTTACTTTATTAGACATGCATATGCTGTAATTTGAAATAATTCCTTCCCCCCTTGTGAAAAAGATTATGGCATTTAAGAAGGTTTGTCATCACACTGTCTTTAATGGAATTAAGTCATAAATATTTAAAAAAAAGAATCTTTTTACTGAGTTGAGTTTATTTAGTTTCAAAAAAGTGATACCTTTCCATATAATACCAAATTTTCATGTGATTATTAACTTAACATCTGTTTTTAGTATAGCTTCAAATTGGTTGTAGTTGCAAGTTAAAAATGTTATGGTTTTAACAAAGGATATATTTATCGCTTGACGAATAATCTCAACTGCAAAAGAATGTTAAATTTAATTTACACCAATATTAGGTAATCTTTAACCTGAAATTTAATTGGTGCAGAAACTTATTCTGTAGTGCTTTGAAGATGAGTGGGCAACAGCTGGCTTTCCCCAAAGACGTGATTTCCCCATCTCTATGATTTTAGGGGACTGCGGAGGGAGTCTCTAGGAGCATTGCCCGTAGCAGCATGGAAAGAACAATGAGTTTAATATGATTAATAGTAGAGTCCTTGCCTCCTTCCATGTTCAACAGCAAAAGAAAGACATGTTTATAATACTCAGTGGCTTCTTTCTGTCTATTTCTGTTTCCAAGCATTAGCACCTTATAGTTTGGATTTTCTTCTGTCAACTCCCCTCCCTCAGTTTAAGTCTTTGTTTTGGCCTCAAGGCACATTTTCTCAGACCAGCTATTAACAAAGCTCAGTTTGACCCCCTCCTCCATTAGCTTTCTAGTGATGCAGGTTTTGATGATGTGGATCTCATCAGTAACCTTTTTGCTAATTCTAGTAGAAAAATTAATGTCCACCCCTCACCTTCTCAGATACCTCTTTGGGATGTGACATTCAGTTTTTGTATCAATGTGATTTGATTTTTGTATGTGTGATTGACTAAAGTCTAAATTATAAAAAAGAGTAAGAGTAATTAAGCTTATTTTTGATAAAAGTAAGAAATACAGTTTCAAGAAATTTTTTAGGGCTGTTGCCTTTGTAGAATCTTGGTTCTAGACAAGTTAAATGTAGTTTTCCTAATAGTTCCATACTTTACAAGATCCTAGAATATGTACTTTTTAGACCTAGCTCTTGCAGCCTTCTTTGGTGTAATGCTCTTGGGGCAAACCATAGATCCATAGATCTATGATTTGGGGACCTCTCTAGCCCCCACTGCACACTTCTGGGAGCGAAGAATTTTGTAGGTGGTGTTTCTTTGGATACATGAGGGTTATGGGGTACAAATTGGGTGGGTCAGCACTCCTTTAAATAGTTCTCACCAGCTGTACAATAATACTTTAGTGTTAATGTAGGCTCTGTTTGCCAACATTCCGCACTAGGCAGCAGTACTTGTTTCCTGGGTTGGTTGTTACAGTAGTAGGTATATACTGAATCAAATTCTTTTTCCTACCCACTACTTTTGTTTTGTAGGCCTTATGCTCACCCCAAAACTCTTCCCCTTCCCTCAATTAAAGGAGCATCAACAAAAGAACCATTTCTGAAGTGATACTTGATTTAAAACCAGGGCCAGAAATCTTGGATTTTCTTTATAGAAGTTTGGCTTGCCTTTCCCTCCCTTTCATCTCCCTCTAATTAAATTGGATATCAGAAAAATTAGTCATAACACATTGATTTCATTTAAAAACTAAAATGAATGATTGTTTTCTCCTATTTTTCATTTCAGTGTGCTTGGAAAATCTTATATGTCAAGTAATCTTTTGTTTGGCTGATAGCTTTTAATAAGCATTTATGTATTAAGTACTAATAAGGAATTTTAAGCATTTCTACTTTATCTTTACAAGAGCCTCTTTGGTGTAATTCCCAATTTAAGATAAATCCAAGTCTCTAAGAAGTCTTAAGTTGACTCAGAGGTACCTAGCTAGTAAGTGAGAGTTGAGTCTAGATCTGGTGGACTCCGAAGTTCGAACCATTATGCCAACGACTATTGTGGATAGGGAGATTTATCCCAAGAACAAGCTTGTTTTTGTCATTTCTCAGTTATAACTTAGAGACTATACTGTGCTTATAAATAGATGTGTTAGTAGATATATCAGCTGTTTTTATTTGAATGGCACTGATATACTACCTCGATTCTCCTCTTTTTCCTTTGTGTACCACATATGATGTGCTTCTCACTTCCATCCCCTAATTTTCTTACCTTTAATTTGGGTTTCAAAATTACAACAGACCCATCACATCATATAGCTATATTGTGGTTAGGAATTTGCCATGGCTTCAAATATCTTATTTTCTTCTTCTATCCCTTCCCAACAGACGTGCCAATTCCATCATGCTTGCTGTTGACTTTAGGGCTAGTTATGGTTGTTGTCTTGATATAGCTACTACTAGAGTTAGGGATAGATTGTTGTTGCTTTATTGTTACATTTGGCCATTCATAAGATGGTGAATTTTGATTTTATTTAAAATAAAAAATGTGTTTTTATTGATTTTTTTAAAGGAAGGGAGAGAGACAGAGAGACAGACATTGATGAGAGAGAAACATCATTGATTGGCTGCCTCCTGTTTGCCCCACATTGGGGACCGAGCCCACAACCCGGGCATTTGCCCTGACCAGGAATAGAACCAGCGACCTCTTGGTTCATGGGTCAAAGCTCTTCCACTGAGCCACACCGGCTGGACACTTGTTTGTGCACTAGAATCACCTCCACATTAGTGGAAAAGCCTGCCATTTAGATGTTCATGTTTTTTTATATTTTCCTGTCTTTCCTTTAAAAATATTTCCTGTTGGTGACTCAAATGCAGCCTTTCCTAGTGGGGGGGAAAATCCAGGTGGTTCTTTTTTTTCTTTCTTGCTTGCTTACCCCATCCATCTGTCCATCTGTCCATCCATCCCATTCGTCTGTCCATCCATCTTGTGGGTATTTAAGTATTAGTTTCTGCCAGGATATTAATGTGTCTTTAATTGTTATTTGTTAAATACTCTTTTTGGACAGGTGGGGATGTCCCAAGTTCAAATTAGCCATCTGGTTTGATCATATTTCGGGACTTGGAACTGGGTCTCCTCCATTCTACGTTGTGTTATCCATTTTTATAAACCGTGACAAAACATATTGTATATGCCATCCCTGAGTTTTTAAGCAGAAGCAGTAATATATGGCAAAATAAGGCACCAGCTAAAATTCTTCAAAGAGGCCTCTTAATATCCCTTTTTGTTTTGTTTCATATGTCTAGGGAAAAAGTTAATTTGTGTGTGACCAATAATACTAAGAAAGGGCAATGAAATTCAACATACTTTGTTTTTTAAATCTTCAGGATCAAAATACTTGCTGAACAGCGGAATCAGAGACCAATAAAAATAAACTTCTACTTGAACATCATTTGACTGGTTAGCCAGGTAATCCAGTATTTTTTTTTTTTGGCTTGATCCTTTGTAATTTTCTGATTTCAACCTCTGAAGATACTACTCTCTTCTTTAATTTATGATTTAATCTTAAACTTGTTTTATATTTCATGGTTTTCTCTTTAATGATTAATTGAATCAATGCATGGTATTGAAATGAGTGGATATGTATGTGTATATATGTATACAGAAACATAACTTTTTGGGAGAGGAGGGGAACTGTGTTTTACAGTTTAATATGCGGCACTACCCGCCCACCCACCTTGTTCTTATGAGTGAACATTTTTTTCTTTTTTTAAAAATATATTCTTGATTTTAGGGAGGGAGACGGAGAGATAGAAACATCAATGATGAGAAAGTATCATTGATTGGCTGCCTCCTGCACACCCCCTACTGTAGATCAAGCCCAGAACCTGGGCTTATGTTCTGACTGGAAATCTAACTGTGACCTCCTGGTTCATAGGTTGATGTCAACCACTGAGGCACGCTGACCAGGCGTGTGTGAATATTTTAATGGTATTTAGTCAAAATCTGAATCAGCCCCATGTATATTTACTATTTTTACATTGTGAAGACTATGATTGCTTGTATGGTCATATAACATTTTATGTAACTCCTAAATTTTATTAGTTCATCAGAATAGAAAAATGAGTATAGAAAAAGTTGCCTTTTCTTGAATTTCATATGAATGGTATTCCTCTTATGTATATATTTTACCTTTTGTAACCATTTCACAGTTCTTGGACATTTTTTTTATTATTTTTTTAATTTTTTCTCAGTATTTCAGTTTTGGAAGTTCATATTGATATATCTTCAAACTCATTTTCTTTTCTTTTTTCCCCCTCAGCTGTGTCTAGTCAGCTGATAAGCCCATCAAAGGCAGTCTTCATTTCTGTTAGTGTTTTTGATTTCTAATAGTCCTGTTTACTTCTTTCTTAGTTTCCATCTTTCTGCTAACATTACTTATCTGTCCTTGCATGTTGTCCACTTTTTCCACTAGAGCCCTCAGCATATTAGTCATAGTTAAAACTGCACATTTGGATGCCAGTTGTTGGTTTTTTTTTTTTAAGCTATTTTTAAGGAACCTGCTTCTTTCCTATTTACTAACAAACTTTGGAGGCTTCTTTGCATATATTATCAAAATATGTTTTGATTATTTTAGTGCTCATGGTTTCTCATTAAGAATATACGTGGTCATATAAAACCTTGTACATAAATGTTCATAGTAACGTTCATAATAGCCCAAAACATGGAAACAAACTAAATATCTGTCAATGGATGAACGGATAAATAAAATGTTATATCTATACAATGAAGTATTATTCAGAAATAAAAAGAAATGAAGTACTGATATATGCTACAATGTGGATGAACTAGAAAGGATTTGGCTAAGTGAAAGAAACTAGTCACAAAGTACTAGATGTTGTATGATCCCATTTGTATGAACTGTCCAGAATAGGTAAATTCATAGAGACAGAAAGTAGGTTAGTGGCTGCCTAAGGTAGGGGTAGGGAAGAGATTGTGTGAGGTTGGGGGAGAATTGTGAGGATAAGGGGAGAGGCAGCTCAAGAATACTGGGTTTCTTATTTGGGATAATGAAAATGTTCTAAAATTGTGGTGACAGTTGTACAACTCTGAATATAATAAAAGCCATTGACTCACATACTTTAAGTGTAAGGTAAGTTAATTAGATCTCAGTAAAGTTGTTAAAGAACATAGCTGATGTATTGAGGAATAGTAAGAGCACTATGATGCCATAAAGGATTTTTATGGAAAAATATTGTTACCTTTCTCATGGCACTGACTTCAGAAGGTTTGCTGTCTCAAACATTCCTGGGTTTCAAAAATAACATGTTAATTGAACTCACCTCAATTTTTAAAAATCAGTCTTTGTTATAGTAGTCATCCTGTAATTATAGGGTTAATGTCAATTCTACAACAGTATCTTTTTCAAGTGTCAAGAAAGTTTATATTGAAAATAATTTCTTTAAAAAAAATATTTTATTGATTTTTTACAGAGGAAGGGAGAGGGATAGAGAGCCAGAAACATCGATGAGAGAGAAACATCGACCAGCTGCCTCCTGCACACCCCTTACTGGGGATGTGCTCGCAACCAAGGTACATGCCCCCGACCGGAATCGAACCCGGGACCCTTCAGTCCGCAGGTCGACGCTCTATCCACTGAGCCAAACCGGTCAGGGCTGAAAATAATTTCTTAAAAAATATTAATTCAAAGTCATACCCAGACCTATCTGCAGTGAAATACTTAATGGGTATCTTGCAGCAAAATTGTTTAGAAATCAATTTTTGTTCTCAAGCTTATGATAGTAATTACAAAAAATTACCAAAAAAGCCATAATTTTGGTGGATCTGCTGTTTAGGGCTAATTTAAGTGCTGCGGTTTCAAGTGGAAAAGCCAAAGTTATTTTACTTGGGGTAATCAGACCACACTTAGTTTCTTGCCCCCCTTTTATTTTCTTCTTAGGCTTTAAACTTAACCCCCCCCCCCCCCCCACATTTTTAAAAATTGATTTCAGAGAGGAAGAGAGAAGGAAAGAGATAGAAACATCAATGATGAGAGAGAATCATTAATCTGCTGTTTTCTGCACACACACCACTGGGGACTGAGCCCACAATTTGGATATGTGACCTGACCAGGAATCAAACCATGACCTGCTAGTTCATAGGTTGATACTCAGCCATTGAGCCACACCAGCCGGGCAGTTTGAAACTTTTAAGAGTTTCCTTCTATGTATGGAAAAAAGACTGATGACTAATGATACATTTAAAACTGGAGGTAACTGGTTCTGTGATGATATATAGGAAAATATTAATGCATTAATAATTTTAAAGCCTTAAATATTTTGAATTTAATGTTGATCAAACAGTTATTTACTTTAAAGGGTAATTTTTTTGAGCAGAGGTCACATATCAAAAAGATTCTTTTAACAAAAGACTGAAGGTTAAGCTGGTTTGCTTTGATATTTCTCTTTCAAAATATGTAGAGAAAACTGTTAAAGTTGTAAGATGCATCTTTGACATAAACAACAAATACCTAAATTGCTGTACTAATCTACAATCACCATTTTTCTGCTCTTGGTGAAAATGAATGGCGATGAGATCTCAGTAAATAGTTCATAGTCAGGGTTCATAAAAAGGACGGTTTTATTACACTTGGAAAATATATACATAAAAATGGTCAGATTGGTAATAACGTAGCTCTTGTAGTACTTAATTTTGTAACTTAATTAAGAAATACAATTGGCCTAAATATCAGCACAACTATATAAAAGTGAACTGCTGTACAAATAGTTCAGTTTATTATAAATGGCCCTCTCTCTCATGTGCCAAACTTATAATTACTTTCTTATGATTCTGTCTTTGTTTCTGAAAACTGTTTTACTAAGACTATTGTTTTTGAACCTGTAAAATATTTAACATAAAGCCTGCATTATTATGAAGCTGATATTGAAAACCTCTAAACTTCTGACCTTGAATAGGATTTGTTATGTGTAACCATTACATGGTGCTGATGGATTCAAAATTACCTTTCCTGGGACTCTGCTTTGTGAAAAATAGTGTGTATTGGGCATGAGTGCATGAGCTGACATTTATCAAGGATAACAGGGGCCTTATTTTAACATTTTATAGTAACTTTGAACACTCTGCATGTGTGCACACGTGGTCAACATATGTTCCTAAGATATATTTTCCATCATGTATTAATGAAACTATTACTATTCTTTAATGAGCTTCATTTATTAAACTCATACTATGTGAGTACACAAACATACTATGTCAATATACTTTGTGAGTTCACAAAGATCAGTTTAGGATAGTTAATTCACTTCTGTAGACTTTTATCTTTTATAGTCTTAAAATTATAACAACTAAAAATGTACTTAACATATTTCAGGCAGCACTCCTATTACACAGTGTGTGATTTGGCATTTCTTTCATTCCTCTACTATAACATTTGACCCTAATGTAGAAAACTGAGTTATAAAAATTATTATTTTTTTTCTAAATCAACTACTGGTATATTGCTTTTCTGTTTAAAAGGATTTTTATAGAACTAGTTATTTTACTGGAGGGTAACATAAAGAGAATTGGAATTACATGACTTTTAGTCTTGGTCCTTAGCTTTTTAAAATTTTCTTTAAAATTCGATTGTGATAATTTAGAAAGATTTCTAGAATAAAACTGCAGAGTTCTTCATGTGTAGGCAAACTTGTTAATTAAAATAATGGTAACACCTTTTAATGGTTGGTATGGGTTTCAGATGCTGCAACCCTACAATATATTGATATGCAGATCACATGGACTTGCTGCAAGGTAACGGGAGACATGCTTTGACTTCAAAAGACAAATTGGCCATGCACAGCTATAATCCTCCTGTCTTTTCACTTTTAGAGATGATTCAGTACTATAAGGCCCTGGGAAGTAAGTTAATTTTTTGTGTGTATGAGAGTTTTTAATTGGGCTTTTGGTAAGCCTTTTTTGTGGAGTGAAGGTATCATGGAAATTGTGGCTATTTTCATTACTTAAATACCTCTCTCCCAATTCCATCCTATCTAATAAAAGAGAAACATGGTAATTAGCTGTACATCCACTATCCTTCCCATTGGCTAATCAGGGCGATATGCAAATTAACTGCCAGCCAAGATGGCGGCCGGCAGCCAGGCAGCTTGAAGCGAACATGCGGCTTGCTTGCTTCAGTGACGGAGGACTCCAACGTTCCCCGCCTGCCGCTGCCTGCCTCTGAGCTTGCCTCTAAGAAGCAATGTTACAATTAAAGAAGCTAAACAAACCCCAGAAAGCTGCTTTCAGCCAGCCAAGCTTCAGCCAGCAGGACCGCAATAGTGTTTCAATTATAGAAGCTAAAAAAAACCCAGACCTGCTTTCAGCAGCTGAGGTCTCAGAGCTGGAGCCGAGACTAAGAGCTAAAGCCGGCTCTCAGCTCCAGTGACAGCCATAGAAGGTAAACCAATCCCAGAAAC
>NW_006297815.1:456840-476273 GCF_000327345.1 Myotis davidii | reverse complement strand
TGAGTGTGACAGGGGGCGGTGCCCCAACCCCCCAATCGGCCCTACCCTGCGCGTGACTGAGGGTGGCATTACAACCTCCCTGCTCTGTGCATGACAGGGGGCGGCACCTCAACTCCCCAATCAGCCCTGCTCTGAGCCCGACCAGGGGCTGCACCTAGGGATTGGGCCTGCCCTCTGCCACCCGGGAACAGGCCTAAGCCAGCAGGTCGTTATCTTCCGAGGGGTCCCAGACTGCGAGAGGGCACAGGCCGGCCTGAGGGATACCCCCTTCCCCCTCTAGTTTGAAATATAAGAAGACTGAGTTCTATTCCTTTCCTTTTTTTTTTTTTTAAGCAGTTGAAAAGGGAACCATTTTCTTAAGAATGATGAATAGTGAAAGAAATTTTAAATTTAGGTTAGTTAAATTTCCAATGTCTTTATATTTTAAAAAATTGCAGAGCAATTAAGCATGAATTTGAGCATGAATTTTCAAAGAAGAAATTGTCCTTAATTACTTGTGATCTAAGTGCCTTTCTAATAAGAGGTACTGTTTCAATAAATTCTTTTGACAGAGAAGTGTACACTATCAGAAAGGTTTAAAAAAATATTTGAAATGTTTACATAAGATCACTTTAAGACCATTACCAAAACTTTTTTGTAGATCTTAGCATTTTTGAGAATTTAGTTCCTTCCAAAAGACATCTCCATCATTCCCTCTTAGGTACCAAGGTTTAGGTAATTTACTTAAGTTATTCAGTTAATATAGGAGTTAGAAAATGCAAATAACGACATTGTTTCCTGAATTTATCTGGATGGTAGGTGTAGTTACTTTATAATTAAAGAGGCAAATTTCATTAAAAAAACAACAACCTTGATTCTAGAGAAAAGCTGTTTTTTTCAAGCCTGCCGTTGGCCTTTTCTTTTGGGGGGCAGGTTGTACGGTTTTTAATTCTTTAAGCAACTTTGTTAAGGTGATGGCATATCCATGTTAAAAAATGAGAAATTGAAGTTCAGAGATTAAAATTTGTTAATATTATGCTGGGATTTATATAAACTATTTTTCCTTCATTGTGTTGCATTCTGGTTGGTTTCATCAGTTTTCTTATCCACTTTACTCTATGTGTGTGTGTTGTTATAGTCTAGGAATTAATACTATTGAGTTTTGGTTCCGGATATGGGTTTAAGTATCTCATGCTAACCAAATCTATCCAGAGTTCGGATATCTGTTGCTCAGCTAATGGGCAATACTTTTTAAATACTTTATAATATCTGAAAGTTTATAATTCATTCTTTTCACAACCACTTATTTTGTTTCTTTTCATCTATTTTTTCACTCATCGATTCTTTATCTCATTAAGAATCAAACAGCCCTGACTGGTTTGGCTCTGTGGCTAGAGCGTTGGCCTGCGGACTGAAGGGTCCCAGGTTCGATTCTGGGCAAGGGCATGTATGTACCTTGATTGTGGGCACATCCCCAGTAGTGGGTGTGCAGGGGGCAGCTGATAGATGTTTCTAAGTATCTCTCTCCCTTCCTTTCTATAAAAAATTAATAAAATATATTTTAAAAAAAGAATCAAACATTTATTTTAAACTTCTTTCCAGTTCATTTTATTGGGTGGTGAGTTTATCTTCAGATATTGATGAATTTCTTGGTCATCTTTCTTAGTTCTGTGTTCAAGTACACTTGAGAATTTTAGTTTACAATTTGCATCTTGAGTGGGAAATGTATTTTTCTTCTGTTGGTGACCTTCATGTATGCCACTCTCCCTGCCCCTGGCACTCCTGGCTCTATTTTTGAAAAAATATATTTTTATTGATTTCAGAGAGGAAGAGAGAGAGAGATAGAAACATCAGTGATGAGCTAGAATCCTTGATCGGCTGCCTCCTGCATGCCCCTTACTGGGAATCGAGTCTGCAACCTGGGCACGTGCTCTTCACCATAATCGAACCCAGGACCTTTCAGTTCGCAGGTCAACGTTCTATCCATTGAGCCAAACCAGCTAGGGTGTAACTTTAAAAAAAACAAAACATTTTAGTTGATTTTTAGATACAGAAGACGGGAGAGGGATAGAGAAATAGAAACATTGATGAGAGAGTCACATTGATTGGCTGTCTCCTTCACCGACCCCCCTACAGGAATTGAGCCTAAAACCAGTAATCAAACCCATGACCTCTTGGTTCCTGGGTCAGTGCTCAGCTGTTCAGCCCACACCGGCCAGGCCCTAACTATTTTTTGTTGATTTTACCCATATCTACCATACCTTCAGTCAAGGTTCAGGATTCCATGCTGAAGTATTAATTGCAATATCAAATATGCATGACTCAGGTTTTGTATATATTGCCCTTTCTTCAGCTGCAGTGACAGTTTGCTATAATCAGTAACTAGCTATTGATAATTGCTTTTTTCCCTACCTTCCTTTCAGAAATTTTTTGTTCGGTTTCTACCTATGAGCCTTGCTTTTGGTCCTGTTATCTTGTGCATGATTTGATTTCTTGATTGTCTTTGCTAATTTCTGGTCCTGGAGCTCCGTGGTTCCATGGAGTCATCAGTTCATTACCTTGTGTTTGCTCAGTTTTGGTCCAAAGATATATTTGTGATATGTGAGCATGGCTGTGTCTTTCTATATAAAAAAAATATTTTGTCATTATTGTATATGGAGAAAGGGGAAAAGTTTGTTTGGTTGAAAGCAATAATCCACTATGTAATTTTATCAGGAATTCCTTTGTTCTCTTAATCTCACAACATGGCATAGTCATACAGATGGTTCCCTACTTAAAATGGTTTGACTTAAGATTTTTGATGATGCGAAAGCAGTACTCATTCAGTAGAAATATACTTTGAATTTTGAATTTTCTTTTTCCTGGACTATGGTTATTGAAAGAACTATGGTTATTGAAACTTGGATTTTGCTGACAGTTTCTTAAAAATGAGCAAGGTGAACCTAGGTCTTCAAGGAAAACATCTCACGTGTTGATAGTGGTAAAATTTGAGTTTTAAGTAAAAATTGTTGGTAAATTTGAATCTGCCACCATGAGTGTAACATCTCAGGACTCAAAACGTTTAGGGTAATATGGGTGGTGACATTAATGTGGAGTTTTTGGTATTGTATAATGAAAATATCAGTATTTGAAAATCTGCTTAATCAGTGAACCAGTATTATCCAGATGACAGTGATGTTATGAAATCACACATGAGTTAAAGATTTGTTTAGAGTGCAAGGGAGGTCATTATATTTTACTGTTAGAGCATGAAAGCTCGTTGATATGGTTGCAACTAACCTTTAAGAAAGCACCATGTGTTAGCCCTGGCTGAGTAGCTTGGTTGGTTAAAGCATCATCTCTCTACACCAAAGTTTCAGGTTCAATCCCCAGTTAGGGCACATAATGAAGCATCCAAGGAATGCATAAATAAGTAGAATAACAAAATATCACTGTTTTTCTCTCTCTTTCTCTCCTTCCTCTATGTCTCTAGAGTTAATAAATAGATAACAATTAAAAAGCAAAGTACCACTGGCTGGCATGGCTCAGTGGTTGAGCATCGACCTATGAACCAGGAGGTCACGGTTCGATTCCTGGTCAGGCCACATGCCCAGGTTGCGGGCTCGATTCCCCAGTGTGGGGTGGGCAGGAGGCAACCGATGAATGATTCTTTCTCATTGATGTTTCTCTCTCTCCTTCAACTTTCCTCTTTGAAATCAATAAAAAATATTTTCAAAAAAAGCAAAGTACTTTTCAAGTTTTAGCATAATATCAACGAAAGTTCTCTCTTAATTATTTGTAAATGACTATTGAAATAGTCCTTCCTTTTACAAGTACATGTTTCTTTTAGGCTGGATTTCCTTTTTAGTTTTAACCAAAATAACATATTGCAACAGATTGAGTGGAGAAATAGATAAGAGAATTCAACTATTCCTACGTCAGACAAAAGAGTTGTAAACATGTAAAGCAGTGTCACCTCTTTCTTGGAATTGTTTTATTTCAAAAAAGTTATTTTTTCATAAAATTTTTAACATATAATGGGATTATTATAAAATGAATTAGTATTTCAAATGTTTCTAAGTTTTAATGTATAATATGGTAAATACTGATAGATATAACCCAAATAACAAAAGCTTTTTGGGCTCTAAATTTTTAACAGGTAAAGGAATCCTGATATCAAAAAGGTTGAGAAGCCTGAACTAGTAAATTTGGTAGGAACTCTAGAAGCATTTGACATAAACCTTTCACCTTGCTGTATGTATTTGTTAGTTGTAGCACATCTAGTTCCTGCTATACAGCAGTCGGTTCTGTCCTGCTTAAACATGAAAGGCGCCTGAGCACCCTTCAAAAAGCTTGGCCAGTTTCAAGGACATGTCGTCGTCCTTAACCTGAATATCTCTTTTAGTAGTAAGAACCACATTGACTGAAGAGGGTTAGGACTTTGAACAGCTATCATGTATAACATTGTGTATTCTGTCAGTACTCAGTTCCTGCTTTTGAATTACAGATCAGGCATTAATTTTTAGTGGAGACCTTTTAGAGCACACAAACACATTTTGTGATTCTATACTTAACCAGATCAACAGTTTTCAAACAGTGTGTTGCAAAATTTTTTTAAAAACTGTATTTAGTTAGGGGAACTGACCTCTTTTCCCTTAGATTTTTTTTTTTTTTTTGAAAAAAGGACAACAGCCAATACAACAATGGCTGTCTGGTGTGAATGCCCTGTCTAGAACCATAAATATAAAAGTCATATAATAGAATTGCATGTTAGTGGTCATGTTGCATAATAATGTTGCATCTGATTGGTTAATTCTTGGTACCAGAAATCCTTATATGCATGGTTTTTAAAAAAGTCTGTTTGGAGTCAAAAGGGAAGGTAATTACTATTGTTTTTTTCTTTTTTTGTAAATCAATAAAAATTATACCTATTTTTTGTCCGATTGGCAAAAAATAGAATATTTTTTGGTGTGCTGCAGAATTTTAATTAGTTTATGTGTGCATGAGATGAAAAGGTTGAAAATCACTGTACTATCTTATTGATCCTGACACTGGATCATCAGCTAATCGAAGGCAAAACACTTTGTCTGTTTTGATCAGCAGTTCATCCCAAGTACATGGCATAGGGAATTTGAACTCCTCTGTCTATGTAGACAACACTCAATACATTGAATAGTGACCACTCCTTTTTATTTTATTTTTTGTTAATCCTTACCCGAAGATACTTTTTCCATTGATTTTTTTAGAGACTGGAAGGGAGGAGGAGATACAGAAAGAGAGAAACAGATTTCACTTTGCCACTAACCTTTAAGATGGAGAGAGGGACACATGGACTGCTCATGCCCTGGTTGGGCTGAGAATCAAGGCATGTGCCCTTGATAGGAATTGAATCCATCCTTCTGCCAGGAAGTGGACGCTATAACCATTAAGCAAAACTGGCTAGGGCTAACCACTCTTTTTAAAAAAAAATAAGTATGTTTTTATTGATTTCAAAGAAGAAGGGAAAGGGATAGAGAGATAGAAACATCAATGATGAGAGAGATTGGCTGCCTCCTGCACACCCCACACTGGGGATTAAGTCTGTAACCTGGGCATGTACCCTGACCAGGAATCAAACCGTTACCTCCTGGGTTCATAGGTCAACTGGCCTGACTACTCCTTTTTTTTTTTTTTAAAACAACAACAACAACAACAACACACTTGTTTTATTGAAAAATAATTGACATATGCTACTGTGTGAGTTTAAGGCATGCAGCATGATGGTTTGATTTACATACACTGTGAAATGATTACCACAGTAGATTCAGCTAACATCCATCATCTCATATGGAAAGGAAAAGGAGAAAAAAACCCACAATTTTTTTTTCCTTGTGATGAGAACTCTTAGGATTTACTTTCAACAGTTTTCCTGTATATCATATTGTATATTACATTCCTGGTAATTAGTGACCACTCTTAAGACACTTGCTGAAGTAGGTTTTGATTTTAGCCAATTTAGTTGTATGAATGATTTTACAAGAGTTCCTAATTAAAGTTTTGCCTCAGATATTCTCTAGCAATAATGAGGTGCCCCCTGCATCATTTCCTAGACATGCATAGGCAGGTTTTATGAAGTTTAGAAAGAAGCTCTTTAAAGTCATGAATCATGAAACTGATCTATAAATAGCAATAACAACAACAACAAAAAACACAAAACCCCAGGCTATGTTTTAAATTATTTGAGTGATGCTCTCTTTGTCCCATTTCTTGTATTTTATATTCTTGTTGAAAATTTCTTCCCTGGAACAATCTTGACTTAGAAGCACAGTTTTGTGTGTGTGTGTGTGTGTGTGTGTGTGTGTGTGTGTGTGTGTGTGTTTAAGCTCCACATGGTCTATAGTAGCTATATTTTGAAGGGGACTAGGAAGGCAGTTGAGGTTATTGTTCAGTTTAGACTTTGTTACTTTTTAACATTTCTACCAGTGCTACCCCACCTTCCAACATGTAAGTGATGTTAAGAGTGCTTTAAAATTTTCGTTTTGGACTTTGACATATATGTTCTCATATTATTGTTATCCTGAAATCAATAATGACTTTTGGCCGAAACCGGTTTGGCTCAGTGGATAGAGCGTCGGCCTGCGGACTGAAAGGTCCCAGGTTCGATTCCGGTCAAGGGCGTACCTGGGTTGCGGGCACATCCCCAGTAGGAGGTGTGCAGGAGGCAGCTGGTCCGTGTTTCTCTCTCATCGATGTTTCCAACTCTCTGTCTCTCTCCCTTCCTCTCTGTAAAAAATCAATAAAATATATAAAAAAAACAAATAAAAAAAATAATGACTTTTGGAGATTTATTTGAAGAGAGAAATTCTGTTTGTAGGCATGTAACTTCTAGGGATATAGAAACATTATTTTAAAAAAGGATTCTTTTGAATTTAAAGTAATTTAGTCTAGGAATGGAACAAGATGTGAGGTCAGAAAAAGAACACACGCACACACACGTGCTCCCCCTCTCCCCCCAGCAAAGACTGGGCCACAGACTAACCTGCAGTAATGATGATGATCCATACAGGAAGCCTTATGAATTTGATTTGCCGTGTTGTGTTGCTAGAGTTAGAAACCATCAGCTTTAACCCCTTTGCTTTTAGAGAAGGAACTCTGTTTTTCCTTTGATACATCTTACTCTTTTTCTTCTACCCTCAGTACCTTTTCTTTTTGAAGAATTAATTCAACGTGCTTTATTGGCTTTGAATTTCCACAGTTAGTTTTTGTAGTATTAGTGTCATAAGTAAACCTCTAGCTTCTTTATGTTTTTGATATTGGTGGACAGGGCTAATTTCAATAATGTAGGGGGGTAGTGTCTTGGTACTTTTAAGTTTCTTACTCTGCAAGTCCTCCAATATAGGAATAGCTGTTTTGCTATTAACCCATGGTGAGCATTCCCTGTGTCATTCATTGCTTTCTTAGTGCCACTTTCTTTAGCATTTCTGCCGCTCTTTGCCATTTGGTTACCAGGTGGCTAATGTTGATAGCTCTTAAGTTTTAAAATTTCTTCTAATGTCTTCCTCTTCTGAGGCAGATGGAAAGAATGGATCAGGAGAGAATGGGTCACATGTTGTGGTCATCTCTGCTTTCCATCTTTATTGCTTATTAATTACACATGTATCATATTTTATTTCTCCTCTGTGCACACACACCCCTAACTCCTCACTGCTTATCTTATTTTAGTACTTTATCACTTTATCAAGGGGGCTAAAACTTGGTTTTCTCTTCTTCCTCTCCTGCTTATATTTTCATTATGTATCAAGGGACAACTTTATGTATAAACAGTACTTTTGAAATAAACTTATTTCTGTCAAAGAAAAATTAAACCACAAATCTAGATGTAAAAAGAGATAAATAAAAAAGAACCACTGTGTACTTTGAAGGTGTTTGGATGTCCTCTTCAGAATCTTCTAAAAGGTGCTACTTATTCTTTATACCTTTTTATCTTAAGAACACAGATATCTATGACAATACACTGGTATTTTCATAACATTATGTTAGCTACTGGCTACAGCTCACTACACTATTTCAGTGGGAAGTTGTTTTGAATTCCAGTCAGCTATTTGTATGTTGAGGTTAGCCTGCATAGTCCTGGCTAATTTATTTGTCTGAATCTTTTTAATTTGTTGCCATATGGGATATTCATAGCTATTTGTTTTTCAAATGAGAGCAAAATTAGTGTTGCTGAGTATACATCTTTGTTCTTGGTATTTTGTACCTCTGAGGGATCACCATTATTCTCTATGCTTGCTTTGCATTTTCATCCTTACAATATACATATGGTATGTGAGATGTGATTAGCCCCAGTTTTTTTTACAGGTGATAAGCTTTTTACAGGTGACAAAAGTTTACTTTTTAGTGAAATTGAGATTCACCTCTCAAGTTTGATTCCAGTAAATCCCCAATACAATCTTTTTATTGTATCATAGTACATTAGCTGAAGGATTCCAAATCCTTGAGTTTTAGTTTTGATAGCTTGAAGCTACTATATTTTTTGGAATGGGAATACCCAAGTGAATATTACATGTTAGGAAGAAGCAAATACGTTCTACAAAGGGTTTCCCTCTCTCTCCCCAATGAATCTTCTTTGTATTTTAGGAAGATTATAGAGTTAGTCAGAAGTACAGCTAATAAGATGGGAAGAAGTGGAAAGAGTTGGAGAAAGGAACAAGGGGGACTGGTGGTAGTTGTAAAAAAGAAAGAGGAAGGAGTTTGTATTAAAAGTCTCATACAAGGTTTTATAATGGTTCAGAGTTTATATGAGGAAAGGGAAGACAGGAAAATGAAGAGAAGGGGGGGTGTGATGTTATTTTAAAAAGTATGAAAAGTGATTAGGACAAAGAAGGGAAAACTTCTAATTGGGAGAGTTGGGAATGTTTTAACCAGAGGTGACAGTTGAGCTTGATCTTGAAGGATGTGTTACGAGTATTCTAGATAGAAGAGAGATGAAGGGGAGATATAAAGAGAAGTTAGACTTAAGGTTAAAAACAAAATAGGAAATATTTCAGTGATAATTCTTGGTCAAAATTCTCTTTTAGCATAGGTCACTTGGGTGGCTGCTGATAGTTGTGGTGATAAGGAGAAAGTATGACTGATAGTTTGTTGTTTAAAATGAAGCCAGAATCAGGTTTATGAAGTATAAGTTTAGCTATGTTCTTATGTGTGAACTAGAGGCCTGATGCACAAAATTCATATAAGGGTAGGCCTTTGCGGCGCTGGCTATCTCGTGGCCCGACCCCGCCTGCACCCGCTTTGGCCTGGTGCTGCCCATGTCTGCTGTCACACACTCCCAGTTTTCCGGTTCTGCGGAGCCCCCCGATTGATTGCCCCGCAAAGGGTCGCCTGGGCCTCCCTCTTTGGGGCAATCATGGGGCAATGGTGGGCCCCATGACCAATTTCATTGCACCCGCCTTGGCTGGCCTGGCGCCAGTGCATGTCATAGTGTGGTCATTCGGACGGTTGTTCTACTGTTCGGTCGTTCAGTCGATTTGCATATTATGCTTTTATTATTATAGATAGATCCAGTGCATTAAATTGTAGGAGTCAGAGTAACCTTTAAAACAACTAAGGAATTACCCAACTATTTAGTATGCTGTCAGGAGAGGGTAATATGATTTAGATGGAATTGGCTTGTTTAACTCCCTCTGCACAATGTATATTTGTGAACCTCAACTCTGTTGCTTATGTAGAGCTTGAAAAGTCTCTTGGCAACAAGCTTCCAGTTGCATCCAACACCAGCCTTGGCTAATTGGTATGCCCAGTTCTGGTACTAGAGCCTCTGAGGAGTTTGTGTTTGAGTTTGACTTCATCAAATTTAAAATGCAGCAGAAATGTGAAGGGCCTTTGGGATTGGCCTGTTGATTGAGAATGAAAAGGCAAACATAGAAAGAGAGAAGAGGGAATGAAACCTTGTGGATAAAATGACTATTAATTTACATTCGGATGCTTTTCAGCTCAACTTACGTATTAAAAATAGTATATTTTATTTGGTTGCTCTCTGGTAACTCCTTTCCATATTTGCTGGCATTAAAAATAAAGATAGAGGAAAAGAATGACCAGGTCCTGAGATTATAGTGTTTTCTGGCACATGTCTGCACCAAGGTTGTTTATTGTAGACACCATTTATACAGTTTAAAAAATGGTAAGGTTTCCTATCATCTGTGTTCCCATGTACTTTATTAGAGTGTGTTCATTTGAACACTTACAAAATTATTTTGTAATTTTTAAATATTTTCCACTTCTACTAGCCTGAGGTCTAGCAGTGTGTGGTGTCAATTCATTTCTATTTCCTGGACCTAAAATGGTTTTGGGCATGTGTTTGAGCTGAAATGGAATTAAACTGAAAAATGGATTGCATTAGGTAGTTTATACTTTATCCCACCAAACATAACAGGTTATCAGCAACAGAACAAAAAGATATTGCCAGTTAGTTTTTTATCTGGAATTTTCCCCCTCTTTTCCTTCCTCCTTGTTTCTTTTCAGCTCTTATTCTCTTTACCAGGGTGGAATTAAAGAGTAAAGGTAGGCGATAATCACTGGAAGAGGAAGCTTTCATAGTGGTTCCATGTGTGTAGACTTGTCTCTTCCCCTACTTCTCCTTGTCCCCCCGGAAATACATGGGTTATATGTTGTTCAGTTCTTTCCTCCATGGTACTGGTGCTCTTGGAGCTGCACAACTGATTGAAATAAAAAACCTTTGCTATTTTAGAAAATAAAATTTTGTAGGATTAAGCCTTTAGATGAACTAGTGGTGACTACATACTAAAGTGTCTTGAGTATGCATGCCAATTTGTAACTTGAGTTTTGAGTAGTGCCTTTATATACGAATGTCTCATAAATTTTTTCTAAGAGCAATTTTTTCTTCTGACTTGAGCAATATCTGTTTTTACATAGTGCTTCGAGATGTTTTCAAGAAGTCAACTCTACAGTTGTTTGAAAATTTTCCTTAAGTTACAGTGAGTCTCAGGAGACACCCAGAAACACTCCCTGAATTAGCATATTAATCATAACCTTGCATAACTCAGGCGAACAAGCCTGACGAATAAACTCAGTTATTGGTGGGGATAGTCAGAGAGTCCTCAGCCCCAGCATTTAATCTTATAAAATGCAAGAATAAAAATACTTAAGACTATTTTAGGGTGTAGTTTGTGATTTTCTGATGGCAAGTTTTTTTCTTGCTGTGGGAGCCACTGACTATTTGTCTCAAGTGGAAATAAGAGTCATGGTTAATATTAGACTACGTCAAAGGACAATTTATGTGGCAACTTGTAGAGAAATGATTAGTTTTTAGGGGCTGGAGGAGAGTAGCAACATTTAGTACCTGTTGAATTTGAGCAGTTCCTTGCCTCTGTCCCCAATACTGCATGCCCTTAACCCTGGATGTAATAATTTCTCAGTATTCTTACTTATGGGCTGAGAAATTTTCTGGCTAACTGGTTGGAGATAGTGTGATTCAACAGTATAAAAGGTTTATTTTTTTGGTGGTGGTGATGGGGGTGAGATAAAATGCCCAAGCAACATTTGATACATATTTTGTTGGTTATAAAGTTTGAAGCAGTTGCAGTCTTAGTTCTGCCATCCAGTATCTGTGTGTGATCCAGTGAAAAGTTATGCAGCTGTTCCCTTATCTATAAAATGGGATTGATAATACATACCTTGGAGAGTTGCTGTGAGAAATTACATAGAATATGTGATATGCTCAGCACTGTAGCAACGAAAGTTGTTCCCTTCCTTTTTCCTTATTAATTTAGAAAAAGTAAAATATTTTCGTTGGTCTGTATGCCAATTGAGATTTACTTGGTAACCTATCTCCTCCCCATTTTGGCATGGTATGGCTTTTCTTAGGCCCCCACAAAATAACTTTTTGCTTGCCTAATGACATTAGCTTTGTTGATTAATATCTTTTCCTTTTGGACAGGGAGTAAGTGCTTCCTGTATCCTTGTCCATTTGGCTAGTTTGTTGTACACAATCAAGATGTTCCCTCCTGTCTTAACCTCAAATAACCAAAAGGAAAGCTAGTTAATGCTGCTAAGCCATATATAACAATTTCATGGCTTTTGAGCTGAATGACAAGTGTAATTCTTTGTTGCTTTTTAGCCTGAATTAAAGTTTAGGAATGTTCATTTTCTAGCGGTTTGTTTTATTCTGTTCATGCCTAAGCTTAAACATGTTCCATAGTTTGATTACTATGTATGGAAGGACATACAGTATTTATATGAGAAATTCTGTTCAGTTGCTATAAGATTCTTGCTCATTTTAAATCTGATTTATCATGGATATACTTCTGACTTTTTCCAAATAATATAGACATAGGTAAAATTAAATTTTGATAGCATTGAAAGTTATTGTAAATGGCTACTATTCTCTACTTGAGGTAATTGCACAGAATATCTTGCCTAACTGTATAGTTGGCCCTCTGTACCTGTGGGTTTTGCATCCAACATTTTTGTCTGTGGTTGGGAATCTGTGGATGCTGACTGACTGTATGCATTTTTCTATGCTATTTTATATAAGGGACTTGAACATCCATGGATTTTGGTGTCCAAGGGAGTTCTGGGATCAATTCCTATGGATACTGAGGGATGACTGTAAACTTAAAGTGTGTATTGTCATATTCACATATTTAAATAGTATAGATTAACTCTTTAGTAGAAACATTTCATACAAGAAAAATAATTGAAAAAAAGGCTCAAAGATCTACACGGTTGAGTTCATATTGAATACACTTTGGGCCTTTAGATTCTGATTCAATGAAAAGTCCACTGTAGTCATTTTCTGTACGGCACTGTCCGGGGCTTGAAAGGCTTCTGTGATTGGATTGTATTCTGAGTATGCTTTAAAATCATAGCATTAAGCAACTTTTAATCAAAGCTATTTTCAGTTCTTTTTTTGTTCCTTTATTGTAACTTAATGTTGTGAGGGGAAAAAACCCACCAAGTTTTTAAAACATCTTAGCTTTTCAGCCTTTTTATTTTTCTACCAAAAGTATAGGTAGAATGAATTTTGTTGATATTTATTTCATACTTAGAGCATCTGTTAAGACAGTGGTGTAATCTAGAACTCCTGATTAATGATCAAGTAATTTTGATTTTTAAAAAGCTACATATTTTAAGTCTGGTCAGCATCTTATGTGAAATTTTACATTTTCATTTAATCTCCCTTCTTGGTAGTATTGTGCCACCTAGCGGAAATTTATGTCCTTTAATGTATGTCTCAGAATGTAAGATAGACTACAAGAGGCATTTTAACATGTTAAGAAAAAATAGTTTGGAATGTTTGGTTGACTTGGAATTCTTTAGAACAATGATTACTTTCCTAAACAAGAGTTTAGGACAAAAAATTCTTAGTAAGTTAAGGTTTAGTAGATGTCTTAAAATTATGAGCTCCCCAGTTAAAATCTGTTTCTTTTTTCCACAAGAAATGCCCTACATTTATTTTCTTTATTGGTGGAACTTTAATCAAAGCATATTATATTTCCATCAGTTAATATAAAAATAATTTTGCTTTGTAGATCTTATAAAAATCTATCTCCCCTTCCCCCTTGAGTTTAATTATTGCGCACCTAAGCAGAATGAAGTGGAGTTTACATGTTACTAGTATTTATACAATCTAGGTTTATTTTGAAGTAACAGGAGTAAAACACATTGGATGATAAATATTAATGAAATAATCTAAAGAAAAAAATGTGCTACCTTGAAGACAGCTTGATATAATTTAGGCTTTTATCATTGGAACATTTCTTACCAAATGATACGCTCTTATTTGTGCTTACTTGGAAATAAATAAAATTCAGGATTTTATCAATTGAAGAATTGGTGGTCTCTTTGTCCTGTTATTAAGTATGAAGAAGATGCCTAATTCCTTGTGAGGTGTTCAGTGTACTCATTTTTGGTAGCACTGGACAAGCATTTCTCTCTTGGGGCTGGGCGTTCTGTGTAATCAGACTGGCATATGAACGCTGAGGTTGTCTTCAGCGTACTCGTTGATATGCTAGAAGGAATCTCAAGCCCTGGCCCATGTTGCTCAGTTGGTTGGACGTCCTCCCATGCACCTAAAGGTTGTCAGTTTGATTCTTGGTCAGAGCACATGCCTGGGTTGTGGGCTCAATCCCCAGTAGGGAGCATGCAGGAGGCAGCTGATTGATGTTGCACTCTCACATCAATGTTTCTTTCTCTCCCTCTCCTTTCCTCTCTCTCTAAAAATCAATTTTAAAAAATCTTAAAAAAAGAATATTGAGAATTATCTAACTAGTTAGAGAAAGTAGTTCTGAATTAACATGATGTGCAGTCATTCTGGCATATAATACCTTTACAGAGTCATGGATATTTTATAACGTTTTTATCTTATTATTCTTTCTTAGTTGCTGATGTATATTCACGATGAGTGGATTAGGAGAAAACTCCTTGGATCCACTGGTCCCTGATTCACGAAAGCGCAAATTGCCATGTGATACCCCAGGACAAGGGTAGGCAATTTATTTTCTGATGCTTCACAAAGATTTCTTCCCCTACTCTTATTTATTTATTTTTTTAGTTTAAAGATAACATTTCAACTTTTTTAAAAAAATTGTTTTATTGCTTAAAGTATTACAAAGAGTATTATATATGTCTCCTTTTTTTCCCCGCCAACTTTTTGTTGTCTGCATTCTCTGGTTAGATATTTTTGGTTTTTGTCTTTGCTTTAATATTGTTATTTTGCTTTATAGTAAGTGGAGTGGTACAGTGATGAGATGGACATCTTTATGATGTAATAGAGGCTTTATCGCTGATTCAGATAGAAGCGAGAATATTATACTAACAGGGTGATACTGTAAGAAGCATTTCTCAATGGAAGAGGTAGGAGTTAGGAACAGATAACTGAGATTATTATGAATAAGAATTTTAAATATTTTTAAAGAACTTGTTATTAGTTGATATTTTGGCATTTCTAAGGCCTCATCATTTGTTTCCTGAATGTAGTTAGAAGTTTAAAAAATAGAAATAAAATGCTGCATTTTATGATATTCTGTAGCCTTTTAGGTATTTACCAAGGTCAGCATCATTTGAGTTTTAATATGATAGTTGCAAATGAAAACAATCTACAAGTTATGAAACCTTATTATTAATACTTATCCCCAATCTCCAGATTGATGAAACTGAGATTAATTCTGCCCAAGACTACTGGCCTAACAAAAAGGTAGATTTGAATTTAGGTTTACATGAATTTATGCTATATTGTACCACTTCTCGACACAATGTTTTGATAGTTTTATTGGCCGAATTTAGTTTATTTACATATGAAGGTGATGGTGTTGTGTAGGGACTGATTCTGCTCATAGCTCTTTTGTGATAGGTATATTCATGTCCCCCCCTCCCCCCTTCTTAGTCTTACCTGCAGTGGTGAAAAGTGGAGACGGGAGCAGGAGAGTAAATACATTGAAGAATTGGCTGAACTGATATCTGCTAATCTTAGTGATATTGACAACTTCAACGTCAAACCAGATAAATGTGCAATTTTGAAGGAAACAGTAAGACAGATACGCCAAATAAAAGAGCAAGGTAATACAAAGTAAGAAAAACACTCAAGTCTTTTAGAAGGAACTTGTTAATTGTTTACATTTGTCTTTTTGTTTCCTTGTTGCTTAGGTGGGGGCTGCTAATAATTGAGGCTAGCCTCTGTGGGAATGGATAAATGAGTTGACCAGTTTTACTCTTTAGGACTATTAACAGAGAATTGGAAGAAGGCCAATGTTGCTCTCTCTGTCAAATGTTAGTTCTTTTTCAGGAAGCCATGGGATAGTAGTACATTTAGTAATGAAAGAAAATTTAGGGTATCTTTATCTTCTACCCTCCTAGGTAACTCTGAAGTTTAATTTTAACATGTAAAAATTATAGTGTCATTTTCATATCAGGAAATATTATGTGCATATGCACGTGTGTGTCTCTTTGTTCTGGGGACTATTTGAAGGTGGATTTAATCTATCACTAGTATATGTGCTTTTTGTAGTAATGTTTTCTGTCTTTTTAGGAAAAGCTATTTCTAATGATGATGATGTTCAGAAAGCTGATGTATCTTCTACAGGACAGGGGGTTATTGATAAAGACTCCTTAGGACCACTTTTACTTCAGGCAAGTATATGGCTTTAGCTATCCAGTAAGCTGTTTTTATTTTTAAAAAAACTGTTGAAATTTTGGTTAGGGAATGAGAACAGAAAGACATTTCTTTTTATGAGACAGAACTTAGTATTTTGAATATGATGGAAAAATGCTCTTATATTTACAATATATAACTCAGAAGGCCTGCAGGGGAAGAGGAGCATCTCCTTATAAAAATGTAGTTGCAAATTGAGAAAGTAAACAAAAATATAAAAAAGCAAGAGAGGAAAGGTAATGCATAATTTCAAAGTTAATATTAGGGCACATTTTACCTCAGACTTTTTTGTGCATTTTTGCATGATTGATCATATGCCTCTAGTATGCATATAAGATCTTTGGTTAATCTCTTCCTGCCCCTCCCCCCCTTCCCTCTGAGATTCATCAGTCTGTTCCATATTTCTATGCTTGTGAATTGAGCGTCTGCCTCCTGGTGGTCAATGAGCATCAAAGCTACCAGTTGAATGGTCGAATGGTTGCTTAGGCTTTTATATATAAAACCCTGGAACTAATGCTAATAGAAATGGTGGCTGATAGTAGTTTTTTGTTTTTTTTCAAATTCTACTCAGTACCAAGGCCTGTGTCTTAATCTGCTAGGCTGCCATAATAAAATACTACAGATTGGGTGGATTAAATAGTAGAAATTTATTTCTTACAATATTGGAGGCTGGAAATTGAAGATCAGGGTCAGTAGGCTTGGTTTCTTCTGAGACCTCTTCTCCTTGGCTTGTGTAGATGACTGCCTTCTAACTATGCCCTCATATGGCCTTCTCTCTCTGTGTGTGCATCCCTGGTTTCTCTCTCTCTCTTTGTAAGGACACCAGTCATATTTGATTAGAACCCTACCTTATAACTTTAGTTAACCTTATTACCTCCCAAAAGCCCTGTCTTCATTGAGGGTTTAGGGGTTCAACATATGAACTTTAGTAGGGATATGGTACATTCCATAATATCCAATATTAACATATCCCACTTTTTAGGCATTGGATGGTTTCCTGTTTGTGGTGAATCGTGATGGAAACATTGTATTTGTGTCAGAAAATGTCACACAATATCTGCAATATAAGCAAGAGGACCTGGTTAACACAAGTGTTTATAATATCTTGCATGAAGAAGATAGAAAGGATTTCCTTAAAAACTTACCAAAATCTACAGGTAGGCCTTTAATATGTATTTTCTAAATAAGCTGAAAAAATTTTTTTCTTGACCATTCTTAGAAAATTAAATGTATCTTTTGTGTAGAAAGGCAAGTGGTTAATAGTAAAATTTTCAAATATGATCTTGGTGAATTTGGAATATGATATACATTTCATATGACCAAAATATACAGTGAAGTTTCTGTTTTAGTTAAAATTATTTGTGTTTTATGTACAATAGCTCCCCTTTATCCTCAGGGGATATGATCCAAGACCCCCAGTGGATATTAAGCTGTGGATAGTGCCAATCATTATATATACTATGTTATTTTTTTCTATACATACGCAATAAATTTTTCACTTAAAGGAAGCATTTTATATCTTCTCTTTGGCATATCCAAATTACCAGTATCACTACTCTTGCACTTTGGGGCCATTACTAAGTAAAGTAAGGGTTATTTGAACACAAGGACTGCCGCTGAGACACTAGATCTCATAACGGAGATAGCTGTGAAGTGACTAACAGGTGGGTAGACTATACAGTGTGAATATGCAGGACAAAGGATGATTCGTGTCCCAGCAGGGTGGGGCGGGATGGAACACAATTTAAAACTTACGAATTATTGATTTCTGGAATTTTTCACTTAAGAGTTTTGTACCATGGGTAACTGAAACTGGGTAAGGGGAAATTCTACTGGATTGCCACCTTGGAATGTTAGTTGTAGCCCTTACTGAGGAAAATGTGTGTAATGAGAAAATATAGCTTGAGTTCTTGATGATGGTCATAGACTGAGTTGCCAACTTTTAAAATTTATTTTCCAAAGTTAATGGAGTTACCTGGACAAATGAGACCCAGAGACAAAAAAGCCATACATTTAATTGCCGTATGTTGATGAAAACACCACATGATACTGTGGAAGACATGAACACTAGTCCTGAAATGCGCCAGAGATATGAAACCATGCAGTGCTTTGCCCTGTCTCAGCCACGAGCTATGATGGAGGAAGGGGAAGGTAAGAGTGATCACATATTTGTGATGTTTATGAAACAAATAGCAGCCAAACTTGTAGTTTTATAATTTCCATTGTTACAATTCTTCCTACTGAATTCCTTATTCTTACCTATTTAACAGCTGTATTTAACGGTTATATAGATTTCTTACCTGGTTAAATTTTATTGTAGATTTGCAATCCTGTATGATCTGTGTGGCACGCCGCATTACTACAGGAGAAAGAGCATTTCCATCAAACCCTGAGAGCTTTATTACTAGACATGATCTTTCAGGTAAAAACTTGGTGTATTGCATATATACATTTTGTTCATTTAGGAAATGTTTAGAAAAGTTAACTGTTTCTACTGCCTGTACTGTCAGGCTGTACCCAGTGTAATGAATGCTTTGCATGGATTATTTCCTGTATTTCTTATACAGCCCTGAGAGAAATTCACTACAAATCTTGAAAAGGTGTAGCTAGTTTTTAAGGACTATCATGAAACCTACTTTAATTTTTTAACATATTTGAGTTGTATATATTTTATCTCTAGTGTATTTGATATTAAGCAAAAGTTGTCAAACTTTCAGATTTGAGTACTTGGTTAGCCTTGTTTAGATTTTAAGTGTTCAAAAATGCAGTCACCTCTCAGATAGAAAGAATTGTCCCTACTAGCTGTTTAGGCAGGTATTTTCTCTTGGATCATAGTTGCAGGGATAGTATCTTCAGATGTGAACAATTTTACTGGTAGGTGTTATTTTTTTTCCTTTAAATGAAAATGAACCTGAGGTGACATGTAACTTTCTGTACATTCAGAAAGTAGAAAGAGATATGTGATACACTCTTATAGTCTACTAGTGGCCCAGTACACAAATTCCTGCACAGGGGTGGGGGAGTGTCCCTCAGCTCGGCCTGCACCCTCTCCAATCTGGGACCCCTCTGGGGATGTCCACCTGCCGGCAGTCGGACATCGCTCTTGCAATCTGGGACTGCTGGCTCCTAACCGCTCACCTGCCTGCCTGCCTGATTGCCCCTAACTATTCTGCCAGCCAACCTGCTCGCCCCCAATTGTCGCCCCTTGCTGGCCTGCTCGCACTTAACTGCCTCTGCCCCGCCACCATGGCTTTGTCTGGAAGGATGTCTGGAAGGTCTCCTGGTCTAATTAGCATATTACCCTTTTATTAGTATAGATAAGCAAAAC
>NW_006297815.1:455680-456749 GCF_000327345.1 Myotis davidii | reverse complement strand
AGCAAAACATTTAATGCAAGAGTTTCCTGAAGGACTGTGTCTTTAACCCAATGTATGCCATAAGCATCTGTAGTCGCAAGTGGTGGACCTTCCTCACATGCCACGCACATCTATAAAAAAATGTTTTCCCTAAGTGGTAGCCCTGACCAACTTTAAAATAAATTTTTGTGTGAGAATTTTCAGCTGAAAATATTCAAGAACACCCAAAATTGTGAGTAATATATTTATTTTGTAATATTCATTGCAAATTGATTTTTTAAAATTAAATTCAAAATATCATGGCATGTGGGGATGGGTTCCATTTTGGACACGTGGCAGTTAACTGGTTAAAGAGAAAAGGTTTGGATACAGCGAAAATTTGGATCAAAGATGGTGGAACAAAGATTTAGTGTCTTTATTTTTTTAGTGGGAAGCCATGTAATATGCAACCAGTAAAAACTTGTTGGTTGGATTTAAATTCTTATTTTCTGTTTAATAGGAAAACTTGTCAATATAGATACAAATTCACTGAGATCCTCTATGAGACCTGGCTTTGAAGATATAATTCGAAGGTGTATCCAGAGATTTTTTAGTCTTAATGATGGGCAGTCATGGTCTCAGAAACGTCACTATCAAGAAGGTAAAGAATTCTAAGGAAGATTCTTGATATTGTTTGTCATTCTGTTTGGCATGCTATAAAGTAGAAGTACAAACATGACCATAGTTGTTGTTTTGTGCCTGTGGGATAGGAAAATTGTTCTTGAGCTTTCTTAGTTTAGCCTGTTAATTTTGGTGCAGATCCAGTCTTTCACTGGATTTTGAAAACGTTGCATTTGAAGTATATTTCTTTTTTATACGTATCTGTTTCTCATTGTAGTTATTAGTAACAGGGTATTTTCCCCAACAGCTTATATTCATGGCCATGCAGAAACTCCGGTGTATCGATTCTCTTTGGCCGATGGAACTATAGTGACTGCGCAAACAAAAAGCAAACTCTTCCGAAATCCTGTAACAAATGATCGTCATGGTTTTGTCTCAACCCACTTTCTTCAGAGGTAATGATAGATAACTGTATATTCTCATATTAAAT
>NW_006297815.1:437012-455666 GCF_000327345.1 Myotis davidii | reverse complement strand
ACATCTCCTACTGGGGATGTGCCCGCAACCCAGGTACATGCCCTTGACCGGAATCGAACCTGGGACCCTTCAGTCCGCAGGCTGACGCTCTATCCACTGAGCCAAACCGGTTTCGGCTCAAGATGTTTTATTAATGTAAAAAGAGAGAAAATTTAACAAGAGTAAAAGCAAGAAGGATGTTGGATTTACCAGTAAGTTTAGATTCCTAGATTATATGTTTTCTTTAAGGTTGTATTTTAATGTGAAAATGGTATTTGTTCATTAATAATTGCTTCCTGGGAATTCTCGGAACTGGGAAGGCTAGTGGATAAAAGAGCAAATAAAATCTGACTACCTCTGTTACCTTTCATTTTCAATGATATATTAAATTGCTCTAAGGTCAAATTTAAAATTTGAAGGTAGACTTTAAGAATAGTTACTATTGCTGTTGCTAATGGTAAATGAACAACATTTGGAGGAGTATCACTCGTTATTGAGCAGTTTGCTGGCATCTCCAGGTTAACACCGAGGTGGACAGCAACTCGAGTAGAGCCTTGCTGAGGTTCCAGTTAACATAGCTGTTGGCCCTTTGCCGTGCTGTGGTGGGGTCACTCATTTAGATTTTGTGGCTTATTAAAAAGTATATCATTAGGTTAATAAATGATCAATATCTAGATTGGAATTGCCCCGAGGTATCAGAATGATTCCTAAGAAGTTAAGTTCCTGGGTACTTCATCCTTTTTAGAAAATCTGATTCAGGGCTTTAATGCATGCCTGTCAGTTTTTTCTTTTTTTTTGCAGGGAACAGAATGGGTATAGACAGAACCCAAATCCTGTTGGACAAGGCATTAGACCTCCAGCGGCTGGATGTAATTCGGTAGGTGGCATGAGCATGTCACCAAACCAAGGCTTACAGATGCTGAACAGCAGGGCCTATGGCTTGGCTGACCCTGGCACCACAGGGCAAATGAGTGGAGCTAGGTATGGGGCTTCCAGTAACATAGCCACAATGAACCCTGGGCCAGCCATGCAGTCACCATCTTCCTACCAGAACAACAACTATGGTCTCAACATGAGTAGCCCCCCACATGGGAGTCCTGGTCTTGGCTCCAGCCAGCAGAATATCATGATTTCTCCTCGTAACCGCGGGAGTCCGAAGATGGCCTCACATCAGTTTTCTCCTGTTGCAGGTATTCCTGTTGGCATTTCCTTTTCTTTTTTTCTTTTTCAGAAATCCCTTTCTTTCCAGACCACTGTAATTCTTATGAAGTTAATTTATTTTATCATAGAAACTCTGAAGAGTTAAGTGGTATTTTGTTTTACAGCATTTGATAGTCTATTTCTTTTCCTCATTTTTCTCCAAATCCAGGTGTGCACTCTCCTATTGGATCTTCGGGCAATACTGGGAGCCACAGCTTTTCCAGCAGCTCACTCAGTGCCCTTCAAGCTATCAGTGAGGGTGTGGGGACGTCTCTTTTATCTACTTTGTCTTCACCAGGCCCTAAATTGGACAACTCTCCCAATATGAATATAACTCAACCAAGTAAAGTGAACAATCAGGATTCAAAAAGTCCCTTAAGCTTGTATTGTGACCAGAATCCAGTGGAGAGTTCAATGTGTCAGTCAAATAGCAGGGATCACCTCAACGACAAAGACAGTAAGGAGAGCAGTGTTGAAGGATCAGAGAATCAGCGGGGTCCTCTGGAAAGCAAAGGTCATAAAAAATTACTGCAGTTACTTACCTGTTCTTCTGATGACCGGGGTCATTCCTCTTTGACCAACTCCCCCCTGGATTCAAGTTGTAAAGACTCTTCCATTAGTGTCACCAGCCCCTCTGGGGTCTCCTCTTCAACGTCTGGAGGAGTGTCCTCCACATCCAATATGCATGGGTCACTGCTGCAAGAGAAGCACCGGATTTTGCACAAGTTGCTGCAGAATGGCAATTCACCAGCTGAAGTGGCCAAGATTACCGCAGAAGCCACTGGAAAAGACACTAGCAGTGCAACATTCTGTGTGGAAGGAAACGTCAAGCAGGAGCAACTAAGTCCTAAGAAGAAGGAAAATAATGCCCTGCTCAGATACCTGCTAGACAGGGACGATCCTAGTGACACACTCTCTAAAGAAGTACAGCCTAAAGTGGAGGGAGTAGACAACAAAATGAGTCAGTGCAGCAGCTCCACCGTGCCTAGCTCGAGCCAAGAGAAAGACGCTAAAATTAAGACAGAAGCAAATGAAGAGGTAATTTGTTTTCTATATATTCCAGCTTACTCATTTTGTTTCAGCCTTGCATTTCCGTGTTAGAAAAACGATGTTTTATACACAAATTCTTATCTTGTATTTTATATTTATTTAATGGAAGTTAATCTTGAGCTATCATTTCTTCGTAATTCTTTTGGGCATCAGTAAAGTGTATTATGATGCAATTTAGAAATATCAGATTATATATTTTAAAATGTGACTATAACTTGTTACCAGCCAATTTGAAATTTTTCATGGAGGTTTTTTTTGTTAGAATGAGCAGATTGGGTCATTAGGGCATAGTAGAAAGAAACCAGGGGAGTGAGGGTGAAGATTTATATTAAGCAACAGCATTTTGATTTTTACCTAAAATCACATTTTATGTACATGATCACATTCTATATAAGCACTTTCTAAACTTTACTTGAGGAACACTATTCTGGGAGACGTTAATATGTGCCTGAGAAAATTAAAGTCTTGGAAAAGTCCTACTGTTAGGATGTCCATTTTAACTTCATTTAACCTAGTATTCTCCAAATTTATTGACCAAAAGCTCCTTTTAAAGAATGCCTATGAATACTGTGTTGAATATCAGCTTGTTGCTTTTATTATTATTCATACTTGTTTTCAGAAGGTATGTGTAGATGCAGACATCTGTGTCTGCTACTGATCCTGACTAAAGTTAGCTGGGAAACGTTCTACAGTTTGAGAATTAAATATCTATTGCAAATTAAGGAAATGCCCCTTTGAAAGCAGCTCCAAAACCAGGGATTTGTCTTAGTAGTTTATATTGTTCTTTCATGGAAGAAGACTAGGGGAGGTCATAACTAGCCAGCCTTGATAAGTTGAGAGTTACCGTTTCAGGTAACCATTGTATTTTACTTGTTCACCCATTTTATCTATTTTCTTCCAATGAATATGGTTATACCTATATATCTAGTAATGTACATAGGTTAATCTTTAAAATTTTATTTTCAGGGATCTGGAGATTTGGATAATCTAGATGCTATTCTTGGGGATCTGACTAGTTCTGACTTTTACAATAATTCAGTATCCACAAATGGTAGTAATCTGGGAACCAAGCAACAAATGTTTCAAGGAACTAATTCTCTGGGTAAGAAAGAATTTTATTCTTGCTGCCTTTTAAACTTTTTTGCATACTTGCATGTACTCTTACATTAAGACTAGCGTCCAGCTGGCATATGTAACTTCAAAATGCCTCTCAGTTTCTCATACTAATTTGTAATTACATGTTTTTAAAAACTTTGGGGACATTTTCCTATTTTAAAAAAATTTCCAATTTTTTAACTAATATGATGCCAGTAGTCATGGCACTTTCAGGAAAATGTTCATCTTTGATTGGTCTAGATGAATAGTAGTTGCTAGGGCATATATTTTTCTAGGCACAGAGGATCAGATTAAAAAGCAACCAAAATTGTAGCTCAAAACCTGTCCTTCAAGCCGTAACCGGTTTGGCTCAGTGGATAGAGCATCTGCCTGCGGATTGGAGGGCCCCGGGTTCGATTCCGGTCAGGGGCATGTACCTTGGTTGCGGGCACATCCCCAGTGGGGGGTGTGCAGGAGGCAACTGGTCGATGTTTCTCTCTCATCGATGTTTCTGACTCTGTCCCTCTCCCTTCCTCTCTGTGAAAAATCAATAAAATATATATATATAAAAACCTGTCCTTCGATACTTATGGAATCTTGTCATTAATTATGAGACTTTTCTTATTTGGTGTTTGCTGGTTCCAGCTTCTCTTCTATAGCCATGTCTTTTCCTTATTCATCAATTTAATACAGATATATTGTATGTATTAATTGAAAAAGAATAATTCACAGTTATCTGAATGGTGGTTATTCATTTTCACTAGCACTATTTCCTAAACTGAAATGGATAATCAGATTAATGAAATAGACGGGAAAAAAGAAAAAGGTTAGGAAATTTTATGTTTCATTCCTTGTTTGATTAGAAGGCAATTTACCTGGTTATACCTACTTGTAAAATTTTAAACAGAGAAGCCATTTAATATAGACATAAGGGAAGAACCTTTAAACATTGGTAACATTTTCAGTATTAAGTGAAGTGGAATAGGAATCACCATATCAGGCTATAGATCATTGCCCACTACTTCAGCCAACATTGAGACTCTTGTTTCTACTTTGCTTGGAATACAAGTTTTTTAAATTTTTTTAATTTAGTGTTTATATTATAAAGGAGGACAGTGTTTGTTTTAGTAAGAAAGACATTCTTGGGTGGGTGGTATTGTATTTATGTCTTATTCTTGATTATTCATGTATTGAATCAGCAGAGGATATTTATATGTATTGTGCTTCTGTGTTTACAACAGGTTTGAGGAGTCCACAGTCTGTTCAGTCCATTCGTCCTCCATACAACCGAGCAGTGTCTCTAGATAGCCCTGTTTCTGTTGGCTCAAGTCCTCCAGTAAAGAATATCACTGCTTTCCCCATGTTACCAAAGCAACCCATGTTGGGTGGGAATCCAAGAATGATGGATAGTCAGGAAAATTATGGTTCAAATATGGGTATGTTATTTCTAATTAGTATTTGTGATTAAAATTTTCTTTTGGGAAAAGCAAATTTAACACTTAAAACCAGTTAAGTAACTGGGATTAAGTAATAGGTTTTTGAATAAAAGTAGTAGCATAATGTTTCTTTCATGAGTATTTCCTTCATTTAATCTGTGTCTTGGTTATTTAAACTCTTCAGGAGGCTTTTGGTCTAAGACATTTTCTAACCTGTAATTGAATACATAGTGACCCATGAAAAATGTCTTCATAACTAGCTAGCCCTATTCTTAGGATGACAAAGTACTTTTTTGTGCTGGCTGATGTTGTATATGATAACTTTACCTATCTGATATAAGAAGGATTTCCTATAATATGGAAAAGACCTAATCATTTCTACCTGTTGTAGGTGGACCAAACAGAAACGTGACTATGAATCAGACGCCTTCCTCTGGAGACTGGGGCTTGTCAAACTCAAAGGCCAGTCGGATGGAATCCATGAGTTCAAATTCCATGGGAAGACCAGGAGCAGATTTTAATGCTTCTTTACCCAGACCTACAATGGGTGGCTCGATGCCCACCTTGCCTCTTCGGTCCAATAGCGTTCCTGGTGCAAGACCAATGTTGCAGCAGCAGCAGCAGCAGCAACAGCAACATCAGCAGCAACAGCAACAGCAACATCAGCAGCAACAGCAACATCAACAGATGCTTCAAATGCGTAAGCATCCCCTTCATAAAAAAGAAAATTAGATGTTTTAGAGTAATTTTTGCTATTGGCTTATTTGAAAATTTATTCTTTTTGTCCCCCCAGGGCCTGGTGAAATTCCCATGGGAATGGGGGTCAGTCCCTATGGCCCAGCAGCACCATCTAACCAATCAGGTTCCTGGCCAGATGGCATGTTGTCCATGGAACAAGGCCCTCATGGGACTCAAAATAGGTGGGGGCTTATTATGTGACTAGAGAAAGTTAGCCTCGGATTATCTAGAAAAGGATCAGAATATAGGAACAAACCTGAAAGAGAATGAGAAAAACTCTGTAATTAGGTACTCAGTTGCTATATGGTCGTTTCTCGGATAATTGTATGTAAAAACAAGGCGGAGGCAGCAAGGATTGGTGTTCATGGGAGAGGGAGGAGATGGAGCTATATTGTTCAGCTACCAGGACTCTTTGAATGGTCAAACCTGGGACTTCTGTGAGGTAGTTGTCTCTCATAATGTTATAATCCTCCTCCATGAGAAGGGGGGTAAATTAGCACCAATTTTATAAGATAAATGGTGTTCAGAGGATAAATAAGCCTATTTTTATGGAAAATTAGTTTTTAAGGATTGGATTAATTCTTTTAAAAAATTAAAACATTTCAGGGATTATGGTGACAGTGAACTATACATAACAAGCACTCTTAAAAAAGAAGGATTGTGGATTATGTTTATATTTCATTTTTATTTAGCTTTGGTAGTAACTCATTTGCATGAAAGAGGCTACCTGTCAATGTCAATTCTAACTTGAATTGTATAATAAATCAAGCTAAGAAAAAATGAATTGATGTATTGAGTAGTTTGTGATGTAACCATATGAATTTGTTACAAATTTTTTAAAAATGTTTTTATGGATTTTAGAGTGGGGGGGAGGGAGAGAGAGAGAGAGAGAGAGAGAGAGAGAGAGAGAGAGAGAGAGAAAGAAACATTCATGGAGGAGAGAAACATCAATCCGGTTGCCTTCCATACCCACCCCAACTGCGGATTGAACCCACAACCTGGGTATGTGCCCTCACCGGGCATCAAATTGGTGACCTTTCCGTGCATGGGACAGTGGTCATCCAACTGGCCACACTGGCCAAGGCACGACATGAATTTATTAACTTGAATGTTTCTTTACCTAGTAGAGAACAAATAGTTTCATCACAGAGTTTTTCTGAGACAGGAGAATTGTCTAGTTCCATGCCCATTTAATGTGCTTGAGAACTGGCACCGTGCTGTAGTGTATGGAGTTTGTATTATACCTGTCACTGCATGAGCTCTGTGGGCCAAGTATAACAAAAAGTTATTTTGGCAGGATACCAGGCACGGTTCATTGATAGTGCAATGTTTCTATCTTTTTTCCTGTTCTTTTGTTAATTTCTCAATTTACATGACTATTACCACCTTTATTCTTGTAGGGTCTTGAAAACTGCACCCTCCACCCCCACTCCAGTCTTTGCTATCCCCTAAATGTCTAGGGGTCTAGCAGTTACAATTTAGTGATGGGAGGGGGGAATCCTAAGCTAGATATGATGGTCGAAGATGGCCTGGTGAATTTAAAATTGTGGGCCTTGTGGGTCAGTGGTTGAGTATCGACCTATGAACCAGGAGGTCACAGTTCGATTCCCAGTCAGGGCACATACCTGGGTTGCTCAATCCCCAGTGTGGGGTGTGCAAGATGCAGCCGATCAATGATTATCTCACATCATCGATGTTTCTCTCTCTCTCTTCCTTCCTCTTTGAAATCAATAACTACATTAAAGAAAAAATAAAATAAAATTGTGGACCTTAAATTTAAATTGATATCATTTCCTATTCTCTGCTACTCAGTTTATTAGGTGTACCAGTTAATAATGTGGATTTTTTTCAATAGATGGAGTTACACATATGTTGATATATATGCTATTTGATATGTATGCTAGTTTGTTGTATTGACAGCAAGCTTCAAAACTTCATATGTCAAATTTGCTGAAAGTGTTAACATCATAGATATTTTTACGCTAAAAATGTCGAAAGAAATGTAAAATTTCGTGTCAAAAAAAGAGCATCTGCAGAAAGTTTTAATTCATTATTTGGAAGAAAAAGTATCGTATCCTTCAGGAAGCTTATGGTGAACATGTTCCATTTCAAGATACTTGTGAACGCTGGTTTAAACGCTTTAAACGTGATGATTTCCATGTGAAAGACAAAGACAATTGTGACTGGTGATGAAAAGTGGATTTATTTTGAGAATCCCAAATGCACAAAATCATGGGTTAATCTAGATACACCATCAACATCGACTGCAAGGCCAAATCTCTTTGGAAAGAAGACAATGCTCTGCATTTGGTGGGATCAGGAAGGTATGTATTATGAGCTTCTAAAACCAGGTGAAACTGTTAAATACTGATTGCTACCGACAACAAATAGTCAATTTGAACCATGAAATGACCAGAATGTGCCAGAAGACACGGCAAAGTAATTTTGCTTCATGATGACGCACCATCACACACTTCAAAACCAGTTAAAGACACGTTAAAAAATCTTGCTTGGGCCCTAACGGGTTTGGCTCAGTGGATAGAGCCTTGGCCTGTGGACTGAAAGGTCCCAGGTTCGATTCCGGTCAAGGGCATGTACCTTGGTTACGGGCACATACCCAGTGGGGGAGTGCAGGAGGCAGCTGATTGATGTTTCTCTCTCATCGATGTTTCTAACTCTCTATCCCTCTCCCTTCCTCTCTGTAAAAAATCAATAAAATATATTTTAAAAAAAATCTTGCTTGGGAAGTATTAACCCATCCTCTATATTCACCAGACCTTGCTCCTTCAGATTATCACTTGTTCCAATTGATGGCACATGCACTTTCTGAGCAGCACTTCAAAATGTACGAAGAAGTGGAAAATTGGGTCTCTGAATGGTTTGTCTCAAAAGAAAAGTTCCATTGGGACAGTATCCACAAATTACCGGAAAGATGGGGAAAATGTGTAGCTAGCGAGGGACATTACTTTGAATAAAGCACTTTTGATGTTTTTCTTGAAATTATTGTGTTTTCTTTGATTACAGAATCTACCATTATTAACCAGTACACCTAGTATTTATACTTAGTGTTTTAGTATTTGTTGCATATTAAAAATATTATGTGTAATTGTGATATTTTATTTTGAAGAGGAAAAGCATCATTGTAATTGCAAGTCTCTCTTTAGGCCACTCTACAGGAATTCTCTGGATGATCTTCTTGGGCCGCCTTCTAACGTAGAAGGACAGAATGATGAAAGAGCGTTGTTGGACCAACTGCACACTCTCTTAAGCAACACTGACGCCACAGGCTTAGAAGAAATTGACAGAGCTCTGGGCATCCCTGAACTTGTAAATCAAGTAGGTAGCGTTAACATGGAAATAGAAGAACATGTGTACACATCCCTGAAGCTATGCAGGTGCCTGTGTGTCTTTCAGGTTACTTGTGTTACAGCACTACCTTCATATATACCAGCATTTAATTGAAAAAATGTACTTTATAATTGTGATATTATTTCCAGCACCCTACTATTTTATAAAGATGTCAGATTTTAGGCAACTATGGAAATGATCCAATAAAGCTACTGTGTAGTATTAAAAATATTGCTTTCTACTTACGTTAGGTAAGTAACATAACTTGTTTTGTTAATCCTCACCTGAGGATATTTTTTCCATTGACTTAGAGTGGAAGGGGGGAGGGAAAGGAGAAGGGGAAGTGAGAGAGGGAGAGAGAAGCATTGATGTGAAGGAGACACATCTATTGGTTGCCTCCCACATGCTCTCTTAGTGGGGCTGGGCATCGAACTTGCAACCCAGGTATGTGCCCTTGACCGGTAATTGAACCTTTGACCCTTGGGCTGACGCTCTACCCAAATAGCCACACCGGCCAGGGTAGTAACATAACTTTTTATTTTATTTTTTAATTTTTTCAATTACACTCTATATAAGAGTCCTCATTTTTTATTATTTTTTAATCCTCACCTGAGGATATGTTTTTATTGGTTTTAGAGAGGGAAGAAGGGAGAGAAGGGGGGAATGAGGGAAGGAGGGAGGGGGGGAGAGAGAGAGAGAGAGAGAGAGAGAGAGAGAGAGAGAGAGAGAGAGAGAGAGAAAGAGAGAAAGAAAGAAATTGTGGATCAATTCCGCAACCTGGGTATATCCCCTGACCAGGAATTGAACCCATGACCTTTTGGTGTATGGGACGACGACACTCCAACCAACTGAGCCACACCGTCCAGGGCAAGAGTTCTCATTTTTATAATTACCTCTCTTTATTACCTAGCCAAGCAATATATATACTCTGGGAAGGAAAGCTTTTTAAAAATGTTAAACAAAACCCATCTCTAATGGTAAATCTGTCATCACCCATTACCATCATCTTCTATTCACAGTTACCTATGCAGTCTTACAAAAATACGCCATTCATAAGTCTGTATTTTTTGAAATAGGTACATTTTGTAGTGTCTGATTTATTTAAAGGTTGTGGAGGACTCGGGGCTGGTTTGTGCATTCCAGTGATAAGCAGGAGAAATCATTAAGGTGTTCTCAGTCTATATGGTACAAATGTATACACAAAGTACATGGTGTGAATGAACAAGTTACAAAAGAAATACTGAACATGATTATTTAAAAAAAATTTTGCCACTCTATTGGCAACAGAAATTCTTGTTTTAAATTGTATTTCTTTGATTTGGGAGATTGAACATACTTTGAATTTTTTTTACCATTTAATTGTGTTTTTTAATAATTTCCTGATGAGGTTTTTATTTTATCTGCAATAGTAATTTATGTTTAGTTATTGATTTGTTGATTCTTTCACTTAACAAATATTTGTCTTCTGTGTGCCAGTCTCTTATTAGATGCAGAGAGGAGCAATAGTGAGCAAATTAATCCCTGCTCCCAGAGCTCACATCCCACTGGAAGGCAGACATCAGGAGCCACACAGAAGTAGAGGTTATGAGAAAAGGCATTTGATACTATGAAACCTTTATCACAAAGGGGACCTTTCTTTAAAAACAATTTTTTAATTGATTCCAGAGAGGAAGGGAGAGGGAGAGATAGAAACATCAATGATGAGAGAAAATCATTGATTGGCTGCCCTTTGCATGCCCCCTACTGGGGTTCGAGCCTGAAACTCCAGGCACATGCATGTGCATATGCCTTGAGGGGGAATTGAACCTGTGACCTCCTGGTTCAGAGGTTGATGCTCAACTACTGAGCCATCCCTGCCAGGCATAAAGGGACCTTTTCTTAAGGTAGTGTGTGCAGTGTCAAATTTTTCTCTAAAGAGTCATATTTGAGATGTGATTTGACATATGACTGTTATCTAATGCAAATAGTTTTACCAGTTTAGTGGTGGCTTGTTTATAGTTTTGTTCTTTAGTTTAAAATATTTGTGTTTTCAAACTCAGGATGATGAGACTGTGATCAAACATGTTAATACTTTAACAGCAAGATACATAAATAGTCATGCTAACTGGGATATATAGAAATTATGTATTGTTTCATATAAATTCAGGTTTGGCTTTGCTGTTAAATACATTTGTTGCTAATGAAAAATTGTTAGGTGGTTCTGTTTTAGAGCTTTACTGGATTTTTGGAATTTCAGATAAGAAATTGTGGATTGGCTTTTTTATCCCCTCTTCTTCCAGTGCACACTCACATACCCGTAGCCATTACATACACATGTGCATGTGTGCTCTTTGTACCTCCAATATAATGATGTCTTCTGTTGTTAAGTAGGTAGTCAGTATTTACATTATTTTTTTTATTATTATTTTATTTTTTGTTTTTTAAAAAATATATTTTATTGATTTTTCACAGAGAGGAAGGGAGAGAGATAGAGAGTCAGAAACATCGACGAGAGAGAAACATCGATCAGCCGCCTCCTGCACATCTCCCACTGGGGATGTGCCCGCAACCCAGGTACACGCCCCTGACTGTAATCGAACCTGGGACCCTTCAGTCCGCAGGCCGACGCTCCATCCACTGAGCCAAACCGGTTTTGGCAGTATTTACATTATTTTGATTCATGACTGATCCAGGTATAGTTTGTATAGGGTTTTGTTTTTTGTTTATTTGTTCTGAGTTACTTGCCTTCTTTTTATTTGCTTGTTTTTTACACACTACTCTGTCTCCCCAGATACTACAACAGAAGTACAAAATTTCTCTTATTTTTTCTTCACCTGTTTAGACATTTCAATTCCTTTTCTCCCTCCTGTAGTTCTCTGTCCCTGTATTTTACTCTGCCCTTAGAGGCAGGTTTAATGATTATTAATTATCACTCTTTTCCTATGTTGGAGCTCCAGTTCCTGAATCTCAGGTCATTTTTATATATATATACTCCTTTGTTTTTCTAAGTTACAATTTCTATTAACTTCTTCATCTGTGCTGCCTGAGATACAACATTTTGGGTCCACGTATGTCTGAAAATACTTCCCACACCCCCTCCCCCATGTGCATGTCTGGCTGTGCATTAAATTCTAGGTTGAAAACGATTTTCTCTTAGGATTTGGAAGAAAACTTCCATAATTTTCTAGGGTTGCCATTGAGTCATATTCCAGCCTGATTCCCCTTTCTCTCTCTGTGTGTGACCCATTTATTCTCTTTGGAATTATGCAGGAACCTTTTCTCTGAAATTTCATGATGCTCTATCTTGGTATGGCTCTGATTTCATTCATTCTGCTGTGTATTAGATGCACAGATATTCCCTTTGGTTTGAGGGCATTTTCTTATATAAATTCTTTAATAATTTTATCTCTTCTGTTTCTTCTCATTTTTCTTTTTGGGGGTGCCTGTTGACATGTTGGGTGTTATGTTGATGCTGGTTTTTTAAAAATCTTTGTTTTTAAGTTAGTTTTTATTTGTTTGAGGCACTAATGTTGGAAGCTTCAGCATCAAATATCTGGTGATTCTGGACTACCTTTTTATATTTAAGAGTGATGCATTAAAAAGCAGGACCAGTCTTATTTCAGGACTGTCAAATTACAACATGTGGATTTGTTGGCCCTCTATGCCCTCCACTCCCATTATATAGTTTTTCTAGAGAAGGTCCTCCATTTCTCGCCTGGAAATTTTTTTATTGCCTGGTTACATTTTGGGAGCTGGGCTAGAGAAATGAGTTGATGATCCCATAGTGTTAAGATATAAAATGATGAAATTCTAGAAATTATAAATATATAAGATTTTTTGTTTTCAGCCTCTGCCCTGCTCCTACCCTCTCCTGTGCTTGGTATCCCTGAACCCAGTCACTTTGGGGAGCGTAGGTAGAAGGTACAGACACTTGGCTATGTGGAGTTGGGGAGCAGGCTGAGGGCAAAGGGTAGTTGGCCCCCCCTGCCCTATACTCAGACTCTGACCAACTGCCTTTGTGAGCACTGTGCCTGACTGCTCTCCCCAAGGAGCCTCTGATTGACTTCTTAGGAGACATTTGCACAATTCTTGTATGTTTTCCTCTCAGGCACATGGATCTCGGTTTCTCTGCTCTGTTCATTTGCTCCTTTCACTTTCTGTCTTTCAGATACCTATTGAACTATTTGATCTTGTTTGCCTTCTTTAGTTTCATTGTTTTGTGGATAAATAGTACCTTTTTAATTTTTTGCTGTCATTTTAGTAGGGTTAGTAAGAGAAAGTTGGTTAATGTGCAGGATCAATTTGCTATGTTAAACCTTTAGTAATTTTTACTGTATAAATTTTCTTTATAAAAAGATATCTCAGATTGTTGTCTGGAGAAGGGAATTGGATGATGGGACAAAGTAGAACTTTGTAGTAACACAGATGCCAGTTACGACAAGATTTCGAGAGGTGTCTTGGAAAGGGCCACAGCAATGGAGTGGAAAGAATGATATACCATGTGCATGGAGGCAAAACTGACAGGACTTGGCGGACCGCGTGTACATGCATGTGTATACCCATACTTGGGCAGGGAGAATGGAAGAGTCAAAATTGCTGACTTAGTTCCGAATGAATGGTGTTGCCATATTCTATGTTGTGATATAGGAAAGACTGGAGGAGAATCAGGCTTTTGAGAGTGGGGCTGTCAGGAATCACAGCTTCTGTTTTCTGCATGTTAAATTTGAGATGCCTGAGACATTTAGGTAAAGATGTTACGTAGGCATTTGCATAAGCAAAATTAGAGTTCAAAGACGTTTGAACTAGAGACCAAAAAATTGGCAGGTGTTGCTAGTAGATGAAAACATCCAAGTAGAAAGAGAGAAAAGAAGAGGACCAACAGTCCTCCAGGAAGAGGCCCGAGAAGCAGGAGAAAAGCCAGTGTGTGTCACAGGACAGTGGGGTGAAGTATGCTTTAAGGCAAGGCTTGGTGAGGGTGTGGACTGCATATTTGGCATTCTGTGCCTGTGGATAAGAAGATGAAGGTGAATGCAGTAATGACAGGTTCTTCTTGACTTAGCATGGCAGGCTCTTCCTTCAGAATATTTATTGGTACATCCTTTTCTGTCACCCTCTTGGACATTATTTTGTACACATCCTTAGCAGAAGTGATGTTGGCACATAACAGGCACTTAATAAATAACTACTTGTTGAAGGAAGCCAACCTGCCCACTACTGACAAATAGTAGTGGATGACCATCTTTAGGTGAATATGCTGCAGGGGCCATGAGCTTTTGTTGGTTTACCTAAATCACCTGTTGCAAACTTCAAAAATGTTCTTTTACAAGTTACGTTAGAATTTTGTAAATACAGCATAATGATTTTAATTGATTTATTTTATATATTGATTTATTTCATATATACCATGTTTGTACAGAAATCTAGTCCGGAGCAAATAGTATTTCTCCAGGTACTTAATACATTGTAGATATTTGGCGCAGAAAATGTTTGAGTGTCTATTTGTGTGAAACCAAAGCTGTGAAAGATGGGGCATGGTCTCTGTTCTCATGGGACTTCAGACATTAAACTTGATTTTGCTTTTGGAACTGTACAGCATCATTGTTCACATATACTAACTTTATATTTCACCTTCTTTAGAGCATTTGCTTTCAGTTGTTTTTCCAGATGTACTTCACTGTTCGTTTATGTGTTTGATGTTTAAGGGACAAGCTTTGGAGCCCAAACAGGATGTTTTCCAAGGCCAAGAAGCAACAGTAATGATGGATCAGAAGGCAGCATTATATGGGCAGATGTATCCAGCACAGGGGCCTCCAATGCAAGGAGGCTTTAATCTTCAGGGACAATCACCATCTTTTAACTCTATGATGAGTCAGATGAACCAGCAAGGCAATTTTCCTCTCCAGGGAATGCATCCTAGGGCCAACCTCATGAGACCTCGGACAAACACCCCCAAGCAACTTAGAATGCAACTTCAGCAGAGGCTACAGGGCCAACAGGTAACCAGTCACATGCTCTGCCTTGACCAAAGCGGCTTTACCTTTGGCCTCCTCTTCTTCAGTTGTTTGTTCTTCAGGCCTTGTGTCACTGGCTCTGTAACTCTTGTCAACTAAAATTCCTTTTGTTTTCACTTCTGTGTAACATTTTGTTTGTATAGATGGTTTCTTGTTAGGGGCTGTGTGCTAGAATTGGGTAGTTTTTTATAAGAATAGTCTGATGTACATGTTAAAAAAGTCAGTTTCAGAGAGGATTGCTCTTGGGAGAGAAAAGTATTTCTAAGTGACTTTGTAGTCCTGGAGGTAGATAACTTCTATTTTTAAAAGTTCGTAATAGTAATAACCAAATATTTAAACCTGAATGATTTCAGCATTCTTAAAGATTTATTTTTTTATTTATTTAGAAAGGAAAAGAGAGGGAGGGAAACATTGATGTGAGAGTGAGACATTGATTGGCTGCTTCCTGCATGCCCCCTACTGAAGATTGAGCCTTGAAACCCTGGCATGTGCCCTGACTGGGAATCAAACTGGCAACCTTTTGGTGCACAGGATGATGTCCAGCCAACTGAGCCATACCGGCTAGGGCTCAGCATTCTTTTCATGGAATCTGCTTTCTAGATGTTTTATAAAACTTGAGCTCTCTTAATATGCTAAGATAGGACATTTTTCTCATTGTTTCTTTAATCCCCAACAACTATTTTAAAACAAGTGTTTGTATTGTTTGCATTGCGGGTGTGCTGAGTTATCAGATGTGGCAGACTGAACCATATAAACAAGCGAGTGAATGAATTTAGAATCCGGTGAGCCAGGCATGCTTCTAGTGTATGAGTATTCCTAAAAGTCAGTTTAGTGCTCAGGAAAGCTGTATTGTGCTCATGGTATCATTTTACTTATTACAATTTCTTTCTAATAAAATTTACCTAGGAAAAGATAACAGAAGAGGTAATTTATTCAGTGTTACTCTGACAAGTTAAAGCTGTTTCCCCAGTTGCCTAAACAATCCCAGAGAACATCTGACTTCACAAATCCTTTGCGTTCCTGTTGAAGATACTCTTTAAGCTGCAAAATTGCACTTACACTTTTCCTTCTGATGCCAAACAATAGTTTCATATGCTTGCTAGCCAAAAACTTTTCAGCATGAACTCTATCAAGTGTGGAAGTGTACTGGTTCAGCTTAGATTGACTTACCCAGGCTAATGGGCTTGGAAATACCATGGTATTGAACATTTGGAAATACCCTGGGTTGTGTTGAGGACTTGGAAAGGTATTAACATGTTCCATTTGCATCCTAACCAACCTGTCTCTCTCCAGTTTTTGAATCAGAGCCGGCAGGCACTGGAAATGAAAATGGAAAACCCCACTGCTGGTGGAGCGGCAATGATGAGGCCCATGATGCAGCCGCAGGTGAACTCCCAGGTAAGAATAAGTTTCTCGATGTTCAGTTTCACTGTCCTATGTCCAGCACAGGGTCTGGTGTGGCCTGTGCTTGGCTCTCATAAATGTTTATTAAATAAAGTAATTCCAAGTTTTTTTGTTTAAGATACCATCCCGTGGTCTCATCACACTTTTTCTTTTCATTCTTTTCTCTTGCTGGTGACTGGGAAGCATCAGAAGAGGAAGGTTCTTTTATCAATACCACTGATTCGTGTTTTTTTAAATTAATTCCCATTTGCAGTCAATTGCTGTATTGTGAAAACAGCTGTCACTTCTGTAAACTTTTCTCTGTTCTTGGATTATGAAACCATATGCTTCCCGGGCAACATTTGAAATTAATAAAGAAGAAAATAAGTAAAACATAACCTTACTCTTACTAATAACCTCTGAGATGATCTATTCCCCACAGAGGGAGGGATGATATTAAATTTCTACCTCTAGTCCAAGGTGGAGACTGTATTAAGGTATTTTCTTAACGTGCACAAGGCAGAGGATAACACAAAAAACCTTTACTGTGGCCTGAAATGCTGTTCATAATTATTAAAAAACAACAGCGAAATGCTCTGTTTTCACTGTCTAGGTGCACTTGGAAGTACTAATATCTGTATTTCTTGATAATCAGACATCCTGTGTCAGCTAAGCTAGGGTGCCCTCCAAATCAATAATAAAGGTTTGCTTTTGGAGATGGTGTCTCCCAGCTGGTAGGGCACAAATCAGCTTCCTTGCTTAGTGCTTTGATCCTGTCACCGCCGGATTTCCAGATAACTTCTCCTTACCTCTGCCTCCTCTTTCGGAGGTTTAAAGTGACTGTAAGACTACCTGGCATGGATTCCTGCTTTCCAAGTGTAACCCCGTTCATTTTTTTCTCCCCTTGTTTCAAATTCCCTTCTCCCCAATACACTCTCAATCCTGCCCCTTTTCATTTTGTATTTTTTTTTCAATTTCTGAAAAGTTTGAATGTTATCTATTTAAAGCTTGACAACTGTCTACTTTCATCTCCTGACCCCAAATAATTTCTAGGTCCCTCTTCTGCAAATCTTCACCCTCCTACCCATAGAAAGCCTTGATCATGATAAGAATTGTACATTTTCCCTTTTTTGTAATTGCATAGAAAGGCCTTGGGGTTTTTTTCTCTCTGATACCTGATGTTTTTTGTGGGGGTACTATATGTATGAAATAGGCTGGTTCTTGCTCTGTGTAACTGATTCTTTCTTGGGTATTAGCAGGGGTTTCTTAATGCCCAGATGGTTGCCCAGCGCAGCAGGGAGCTGCTAAGTCATCACTTCCGACAGCAGAGGGTGGCGGCGATGATGATGCAGCAGCAGCAGCAGCAGCAGCAGCAGACCCAGGCCTTCAGCCCACCCCCTAACGTGACCGCCTCCCCCAGCATGGATGGAGTTTTGGCAGGGCCTGCCATGCCACAGGCTCCACCTCAACAGTTTCCATATCAACCAAATTATGGTAAATTTGACAATGAAAATGTCTGTCCCAAAGTAATATTACTAAGGACTTAAGATGTACTAGATCTGATGCTTATTAAGAACAAAAATACTATTCACTCCCTCTCGTTATTTCACAAGAAAAATGTAATTAAAATAACAGAACAAAAATGTCTCCTGCATTGTCATAGTTGAGTATGTTTTTCCAGGTCTTGTTTTTTTCCCCCCACTCTCCATATCTTAATTTGGAAAACTACCAAGGTGTTACCATGTTCCCCCCAATATGTCTCTACAGTCTCTGAATGCTTGGTCAAGTCAGAGAGAGTGGTGTGTTGTGTGGGCTTTTGAGTTCCTTTTATCGGTGACTGAGACATCTATTCTATATACATATCCTATATAATAAAAGGCCAGCAACTGAAATGGCGTAACGACCGATCAACTAGTTGCTATGAGGTGCATTGACCACCTCTCAGACCCTCCCCCCCAGCCTGTAGGCTCCAATCGCTGGATGGCCAATGGGGAACCACAGGGAACCAGGGTGGGTGGTGGTGGGACTGGGGACTGGTGAGTGAGCGGAACCCTGACCTCTTGGTCCCTCCCCCAGCCCGCAGGCTTAGATTGATCACCTGGCCAACAGGAATGGGTGGGTGGAGGTGGTGGGGCAGGACTGGGGACTGGCGAGTGGGCGGAAGATGGCCCTGATTGCAGGCTAGGTCTAGAGACCCCACCTGCGCATGATTTTGTGCCCTGGGCCTCTCATATATATATAAAAGCCTAAGCAACTGTTACAACTGGTCAGCCGGTCGCTATGATGCGCACTGACCACAGTGGGCAGGGCACGCTGCTCAGCTGACCAGCGGGTGCCAGACGCAGGGCTCATGGCTGGGCCCCACAGCCTGGGCAGCATGAGGTTCTCCTAATCACGACTGATTGGCACAAGCCCGCAGCAGGCACAGGAGGGAC
>NW_006297815.1:435042-435999 GCF_000327345.1 Myotis davidii | reverse complement strand
ATATATATTTAAAGCTTGACAACTGTCTACTTTCATCTCCTGACCCCAAATAATTTCTAGGTCCCTCTTCTGCAAATCTTCACCCTCCTACCCATAGAAAGCCTTGATCATGATAAGAATTGTACTTTCCCTTTTTTTTGTAATTGCATAGAAAGGCCTTGGGGTTTTTTTCTCTCTGATACCTGATGTTTTTTGTGGGGGTACTATATGTATGAAATAGGCTGGTTCTTGCTCTGTGTAACTGATTCTTTCTTGGGTATTAGCAGGGGTTTCTTAATGCCCAGATGGTTGCCCAGCGCAGCAGGGAGCTGCTAAGTCATCACTTCCGACAGCAGAGGGTGGCGGCGATGATGATGCAGCAGCAGCAGCAGCAGCAGCAGCAGACCCAGGCCTTCGGGCAGGCCCTGCCATGCCACAGGCTCCACCTCAACAGTTTCCATATCAACCAAATTATGGTAAATTTGACAATGAAAATGTCTGTCCCAAAGTAATATTACTAAGGACTTAAGATGTACTAGATCTGATGCTTATTAAGAACAAAAATACTATTCACTCCCTCTCGTTATTTCACAAGAAAAATGTAATTAAAATAACAGAACAAAAATGTCTCCTGCATTGTCATAGTTGAGTATGTTTTTCCAGGTCTTGTTTTTTTCCCCCCACTCTCCATATCTTAATTTGGAAAACTACCAAGGTGTTACCATGTTCCCCCCAATATGTCTCTACAGTCTCTGAATGCTTGGTCAAGTCAGAGAGAGTGGTGTGTTGTGTGGACTTTTGAGTTCCTTTTATCGGTGACTGAGACATCTATTCTATATACATAGCCTATATAATAAAAGGCCAGCAACTGAAATGGCGTAACGACCGATCAACTAGTTGCTATGAGGTGCATTGACCACCTCTCAGACCCTCCCCCCCAGCCTGTAGGCTCCAATCGCTGGATGGCCAATGGGGAAC
>NW_006297815.1:407866-434963 GCF_000327345.1 Myotis davidii | reverse complement strand
CGCACCCCTGCCCTCTTGGTCCCTCCCCCAGCCCGCAGGCTTAGATTGATCACCTGGCCAACAGGAATGGGTGGGTGGAGGTGGTGGGGCAGGACTGGGGACTGGCGAGTGGGCGGAAGATGGCCCTGATTGCAGGCTAGGTCTAGAGACCCCACCTGCGCATGATTTTGTGCCCTGGGCCTCTCATATATATATAAAAGCCTAAGCAACTGTTACAACTGGTCAGCCGGTCGCTATGATGCGCACTGACCACCAGTGGGCAGGCACGCTGCTCAGCTGACCAACGGGTGCCAGACGCAGGGCTCATGGCTGGCCACCACAGCTTGGAGACCACAGTGGAGTGGCAGTGAGCCTGAGAGACGGCGGCGGTGGCAGCAGGGGCAGTGGTGCTGGGATGAGCAGGAGTGGCAGGCTGTGTTGGACTGCCCGTTTCCCGCAGGCCACGTTTGAGGGACCCCACCCATGCATGAATCCATGCACTGGGCTCCTGTCATTACAATAATGCTTACACCTCTTGGGGATAGTGGTATTTACTGAGGAGATTACATTTCAGAATGCATCCCTGCCAGTTGGGGACAACAGCTCTTCTGCCCTCTATAGAGGGACAGAGTAATGTGAGTAGTGTAATATGGAGTCTCTTTTTTTAAAAAAAAAAATATTTTAATGATTTTTTACAGAGAGGGAGAGAGAGTTAGAAACATCGATGAGAGAGAAACATCGAGCAGCTGCCTCCTGCACACCCCCTACTGGGGATGTGCCCGCAACCAAGGTACATGCCCTTGACCGGAATCAAACCTGGGACCCTTCAATCCGCAGGTTGACGCTCTATCCACTGAGCCAAACCGGTTAGGGCTACACTCGGTGTCTTATACTTGTGACCTTCCCCTTAAGAAAAAGAACATAAAATTACTATAGAAAGCTGATGTTCTAAGGAGTAGCATTTGAGCATTGTAATTTTTTCTTTTTTAAAGGGATGGGGCAACAACCAGATCCAGCCTTTGGTCGAGTGTCCAGTCCTCCTAATGCAATGATGTCATCAAGAATGGGTCCCTCCCAGAATCCTATGATGCAGCACCCTCACACCGCACCTATGTATCAGTCCTCGGAAATGAAAGGCTGGCCATCAGGAAACCTGGCCAGGAACAGGTGAAGAACAAGGACTTTAAAAGCAGTTCGTATTCTAGTGCCAAACGTTTAGATGATCTCTGCATTTTTGAGTTAAGTCTGTTTGAATGGAGAGATCAAAAGGCCTGGGTTCATATTGGAAAATGCTGTTCGGTGCATCCATTTGTGAGTCCTTCCTCCCATGCGTGTATCTGTGACAGCATTGAATACGGACAGCTGTGAAAGAGGGCAGGCTGTCCGGGAGTTCCCGCTCGTGTCCTCTGCTTAAGTACAGTGACATCTGGCAAAATTGTGATAGTCTCTGTGTGTGTTCTGTGTCACTAAAATCATCAGGGTAACTTCACATTTCCTTTGCAGCTCCTTCCCCCAGCAGCAGTTTGCCCACCAGGGGAATCCTGCAGCATATAATATGGTGCACATGAATGGCAGCAGTGGTCCCATGGGACAGATGAACATGAACTCCATGCCCATGTCTGGCATGCCCATGGGCCCTGAGCAGGTATGGGATCTGTTTTTCACTTTCTCAAAATGTTTTTCTTGATCTCTGAAAGGAACCCAAGTCTCAACTGTAATCTAAATTCCTAGGTAGATTTTTAACTTCGATGTAAAACTTAAAAATATAGTCACTGAAAAAATTTTTGGCTTGAAGGCATTGGGCCACTAGATACTTTTGATAATTTGAGATCTAAGGAATCTGACTCAGTCAGCCAGAACTATGTTGCAAGCCATCAGTGTAGATATAGGGATTTATTTTTTCTTATGCAGTGTTTTCACTCACCGTTTCTTTTGGTTGCTAACAGAAATACTGCTGACATCTCCACACCAGGACTTCTGAAGAAATCACTGTACAAATGACACTGTACTAGGATTATTGGGAGTAAAGAAATCATTATTCTAGGCACCCAGCTTTGAAGAAAGGACCAGCTTTGATCTTCATCAAGGGTATTCCAAGTGATGTCATTTGAATAGGACTGGATTTTAAGCTGAAGTGCGATATTCTCGTCCCCCCCACCCCCAATGTATCATGGTGTTCAAAACAAATAGTTTTGGCATTCTGCTTCTTAGGGAGATGGTTCTGGAGGTAACGGAGTGTTATTGATCACAAAACACTCCTTTGGCCCTTCTGTCTGCCTGACTATTCAGTACAGGATGTTGGAGAAATCAGGAGACATGAGAACATCTGGTTTCTCTAGTTGCAGTATTGGAGGAAGAGCAAGTGCCAGCCTTCATTTGTTTTTGTCACTACCAGGTAGTTCTGTTCCGTAGGGTTGGCATTTCTGAATTCTCTTTTAATGATAGTGTTGAGTTGCTCCAACCCTATTCTTGGTTGTCCTAGGCTTTAGTTAGGCTTTTTATTTGCTCCTAACGTTTTGTCATACTTCACCTCCAGGAATTCTTGATGTCAAATGGCCTTGTAGAAGGGGAAATGAGATGACAGTATTTAATTGCAGCAGTAGCAACTTTTCATATGCTAACGTGCCGCCGAGTGCACTTTATTTAAAAAATAGTGGATAAATGCAATATTCTTGAGGTCTTGAGGAATGGTGAATCACATTCCTGGTTTTTGTCTAATCTGTTGGATAAGAACTATGATTTTGTTGTTGTTGAAAGTACTGGTGTCACCGTTTGCCTATATGGTAGAGCAATAACGCTTTTTGAAAATAAACTGCAGAAAACCCAAGGCCAGGTACTGCATTCTGAATCAGAATTTCGCAGTCTTTCTGTGAATAGATTTTCTTTTGTAAATATGACCTTTAAGATATTATATCATGTAAAATATGTATATACTTCTTTTGTAGGTCACAACAGCTCATTTTTACAGAGTTTGTGAAGCTAAATATTTAACATAGTTGATTTCAGTAAGCTCAGCGTGGTGAGGTTACAAATAGAAGAGACATCCCTGAATTTTTTGGCCTGGGGGATAGGACAGCGATCCAAAGCTTTTCCTTCTCTCCAGCCTTAGATGCCTCGCTCTTTTCAGTCTCTTAATCTAAAAGCTTTTTAAAGAGATCATTTGTTTAGGTGTAGGCATTTACATTTTTTTTTTAATTCTTCTACCAGAACTAAGCACTTTGTTAATTTTTGGGGAAAGAATAGACATGGGAAAATAAACGTTTTTAAAAAAGCTATCAAGAATTTAAAAATATTAAGCAATTTGATTTAAAGTGGTCCATAAATAAAACAATAGCAATTCATGTTTTTTTTTAATTGGTGTCTTTTTGTCCACTTGAGGATTGCTCTAGGTTTTGGTTACTAGGACCTGAATCCCAATTGAGCTCTCAGGAGTGGAATCCTTGATGTGTGGTTTACGATGTCTGCTCAGCTGTGCTGTCATTCACTAACATAATGCTTTCACCATCCCTGAGAATAAGAGTTGTGTCCTGGTAATTTTCGTAAGGACTCAGCCCCGGGAAGTCAGTTTTGCATGATTCAGAGCTGCAGTCTGAGCGCCGTTGCACTCCCTCCTTCTGCTATCCCTGCCCTTGTCTGCTGTCACCACTCCCTGACACTTGTCAGTTGGGAATAGAAAAAAAAAAATCAGATTTAATTCCCTGTATCTGGTTTACTTTATTAGGTTCATATAATTGAATGAAATTGGGTTTTTGGAATATCTATGAATTTCAAATGTCTCTGTTAGCTTTGGTGTCACATCCTAGCAATAATTGAGAGCCAGTTAATTTTTATTTCACACACATTGAGCTAATCTTTCTAGGTGCCTCTAAGGTAAGATCATTTAATTTCTTTATGAATAAATGAAATCTGTATTTCCAGAACCACCACTAGAATGGATTTGAGTCTGACACCCCATTCCCTCCTGCCCTGTTAAAAATAAATCTAAGATTGTAAATCCATCAACTTCCATCATAGTGGCCTGTACTTTTCAGATAATACATCCTCCTGTCCGGAGACAGAGGCATAACGAAGTGTCTGTCTTTTTAGACACAGTTGTGTGAGGTGTGTCTGAACCTTTCTTGTTTCAGTTGTGTGTGCGTGGGAGAAACAGGATGGTGCTCTTACCTTCCTTGACTTTTAAAAAAGAACAAAAAGTTTTGTGATTCTTTTCCTTAGTCCTGGCTCCAGGCTAACGAAGGCAGCACCCCTTTTTTATATGAAAAAACAAAAGTTATAAGTTTTTATATTTTCTACTTGTTCATTTTATTGGTGCAAACTTAAGATTCTGATTTTCTTTTAATAGATGCAATCTTTGAGATAATTTGTTGTTTTTAACCTTTATTGCCCTTTTATCTTTTTTGGATAATTCTTTGTACTCCTGCTGCCTACCTCTCCTCTCCCTACTTTTTTAAACCTTGGTATTTGTTGGGTGAACAATATAAGTAATCTTTTCATCAGCTTTTAGAATGTGAGATATTTCCAGTATACCTTTTTTGCTGAATCCAAAGATATATATATAATATATTTTTAAAGATCATAATGATATAAAGGAGGTACATGTTTCTTCCTTTAAAAAAACAAATAGAGATTGTTAATGTTCATATTATGATGTCACTTTTCTAAGTTGTACATCTTGATGGAAAGGTGTAAATATCAATCAATAAGACTGCTTAATCCAATTCACTCCCGAGGTGAGTTGGGGGTGTAGAGGGAGGTATTGTAGAACATTGGTTTGCTGTCCTAAAAGTTCTTTGATCCAGAGATAGATGCAGCTGGAAAGTAACAGAATGCATTGCCCATTACCCATATGCCTGTCCAGTTCCCTTTTTATTTGCAGAAGCCATGAGTTTGTTCCCAAGTCGGAGATGCAGAGGAGCACGCAGGAGCTGCTCTTGAGCCCAAGGCAAACTGTTCAATGAGCAGGGTGTTATTTTCCCTTCTCTCTCTTCCTCTCTTCCTGATGTATGGGATTTTGAAGATGGAAATGTCATTCTGAGAGCAATATTTAAATTCTCAGGAATTGACTTAAAGTGTTGAGAATGAATTCAATCAAGTTTACATTAAATGTTGTTTTTTTAAAGAAATCTAAACCATCCTTTAAACTGCAAAGACTCAAGACCACGTGGGATAACTTATGAGATGGTTGTGTGGTAAGCTATGACTGTTTTGCTGATCATTTGGGTGTCATTGTAAATAAAGGTTTCTATTTAAAATTGAAGCCAAAGAGCTTGCTTTATTTATTTAAAGAAAAATCCTTATTGGATTAAAGATGAAAAAGAAAGTTAAGGACTCTTATTTCAAATAATAGTAGCTATTTCTGTGAGATTCAAATAATCTTTTTCCCCCCTAAATGCCGCTTATTGTGTGCAGCAGTAGAACAGCAAAACTGGAGATTATACTCTTCAAACTCGTTCCAAAAAGAAATCTTGAAAAGCATGGAACTGTTCTTACAAAAGGTGAGCTAGAAGGGATCATCTATTGAATGAGCAAGGGGTTGGATCAGCTGGTGGCTGAGGCTCCTCCTGTTTCTAGCAGCTGTCTTCACCAGGTTAGAAAGGGGTTAGCAACTGCTTTGCATTTGATTCAACACATTTTAAAAATGAGGTCCCAAAGCTGGTGTAATGTGAGATTTACCGGTGAGGTCCGTGAAATATAGTAAATTTTAGTCATTAATTTGTAACCTCTGTTCTCCCTTAAAAAACCACTCAAGTCCAAGGTGTCTCCTTTGAAAAAGTTGTTGACTGGTGGTGTCTTGAGTGATTTCAAGGGGGAAAAACCCCACAAAAAACAAAACTCCTAAGAATGGCCTTTTACGAAATGTCAAAGGTTACCTCATACTGACTTCTGGTCATTGGCTGAAGTTCTGAACATTGTATGACACTACTTAGACTACAAAATTTACAACTTCATTAAAATGTGGGATTGTACATCAACTTCATTTCTTTTCAGGACTTAAGAAAACACTGGTTCTGGGGGAGAGAACACAGGAATAGGGGCTATGGTACCTGGTTGGGAACAGAACTGTCCACACTGCAGGACTTTACTCACACTGGCCACAGCGTTTATTGACACCACCACGCTTCAAACTGGGTTTCTTCTTAGATCCCCTAAATTCCACGCTGGTTACATGTAAATAGTCACATATTTACAGTGAAGTCCGTTTCTTCAGAGGCAGCCAAGGGCTCTAGTGCTAGGTAAGTGTCACTTCTTTGTGCTATTGACTTGCTATCCGACTGTGCACCATCCAGCATCTGCACGTTGCCTCTGTCCTGCCTCTTAGTTCGTTCTTCGTGACTAACCAAAAGATAAGAGGATTTAAAATAGGGTTGGTCTTCCCCTGTGACTTAAAAAAAAATATTCCAGTGACTTTTTATCCTTTGGGGAAATTAAAAAAAAAACAACCTCTCTTTGTTCTTTTTCCCTTGTGAGCCTCGGAGGGTTAGTGGTGACTTTGATATGAAAATGCATTTTGTGCAGCTGGTGAGGTACAATCCAAAGCAAAAGCAAGGGCAAAAATGGACTTCCTGAAGTAGCACTACTCCTGGTAGTCTCTTCCAGAATTTGCCATGTCGACTGAAAGCAAGTTCTGTGTCTCTCAGGTCTCCTGGTTAACAGCATAGTTTGCCTGGAATCACACAGGGTTTTGCATTGTCTGGATGGTCAGATGATGCCTCTGTTGGGAGGTCCATCCCATGCTGCTTAGCCTTCCCAGCCTTCCCACAGTTGTCCCCTGTGGAATAAAGCAGACCTGCCTCAGTATTTGATTGTCATGCTGCTATGGTTACTCAGTCCTACAGCTGCGTCAGCTTTGCTTCAAGGATGTGGCTGCTGAGAAGGAGTATTTCTAGGTCCCTCAGACCAGGCTTGCTGCCACCTCATATCTACATTGTCAGTTGCTGGCATTTAAAGATAGGGGTAGAATAGTGGCCAAGGAGAATGTGAGAGAGAAAGATTATGTGCCTTAATTCTGGGAGCACCAGAGACATGCTTAGTTGGCCCTATTAAAGCTGCATAGGTTTCTCCGCACATAAGGAAAGAAATGAATAGGCCAGAGGTTGCAAATGGCAGCTCATCAAGGCCTTTTGTCTGTCTGCATGGTAACTTAATGTCAAATTAGTTGCCAGTGTTAAAAAAATTCTCACACATATTTGAGTTTCTGGATTTCCCTGATGAATCAGAGGATTTTAAATTACGTTGCATTTGTGCCTTTCTCTTTAGACTAGAGGTGACCTTTCGAGGTTGCCACAGTCTCTCAGCCCCCTGCCAGCCTCTATTAGCACTGGAGGGTGCAGCATGGATGTTTTGGTAACGATTTAATGAAGCTGCCCAGCTGATGTTATATAAGGACCAGGTAACACTTCTGCAGCCACAGCCTTCAAGGTGTCTGGCAGTTACAATATTTAAGTGCGTCTCATCTTCTAAGGAATGCCTTCAGTTTACCAGGCACAGATAATTTGTAGAGAACAACAGTGTACATAGACAGGATATTAACCTAAAACATGAAATGTACTCAAGGATGTTACTTCACAGGAAAGACATACAGTACTGTTTCCCCTCTCATTACAGGAACAAATGAGAGTAATATGTAAGCATTGGCATGCACACAGAATAGCCTTGGCAAAACGAAGCAAGCCAGAACCAGGTCTCTACTTGTAAACTGGTTCCTCAACTCACAGTGATTTGGAAGAAGGTCTCTTCATTTCTGGCCACTTTCGACGCTGAAACTGCCTAGGTTTTCAAGTGTCAAAAGGAGAATGAGTGTTAACCATCACCAAGAAAGAAAGAGTTACCCCCAAAGAACAATACAAAGATGGTCTCTTAGGTGACACCTATTACTGGTGGGCGATCCAGGCCCCTGGCAGACCAGAGAAAGGGCAGTCACAGAGGTTAGACTAAAGGATGGGCCTTGACATGGGACCATTCTGAGGCGTTAGAAACAAAACCAAATACCTGTACTGTTCATAGCTTCCTCCATCTTTAAGTCCTATGCAAGAGAAACGAACAAAATAGAAACTGAATTTAGAGTAAATATGGAACAAGCAATGATGAACTTTATAACTGCCTTTTTTTTTTTTTTAAACACTGAAGGCATTTCGTCACAAACCCATGGTGTTGACAGTGTTCCCTAGGCAGGCAGAGTGGGATGACTAGGAGGTGAGCTTTCCTGGTGCATTCCTTCAACACTGACCTTGGTCATGGTGGGGGAGGCAGATGCGGGCACAAACACCTATGCTACAGAAAGCCAAGGGCCCTGAGAAAGGCAGGTGGTGGGAGGTTCGTGTGCTGCTCTTGGCAAGTCCCCTAGAGGATATGGTAGTGTGACCAAGTGCGTGGGCTTTGGAGTCAGCCAGCCAGTCACTCTACTTATCCATACAGTGAGGACAGCCAGGTGTACCTTAGAGGGTTGTCATTGGGTCGTCAGCACAGTGGCTGGCATGTATGAGGAGGACAGTAGCACTTGGTGGATGTTGGGAAGGTGACTTTTAGTCACGGTGAGAATTCCTCAACTCCTGGTGATTCTAGGTGCATTTTTTGGGCCAGAGTGAACCCAAACTCCTTCCTGCCGGGTTACAGGCCCCGTGATGGGCGTCTACTCACCCAGGTCCATGTTGCGCGTCCGGGGGTTACACTGCTTGTAACCCTTGCAACTCCTCAGCTCCATGAGCTGTACGTGTAGCTGATTGAGGACATCCCTGTCCAGTGTATTCACCGCATTCATCAGCTGGTTGGAAGGAAGGTGGGTCATCAGCCAGGTGAGTGCTGGCCCCTCCACCCCCACCTCTGCTCCCAACCAGGGCACTGCCTGCAGGCAGGTCGGGAGTAGCAGGTGCTATGGGATGGTAACCTTTGTTTCTGCAGGAGCCAGAGTTGGGAACAGTTAGGACTACTTTTTGCCTCTAGCTTCATCAGGCTCTCACTTCATGAGGATAAAAACTCATGAGGGTAAAACCACCTGTGTGCTTAACACTGAGCTCCTGGAGCCACTGGTTAGGAAACTGTGCCTTTAAGCAGCCTTCGATCACAGTCCCTGGGTCCCTGCTTAGCCTGGGAGCTACCGATGACTGAGTAACCTACATGCTCTGCCAAGCCCTTTTGTAAACACAGGGATGACCTAGCTAAGGAGAAAGACTGGCAGAACATAGAATGGCTGGCATTTAAAAGTCCGATTTCACGTAAAAAGTTGACTTCAGCCTTCTCTTGGAACACTGGAGACCAGCGGGTGCCAGGGCCACACTGCTGAGAAGCTGTAGTGCTGAGCTCAGTAGTGACTGTCCGTTGAGGTAAGACATGCTGGTTCCACGCACCAGACTCTGTGGCTCCTCTTTGTCTTACGTGTTTTGGGCCACAGGTGATTTAATATACGGAAGCACCTGACACATAGGAAGTGCTGCATGAGTGTTTGCTATGGTCCCTGCAGGCACCCAACAGGGTTTGGCCTGGCCCTGAGGACCCTACAGTCCAGGAGCCTTCACAAGTTCCCACACAGCCCGCATTAACCTCGCTAGGGAAGAGGCTGTAACAGGGTCTAGATTGCAGATGCAGGAAGATGGAGCCCCGAAGTTCTCCGGGGCTTCACAACTCGCTTCTGTCTTAGAGACTCTTATCGATAAGCGATAACTTCTCGCTTCTGCATGGGGGCCTCATGCCAGCACCTCTGAACCCCATGCATCTCTCTCCAGGATGGGTGGTCTGTACCTGGTAGGGGTCTGTGTTGAGATCAAAGTACTCGAGGAAGCCGGTTGCAAATTCACAGAAGAGGAAGTTGTGGGTCTCGTTGATTGTCCGCATGCACCAGTACGTGTTGTTGTTGGCGCTGGTGCAGGCACAGAAGGGCCCCACTGCCAAGGGAAGAGAGCATGCCCTGAGTGTGCCTGCACGAGGAAACCCAGTCTGCCAGCAGGGATTCCTGTCCAGGACGGCCCCCTGAGCCACGGCCTGTTGGGAGCACTTGTTGACCCCTGATGTTGTCAGGGAACCTGTTCCCGAAAGACCTGTAGGGTCTGGCAAGGGGGCAAGCTGAGGTCCGAGAAGCCCCTGCGGCCCAAGCTGCCCTGCCGGCCCCGGGCTGGCTCACGTGTCCAGAGAGGCGCGGTCTGCCAGTGCTGGTTGTCGTGGGTGAAGCACGTGAGGCCCGGCATGCTGCACGTGTCGTTGTTCTGCAGGCGCTTGAGCAGCTTGCGAAGTTTCTTCTTGCGCTTCTGCTCCCGCAACAGCCACACCTTGTCTTTCTCCTGCAGCCCCTTCCTGTGGGCAAATAGGGCCACACCTCTCTTGGCCTCCCCACCTTAGAGCCTCCTAGGGGCCATTGACCCTGAACGTCTGCTCCTCTTGCCAGAGAGCTGTGAGCACAGCCCTAGAGGGACCCCCAAGTCCCACTACAGTTCCGAGGCAGCATAGAGGTGGAGAGAATTAGGAGGCAGCTGGGACTCTGGCTCACACCAGTTTCTTGGGCCTGTGTCCCACCTGCATGGTGGGGTTGCAGTAACCACTCCAGCCCCCAGGGGGCGGGGGAGGGGCGTTACTGGAGACCTCTGTTGATCTGCAAGTCAGTCCTGAGCTTCCCAGGGAAAGGCCAGGACTACTTTTTCTTGTTTTAGCCTAAGGAAGGGCAGCCTCTGTCTCTCTCCCCACGGGCCTTAAGCCACCCTTACCTGAAAGGATGCAGACTGGAACCTTTGTGCTTGAGACGGCCTTTGTGCTGGGTGTGGTAACTGGAACAGAACCCAAACCCCAGGTTTCAGAAGCTGCTTACAGAACAGTTCTCCTGGGTGGGTACAAAGTGCGGTTCCGGGACTGTCCCTCTTTCTGATGCAGGGACAGGAGGGTATCTCGCCAGGGTGGCAGCTCCCTGCCTGCCTGGCTCCTTCCTGCAAGTGTGAGCTGGGAACCCCCTAGCTGGAGGCTCCGGCCACACAGAGAAGGTTGGGATAGGTGTACCTCAGCCTAGGCTGGAAGCTGTGCCTGACTTGTGTGGCTTTAGCCTCATCACCTGATGGTTGTCCCCACCCCCCGCCACCCACCTCAGGCTTGGTCAGGACAGGGCCAGCCCTGGGGGCACCCATGTTTTACAATCCCTTCTGGGACTGTAGCAGAGATGCTACAGTTGGGCTGTCTGGTACAGTAGCCACATGTAGCTATTTGTTTAAACAAAACTATAAATTCAGTTCCTCAGTCACACTGTCACATTTTAAGTGCTTACGCGTGGTTGGTGGCCCCCATACTGGCCAGGAGATACAAGCATTTCCATCATCACAGAAGTTACCTTGGACAGTGCTGCTCTGGGAGTGCAGACCCTTGGGCTAGGGGTCCCCTGGGCTGGTAACGGGACCTCCCGCCACATGGGCTATTCCTGGGGGGCAATCCACAGAGGCCCCTCCTGGGAGCCAGCTTGCCTAGCAGCAGCCTGCCTGTCAGCAGTGCATGAACCTGGGCGGCTGGCTGGCTGGCTAGGGCGGGGGAGGGGTGCCGGGTATGTGCCAGTGGCTGACCGTGGGGATGTGGATGACTGATCTGTTTTTAACCTGAGGGAGCAGACAGGAAGGGCAGCCTCTGTGTCTCTCCTCTGGGCCTTAAGGAGGTAAAAGTAATGGAAGGAGTCACAGAGGGATGCTGTGTTCCCAGGAGTGGCCCTACATGACTGCTCGGACCTTCATGGGGTCCCTTTGCTGCCTCCTCACCTGATTTTGTGACAGTCACATTCTTCTGGCCGCTTTTTCTTCAGGTGACCTCGGACTTCCCTCAGGTTCTTAATTTTGTTTTGCAGGGTTTCGATCTGAGTGAGAGAGGAGGCTGTGAAACTCGGGGGTGGGGGGCGGCTGGGTGAGAAGGGGTGGCCCCTGGCCATTGCCCACATTTGTGGGTGCAGAGGGAGCTCCCTGGCTTCACCTGAAGTTACCAGACTCCCCATGTTCTGTGGGGACCTTTCTCCCCTGGGCCTGGCTCCACCCCTCCCTCCCACCCCCAGTGTGGCAAGAACTGCCCCCTGCCCAGACTAGGTCACCTCGTGGTCGATGTGCAGCTTGTGGTCTTTCCAGGCCTGCAGGGACTTGTACAGGTCCAGGTCACACTGCACCGTGTCGTTCTCTAGGATGTAGCACCTGCTCGAGAGAAGGGATCACGTGATGTGTGGCCCTGAGGGGGTGAGGAGGGCCCAGCCTGTCCCTTTCACCCCCAACCTCTGCCTGGACTCTCACCGATGTGTGACTTTAATGGGGTTGGGGACTGAAGAGTCCGGAAGGCCTCCAGTGCCACTGAAGTCCCCACCGTCCTTGTCTTCTTGGTCTTCTGGCCAGTGCCGCTTGGTAAGGTTGCGGGGCTGGGATGCCTCATCCAGACTTAGATGGTGCACCTGGCCGTCCACCTCGATGGCCACTGAGCGGATGGAGCGATTACGGGCATAGCTGGCCTTGTACTCTGTGGGCATCAGAGGGTAGGTAGGTCAGGAGGGCCTGGAAGGCTGGCTGGGCGCCCTGGGCAGCAGACCCTTGACGTGGGTGGTGCCACAGTTCCCAATCAAGAGGCTCCGTGTTGCCTGAGACTTGCAGGCTCAGGAAACCAGTCACCCAGGAAGCAGGACTTGGACCCCAGTGGGAAGGACTCAAGGCGAGTTAACTGGGGAAACAGAAGCCCTAGAGCTAAGAAGGAACTGGCATAAGGTAATCTCAAGAAAGAGCTATGACTGGACAAACTGGTGCATCCATAGCATAGACTATTTGGCCATAAAGAGATGAAGCGATAAAACATGCAGATGGAATGTCCAAAACACTATGCTGTGTGGAAGGACCCAGACACAAACGACCACATACTGTGTGAGTCTGTACGCAGAATAGGGAGAGACCGAAGCACAGCAGATTAGCGGCTGCCTTGGGATGGGGGAGAGGGTTAGGGTTTCCTTTGGGGGCGGTGGAAATGTGTCAGAACTAGAGGCGGTGGTTGCACTACATTGTGAGTGCATTAAATGCTTCTGAATTGTATACTTCACAATTGTAAAAAATGATAAGTTTTATGTTCTGCGAACTTTATCTCAATTAAAAAAAAGTAAAGTGGATGTAAAAACATAAAGGCGATTGAGCCAATAATCAGAAACCTCCCGAGGAACAGAAGTCCAGGACCAGACAGCTTCACTGGTGAATCCCACCAAACATTCAAAAGAACAAACTTGTCCAAAAAGTAGAGGAGGGAACAGTACAGACTCTCTTTACGAGGCCAACATTATTCTGATGCTCAAACCAAAGGGTGCCACACACAGAGTTACAGGGCAGCATCCCTGATGAACACAATGCAGGAATCCTCAGCAAGACATTAGCAGACTGAATTCTACAACACATTAAATAAGCACACACTGTGATCAAATGGGGTTTTCCTAGGGATGCAAGGATGGTTTAATGCCAGCAAATCAATGTGATGCACATTAACAAAATGAAGGCTAATAATTATGATCTCAGTAGATACAGAAAAAGCATTTGACAAAATCCAACATCCATTTATGAAAAAAACTATCTGATAAGGGGTTAATATAAAAAAATGTATAAAGACTTATACAGCCCTGGCTGGTTTGGTTCAGTGGATAGAGCGTCAGCCTGTGGACTCAAGGGTCCCGGGTTTGATTCCGGTCAAGGGCACGTGCCATTGGTTGCAGGCTCAATCCCCAGTAGGGGGTGGGCAGGAGGCAGCTGATCAATAATTCTCATCATTGATGTTTCTCTCCCTCTCCCTCACTGAAGTCAAAAAATGTATCTGTAATACACACACATACACACACATCTACATACACATGACTTATACAACTCAAGAGTAAAAGGACAATCTGATTTAAAAATGGGCAGAGGCCCTAGCCCAGCTGTGGGCAAACTACGGCCCGCGGTTAATGAGTAGAATGTTCTAGAGTGGAGGATATAGGAATATGGATATGAGAGTAGACTGGGCCCTACTTCTTTTGTGTATAACTCCTCCCCCCTCCCCATAAGTAGCTTTACCATGTTATTTCTTTATAAAAACAACATAATATATTTTAAAAAAATAAATAAATAAAAATAGGCAGAGGACCTGAATAGACATTTTTCTGAAGAAGGCACATAGATGGCCAAACAGACACATGAGAATGTGCACAGCATCACTGCCCATCAGGGAAATGTAAATCAAAACCACAATGAAACATCACCTCATACCTGTTAGAACGGCTGTTACTACACAGTCAAATAAGTGTTGGTGAGGATGTAGAGAAAAGGGAGCCCTCGTGCATGATTGGTGGGAATGTAAACTGGTGCAGCCACTAGGGAAAACAGGTTCCTCAAAAAATTAAACAGAACTACCAGTTAACCCAGCAACTCCACGTCTCAATATTTATCCAAAAAAATGAGAACGCTAACTTGAAAAGGTATACGCACCGCCGTGTTCACTGCAACATCATTTCTAATAGCCCAAGTATGGAAGCAACCTAGGTGTCTATCGGTAGATACATATGTACAGTGGGGAACGTAAAAAAGTAAGTCTTGCCATTTACAACATGATGGGCCTTGAGGGCGTTATACTCAGTAAGTCAGATAAAGATATGCCATATGCTCTTACAGGTGAACTCTAAAGCCACCACAAAACCAAACACTCAAGCTCATAGATAAGAGAACAGACTGGTGGGTGTCAGAGGTTGGGGGGTGAAGGGGTTCGGTCAACAGGTACAAACTTCCAGCTATAAAGTCTTGGGGATGTACTGTATGGTGGCTAAAGTTAATAACACTGTGTTGCGTATTTGTGAATGGACTTGGTGGACATTTCGCAATCTAGACAAATATCAAATCATTATGTTGTAAGCCTGTCTGTCAGTTATAGCGCAATGAAACACAAAAACAAAACCCACGAATTTGAATTGGAAAAACAAAAGCCAGGCTGCACAGTCTTCCGGATGGAAAAGGGAGCGGCGTGGGGAGGGCACTTCGCTTCCCCGAGTCCCAGTTTTCCCAGCTGAGAGCAGGATGCTGCTCCTCCCGGGTGGGCCGTGAGCTGGGACTGGAAGGTGGCTTTTCTAAGCCTAAGCTGCTGAACACCGAGGGCATTCAGGCTAAAGGCAGCGCTCAGATTTGCAGCGTCACATCGCTAACACGAAGGAAAAGGGGGTGGTCACGGAGGAGTGCAGATTCCCGGCTTCTGAAGAGAACCGGCTGGGCCTGCCTGCCTGGGTCCACAGCCCGCTCCTGGCAGGAGCTGACGTGCTGCCCCTGTAGACGTGGCAGTGTGTTCTCAGTTTGGCCCTGGCCCCCCCTCCTTTCTGTTTTAAAACTGCACATCACCAAGTCTGAGCCCCTGCTGCCCTAGATGGCCATTGCTTTTAAAAAAATATATTTTACTGATTTTTTACAGAGAGGAAGAGAGAGAGTTAGAAACATCAATTTAGCTGCCTTCTGCACAACCCCTACTGGGGATGTGCCCGCAACCAAGGCACATGTCCTTGACTGGAATCGAACCTGGGAACCTTCAACCCACAGGCCGACGCTGTATCCACTGAGCCCAACTGGTCAGGGCTGGCCATTGTTTTTGAGAGAAGGGCCTGGAGCCAGTCACAGCTCAGGTTTCTGTTTGGCTCCACATGACCACCAGGTGGCGCCCAAAGCCCGAGGACTGGGTGGAGGCTGGCGGGAGGGAGAAGGGGATTCCTGCTCCCAAGTGGCCCCAGGCTCCCAGATCTGGTCCTGCTGCCCCCTCTCTGGGGACAGATGTTGGCACCTTTCATTCTTCAAACCCCGTGAACCAAAGGATCTAGGGCCCAAGTCCAGGAGGGCCATCGCCTCTTCAGGAAAGCCTTGGGCCTTTGCTGGGTCTGGGCAGCTTTCTCCCTGGTTTTCCCCTCCTGAGTTCAGTGTCCCTGAAGCCGCGGGCTGGGCCCCTGGTGCACACGTACTGAGCGGACCTCCTGGTGGGAACAGGTCACCTGCCTGAGGCCATGCACTAGACCCCGGGTTCTCTCTGCCTTTGTCTTGCTTGCCCAGAGCCAGCTGCCTTGTGTGTTCCCACCCTCCACCTCCAGCCACAAGCCCAGGGGTCCTCCAACTATCTGGCCTTCTGCCTGATGCTTAAATAAGCCACTCATCTGGTCCCAGGGCATTTGCTTGGACAGTGACAGAATTGGGTATTTGGGGCTGAGACTGTTTAGCCTGCAAAGCCTCAAATATTTACTCTCTGGCCCTTCACAGAAGAGATTGGCCAGCCCATGTCAACCTTTCCCTGGACTGAAGCCATGCCACTCCCTCTCCCTGTCACCCTCCGGTCTGTTTCCAGGGCCCCTGAGATGCCCTCCCTTCGAGGCGTCCTGGGAACCCGCAGGCTCTGGAATCTAATGGCTCGGATGAACCCTGAGCTGGGGGCGGCCACCACAGGCCATGAGCTGTGTTCCTGCAACAGAACCTGCTTTACAAGGCTCTCTGGAGGATGACACGCAACAGAACCGGCACATTCTTCAGCACCCGCTGCAGGCATGGAGCGGCTGGGCACTTTCGAAGCACAGGCGACTCCCATGTGGACGACAGGCAGACAGCACTCTTCCCCTGGCAGCTGAGCTCGGAGGGGGGCCGTGACCAGCTCGGGTGACAGCTGAGTCTTCCAGCCACGTCCAGAGGACGTCTGCCCCCCTGCACTGGCTCTCTAGCCGCCTGTCCTCCAGCCCCTGCTGGGTGAGGTGCCTTTCCCCACTCCAAAACGGCCCATTGTCATCTGCAGTAACTATGTTCTGTAAAGCCACCGAAAACACAGAACTAGCAGGCAGTAAACCCTGCTTCCAGCGGCAATGCGGGGCTGGATTCCTGGGAACCTTTGCTCACATAACATTATTTTAATCCTCACTTGAGGATATTTTTTCCATTGATAGAGAGTGGAAGAGAGAGAGGAGAAGGGGAGAGACAGACAGACATCCATTGGTTGCCTTCCACTTGCACCCCGACCCGGGGTCAGGGATTGAACCTGCAACTGAGGTACAAGCCCTTGACTGTGAATCGAACCTGTGAACCTTTGGTCCATGGGCTGACACTCTAACCACTAAGAAAAACCAGCCAGGGCTAATGACACCTTATTTAATAAAATACTAGAGGCCTGGTGCACAACATTCATGCACTAGGGGTGATGGGGGAGCCCTCAGCCCGGCCTGCACCCTTTAGCAGTCTGGGAGCCCTCGGGGGCTATCCGACTGCAGGGAGTGGGTCCAAGCCGCAGTCGGACATCCTTAGTGCTGCCATGGAGGCTAGAGAGGCTCCCGCCACTACTGCCGCGCTCGCCAGCCATCAGCCCGGCTTGTGGCTGAGTGGTGCTCCCCCTGTGGGAGCGCACTGACCACCAAGGGGCAGTTCCTGTGTTGTCTTCCCCCTGGTGGTCAGTGTGTGTCATAGCGATCAGTCGTTCCGATGTTAGGTCTATTTGCATATTGGCCTTTTATTATATAGGATGTGCTGTTGATTCGTTAACATTGAGCTCATGGCTACCAGGGCTACAACTCATGCCTGCCCCAGCTTGTCTGCCCCACGCACTTTCTCCATAAAGAGTGTCACTGCCTCCCCGCACTCAGGAACACGCCAGCACCTCGGCACCGCTGGGGGCAGTGCTAAACAGTGAGACCACAGGGAAAATACCCAGGCGTGAAAAGCGTAACACCAACTAGACGTTAAGAGGTCCTGTGTAGAGTATGAAGCTGAGACGGACAGCCCCTCTTCATTTGGCCTCCCCTGGGAGCGTGCACCCGGGAGACTCAGAGTTTTTGCGTCTGCACATGCCCGCAAATGACTGTGACAGCATCTCAAGTAGTCACTTAAGGGCCACAAATAAGGCTTAGGGGGTCGGCGAACTTGCAAACACAGACTCCATGAGCAGCAAGGACCGGCCCATCAGCCTGCCCTAATGAGCTTCCAAGTCCCTTCCAGAGCCCACCTGCCGGGAGCCGGTCCATCCTTGCTGTTTCAAGGGACCTGGCATATATGGCATACTGTTCTTAATATGTTTGGTCATCTTCTTGGCACTATGTGTTTTAACCAAGGTCACCTCTCCGAGAAAGGTTTCCCCAGGTACAGATTTTCCCCTGAAGTTAGGGAGGGAATAAAACCCCTTCACTAAGTGCCTGGGTGGAGACAAACCCCACTAGTCAGTTCTCCTGGGAGCGGCAGCCCAGGGCAGCTTCCACCTCGCACCTGCATGAAGCCTTAAAAAGCCTTGTGCTGGGGGTAAGCTGGCGGTAGTCAAGAGGCAAGACAGCCTAGCAAGTGCTTCCCCTTTACTCTGTGGTACGCCCCCACTTCCCCAGCACACCCAGAGGTGACTGTGTTCATTTACTAAGAAAGAACTGGACAGAACCTAGTGAGAGAGCATGGCAAAAGATCCTGGACAGAAGCTGGCAACAGAACCTAGACACAGAACCTATACACAGACCTACATAGAACCTACACACAGAACCTAGAGACAGAACCTAGTGAGAGAACATGGCAATAGAACTTGGCACCAGAACTTCGCTGGAGATCCTGACCAGAACTTCACTGGAGATCCTAACCAGAACTTGGCTGGAGATTGTGGCTAGAGATCCTGGCAAGGCTGTTGATCAACTGAACGCTGTCTCCGTGTCATTCCTTCTTCGCCAACTCTGTCCACATCTTTGGGGACCCCTGGACCTGCTGGGGTTGGACCCCAGCACCCAACCCTTCCTCCCTGTGGCCAGGCTCAGACAGGTGCCCTGCTGCCGCCGCCGCCCCTCCCAGCCCAGACGGTCCTTGAAAACACAAACCTGATCTTGGCTCTTTCTGAGAACCTGTGCTATGATGTGCTGGGCCCCTGGCATCTGCCGCCCCTCCCTCCTCTACATCCATCTCAGCTCTCCGTTCTCTCTCTATTCCTGCCCTTCCCCACGGGGCCGGAGGATCCTTGGGGGCTTGGCTGTGTCCCCAGCCCCCTGGCTCTGGTGAGTGCCCGTGGAATTACTTCAATGAGCGAATGGGGCTACGCAATCCCTCCCCTCGGTCCCGAACTGCCCACACTCACTCTTCTTGAAGAACTTTTTCCGGCGTCCGGCCAGGCTGAGCTGGTCGTCCCCGCCACTGTCGCAGGTGCAGGCCTCGCCGCCCTGCCCGTAGTACTTGGGCACCAGGTTGGACAGGGCGTTGCCACCGGGTCGCGCTGGCCCCTTACACTTGTGCAGCTTCAGCGTCCCCGTGGCGTCCTCCACACACTGCCACTTCTGCAACACAGCGAGGCCTCAGGCTCCGCCCCCTTGCCCTCGTCCACCCCCTGAGAAGTGCCTCCCTGCCCTTGTGGGGACATGGGCTCACAAGGGCTGCATTCCTGGAACTAGTTACTCAAGGACAGACACGTGTTGACTGCAGAAGCACAGACATGGCACAAAGGGGGCACTGCATGTCTGTGGCTGAGTGTGAGCCCGTCACAGGATGCACACGCAGGGAAGGGCGTTCCTAGAAGGCATAGCTGAGCTTGGTGAGGCCACAGCACTGAGGGAGCGGCTGGCCCAGCAGGATTAGGACTGCACTCCCAGTGGGTGGACATCTGGACAGGGGTCCTGGAGGCCCTAGAGCTACAGGCCCAGGGGCCTTAGATGGGGGCTTCCCCAGCTGGTCTGGGCCCACCCCCCACCTCGGGTCTCTTCTCTGTGCAGCTAAGCCCTGTGCTCTAATGATCTGTTCTGAATTGCAGATGCATGCCCCTCCCCTGCCCGGGGTTTGCCTGACCTTTAACCTGGGCACAGGATTTGACAACAATCCCCGGGGGCAAAGGCTCCCTGGCCTCATTGGCTGTTCCTCGTAGCTCAGAACCACTTGGCATAAACCCAAGGCCGAGCTCTCCCCAGAACGCCAGCTGCAGGAGGGCGTCACTTTCTGTGGATGGCATTTGAGGTTGTTGCCACGGTGCCTAGAACAGTGCCTGAGGAGCAGGCCTGGGTCACGTTTAAAGGGGCAGTCATTGGGAGGGAAGGAAGGATGCAGGGGCACCTGTCCCAGCCCCAGGGCTGAGCCCCGCCTCCTCACCTGTCCCAGCTGCTCGCACGCGGTCTGGTACTCAGCCCGCTGGCACAGGTCTTTCACGCGCTGGTACTTGGGGAGGAAGTTCTCCTGGGCGTCCGCCTTGTCACTGTCCCTCTTGTGGAGCAGCTTGCTGTGGGGCAGAGAACGGGACCCAGGGCTGGCCTCCCGGCTCCGGAGGAGCACGTGGCCTGCCGACGAGTGTGGCGCCAGCCTGGTCCAGCCTGGCCACTCTCCCGATCGTTAAGGGACTTAGGAAGTGGGGGTTTCTATAAGAAACCTCCCCAAGTGCATGCGCTGGCAATTAACGGACACAGCGCAGGCAGCACCAAACATGTGGCCTCCAGATGCAAAAGCTGTGCCAACCACAGGAACAGCAGATGCGCTTTCGTGGCTGAGGCCGTGGACACGAGAGCCAGGCCAGGCACCATGGGAAGGTATGATAACAACAGCCCCCCACCCCACCCCAACAGTGAGAACTTTCACACCGCGGGTGCAGTGGGGCTGCCAGAAGCTTCCTGGGATGTGGGGGGACCTGGGTGGCTCCTCAGGGCCCAGCACTCACCCTCTCTCCACCAGGAACGAGTCCCGCCAGACCCTCATCTTCTTTTTCAAGTGAAACCTGGGGAAAATCACACTCCATCTTCTCACCAATGTGGGGCCTCATATCCCCGCCCCCTTCTCCCAGGAGCAGGATCGGTGCCCAGAGCCACCTTGGTTCCCAGCCAGCACAGACCCCGGGGTCCCAGGGGAGGTCCCAGGGGAAGACGGGGTGAGCAGGGACGGGAAAGGCTTTGATGCCCCACCCTCCCAGGCGGAAGTTACACTCAGTCACGTGTGTGTCCGATTCTGTGCCTCCCAGGAAGTCCAACAGCTCCCTTAGGCAGCACCGGGTGGTGAGGCTGCCTGACTTGGGGGGACTTGCACTGTTTTGGAGGATGCCCTCCTGGACCCTCTGTAGCTGGATTTGGGTAACTTAACTGCACTTGATGCTGGGTCACTCTCATTTCCATTTCCCAGATGGGCTCAGGCTGTGGCAGCTTCCATCCTGCACTGACTCCCAGGTCCCCTGCTCCTCCCACCTGCCCAGTCCACACCCATGCAGCTTATCAGCCTCCCGGTCGGAGGGAAGGCTCAGCAGAGGGCATCCCCTGCAGGGCGGTCAACGGGGACAGGCAGTGTTCATCCAGCTCGCAATAGGCGGCTCCCTGGGGCCATGAGCCCAGTGGACGTTACAGTTTTGGCCACCAGGTGTCGCTGCTGCCACAGCAGTGGCTATGTCCTCCTGCTTTCCTGACCTCACCAGGCTAAACTCACCTTCCTGGGTGCCTAAGTTTTGCTCCCCATCCCTGTTCCTTTTCCCGCCTCTGGACACCTAGGAACATTGCCATCCGCCATCTGCATCAATGGCACAGAGCATGGCGACTGGGAGTGCAGCCTCTAGTCTGGAGTCTGAAAGCTGGGCCGGAGCCAGACCTGGTCAGAGACCTCCGACAAGTCACGTAACCTCTCTGGCATTCAATTTCCAAATTGGTCACAGGGCATCAGCATAAAGCCCACCTCACTGGGTCATAAAGATCTACATGACGAAATGCCATGCAAAGTACTCAGCGCACAGCCTGGCCACAGGAAGTGCTGCATGAGTGTTAATTCCTGTTGTTTCAAGTTGAACACAAATTTAGGGTCTACAACTGGTCACCCTGGCCATATTCCAGATGGGAGGACGGAATCTTAGAGGGGGCAGCCTCTCTCCCAGGCGGGGAAGTGGTTGGGGTGGGGAACCCTGGAACCCCAGCTCCTGATGCGTGGAGCAGCCCCCCCACCAAATCCACATGGTTTGGCCACAAGTTTACACGGGTTTGGGGGAGAACAGCGCCCCTTTCCCCTCCTCACCGATTCATGGGCCTCTCCGTGTCCAGCAGCTTCAGGATGGATTTCCCATCCATATCCGAGGGGATGTCCAGCCCTGCGATGTCCAGGATGGTGGGGGCCAGGTCGATGTTGAGGACGATGTGGGGGTTCCTTGGGGAGGCAGGGAGATCATCACTGAGGAGAGGGGTGGCTGGAGGGGTGGAGGTGGCCAGGGACTGGGGCCCTGCAGGTAGGAAGCTGGGACCGTGCCACTCCCTGAATCTCAGCCCTTAATGATCCTCTCTGTGCCCCAATTCACCTGAACCCTGCCCCCCCCCGCCCCCCTTACCTCTGTGCCCCAGACACACACAGGGGCTGGATTCACAGGCCACACCTGGCTATCTCTTCAGCCAGCAATGCCCTCTCTGTTCCCAATATCTGAACAAAAGGCACCCACCCTTAAGAGCTACCCCAAACCCAGGGCCTTCCCCTGGACCCTTCTCCGAACCTCTGGGGGCAACACCGGCCCCAGTGCTGCCCCTGACAGCCAGGCACAGTCTGGCCGCAGGGCCTTTGCTCTGGCCAGAATGTTCTTTCTCCAGATTCCAGCACAGCACTTTCCCTCTCTCCCTTCAGTTCCAGAAAAACCCCCTGACAGACTATGTGGCCCGATGACCCCCAGGCCTGGTGTTCACATCTTTGTGGCCAAGGCAAGAGAATAAATACAGCCAGGGCGGCTGGTGTCACTCCATGCTCACGTTACCCACTATGTGACTGTCTTGCTAGCGCGTCTCCATCGTCTCTCACTGCAGGAGCAAGCTGCCATGGCGCCGCCCCCAGCAAGGACACTTGGGGAACAGTCTGGGGGGAAGGCTGTGTGCGTTCATGTCCGCTGCCGGCACTTGCACAACCCGTGAGCGAGGACGTGGGGCACGTGACAGGCCAGCGACTGCCATCCTCCGGCTTCTGTTCAGACCACTGTTGGGTTTTGTCAGCCAGATGGCTGACAGTCACGGTGACTCTGCCACCACAGAACGCACCCGAGAATGAAGCCAATTCACATAAAATAGGGCCGACAGATGGAAAACGAGAGCTGCCTGCGGGGACAGTGGGGCTGCTGGATCCAGCCGTGCCTGAAGCCAGAGCTGGCCTTGGACTTCCCGATTACTTTAGTCACTGCATCCCTTTATCTTATTCAGTCTTGTCCGGTTTGATGGTCACTTCTGCTTGCAACCAAAGGAGCCCAGGCTGACATACTCTTGTGTGTCTTCAGCCCCAAGCCTGACATTGGTCCACTCTCTGTTTTGTCTGCGTGGGGTTGTGGTTTGGGGTCCCGTGAACCGGATCACAGACTCGGACACCAACCAAGCCCGTAATGCCAATGCCTACAGAGCCCTGGCAGGCCTCATTCTTCCTATTCACAGGGTGGCGCAGGGGTTCTGAGGGAGCATGGAGTGGCAGACAGGAGCACGTGACCCCGGGCAATGCAACCGCGGGGCCTCAGTTTCCTGAGGTATAAAAGGGGTGAGAATAGCCTCTACCTCAGAGGGTTGCTGTTATGCTCAAAGGAACACAGGGGTGTAAGTGTTTAGCCCTGCGCCCGAGGAATGAGCGCTACAGAAACACAGCTACTATTATAGCTCCGATGACAGGTGGGGACCCTGAGACCAAGGACGGGGAGGGATGTGGTGCGGTCGGCAGAGGAAGAGGGATGAGGCTGGCTTGCCTCCGGAAACGGTCCCCAGGCGTCCACGCGGCGGGACGTCTCAGTCCCTGCCTGGCAAGGCCGCACCTTCCGGGAGGATTCTGCAGCAAGCCCGGTCGGTGCCGTGGGTCCTGTCCGGGCTCCGGTGGAAGTCGGACCAAGTAAGTGACTTAATGGCAACTCATCTGCATCTCACAGAGCCACTCAGTTGGTGTCCGTGAGGTACCCTGGATCCGGGGAGGCTGCTGCAGAGATGCCGGGCCTCCCACCTCTCCTGCACCCGACGTGGCGTTTCTGGCTGCCAGACATGGCATCCCAAAGGCTAACCCACGGAGAAGGCTGGCCGAGGGCCACGTGGTCCCCGAGGAAAGATGGCAGGGGAGCCAGTTTACCTCTGCGCTGCGGCCTGAGCTGCTCGGCCGATCATACGACACCCCCATCCCTTCACCCCGGCGGCAGGATCCCTCCCGACGTCCACCAGCCCCAGGGGCTCCCAGCCAGACAGAAATCAAGGCGGCATTCCCACCGCTGGCGGCACAGGGGCCAGCTCCCGCTCCCCTGGCACAATGCCCGCCACAAACATTCTGTTTTCACAGGTGCTCACGGCTCCTGGCCCCTCCTTCCCTAACAGGCGTCTACAATGCGTCAAAATCCACCCTAAGTGACACGGTCGTTGTTTCACTTGGCACCGAGGCTCACCTGCCCGACGGGAGCCACCGGGGCGTGGGCGGGCTGCACGGTTGAATGCCGGCCTCTTGTCTGTCTGGGTGTCCGCGGAGCCTCGAGGCCTCCCTGGGACTTTGGAGCCATGGGGGCGGGGGTGGGGGCACTTACAGCGAGCCGGCCTCCACGTTGGGGCCTCGCACGTAGAAGGGGACCCTGATGTCAAACTCGTACGGCATGGACTTGCCCTTCACCAGGCCGAACTGGCCGATGTGGTAGCCGTGGTCAGCGGTGTACACGAGGTAAGTGTTGTCCAGCTCGCCCGTCTCCACCAGCATGTTGTAGATCTGAGACACAGGGAGCAGGTGAGGGGCTTGCCCGCCATCCCCCCAGGCTGCGGGGTCTGAGGCCTCAGGCCCTCCCTCCCCTGCTTCAGGGCCTCGCTCAGCCCTCACCGCCCAGCGGCCCAAGGCTGGGCCAGTTATAGCTGCAGCCTCCCCACTGCTGGTCACTCTCGGTCCCCTGACTTTTCTTCGCAGGGCTCCTCGCCTTCTCTCTCTCCCCCTTATTTGTGGGTTGTGTGCCCCTGTGTGAGAAGGTAAGCTCCATCAGAGCAGCGATTCTGTTGCTCACAAATGCTGATGAATGAACGAATGAATGAATGAATGAGTTGGATGTGGCCGTGGCAGGAGCCTGTGATCCGCCACGGTGTGTCCAGCAGAGCCTTCCGTGACGCCGCAATGTTAATTTCTGTCCTGTCCTCCAGCCACAGGTGGCTGTTGGGCACCTGACATGTGGCTGGTGTGACTGAGGGACTGAATTTTAAATTGTGTGTGTTGTACGTAAATGTAAATAGCTGTGGATAACTCGAGTATGTGCCCTATATCCACACCGTGGGATATTACTCAGCAGTAAAGAGGAATGAAGCTCTGATAGCGCCACCAAGTGGCTGAACACTGAAACCTCATGCCAGTCACAGGAGAGCAAATACTGTGTGAACCCATTCACCTGAAATGTCAAGGCAAATCCAGAGACAGGGCGGACTGCTGGCTGCCAGGGATGAAGGGTTAGGGGGTGCGAGAGGGAGTGGCTAAGGGTGGCGGGGTTTCTTTCTGGGGCGATGAAAATGTCCTAAAGTTGACTGTGGTCCTGACCATACAAGTTTGCAAATGTTAAAACCACCGACCTGCACGCTTTAACGGGGTGAGTCGTCTGGTATGTGAACTACACCTCAATAAAGCTGTTGAGAAAATGGCAACAGCCCCACATGCCACACGTTGAACAGAACAGAGCCAGGGCAGAAAGGATGTTCTCAGCCGCTCTCCCGGCCTGAGGTGGTGCCTGGGTTCTGTCTCCGTTTCCCATTCCTCTCCAGCGGGTGACCCTCGGGACGGTGCAGGGCAGGGAGGGTCAGCAGGGAGGGGGTGTGGGGGGGGGGCGGCCTACCGTCTCCATGGAGTCGTCCACGGACATGAGGGTCTGCAGGCGCTTCCGCTGGAGCATGTTGGTGAATTCCATGTGGATGGGTTTCATGGGCCCCGTGTAACGCATGATCCAGTGCTTGTCGGGGTTGGGCGCGTAGTTGTAGCTTGGCGTGCTGGCGGGCAGACACACAAGCAGTGGTCAGGCGGGGACTGGAGGGGGGTGCTGGGCCGACCCCAACCCACCCAGGCCATGAGCGAGCGCTGGCCCTGAGCGGTCTGCAGCCCAGCACGGACACCCCTGCATCTGGGGGAAGTGGACGCTGCTGTCAGGGACTCGGCTAAATGTTACGTCGGCCTTTCTCTTATGTGGGGCGCCACGGGGGAAGACCTCAGGAGGTCTAGCGTCAAACAGTGTGGAGCCACAGACGCAGAGTCCCTCTCATGCCGCTGTCAGCGCACCCGGACCCCAAGGCCAAGGGTCTCTGGTGTCCATCTTCCTGGAACACCCGTCTGGAACCTGTCCCTTTCCCTTTTTAAAGCAGGAGAGAGGCTCCGTGGGGAGCCTCCAGCAGGCACAGCGCCCAATTCTAATCCGCCAGGACGGCATTCACTCTCCAGTTACCCTGGGTAGGCGGCAAGCGACAGCTATCACGGTTAAGGCGCGACGACCGAATTTCCCTTTGCAATAGATTTTGGTTCAAAAGAGGGAAGTTGATTACAAAATCGGGTTAGTAGCAGCCATGCCCGCGTGGCCAGCGCTGTGAGGATGGTGCCTGACGTGTGCATTTGGGACAACCACACTCTGTGACTTGGTGTCACCGCTATTCCTCCCTGTGGTCAGCTCTCCCATTTACAACAGGGAGGGTTAGAGGAGTCTGGGTCCTGCTGGTGGACGGGGCGGGTGGAATCAGCTTCCCTTTTTTGAGGATGAGGAGGCCCAGGGAGGGGACTACCTGGCCAGAGGCAGAGCTCCGGGAGCGGGTCAGGCGGGCCAACGAGCTGTTATCAGAAACCCTACCCGGCCCCCGCTTCCCGCTGCCCCTGCCCCGGGCCTGACTGTGGACACTCGCGTTTGAGCAAAACTTCAGCCAGAAAATCCCCACTGGGAGAACATATTTGCCAATGTTATCACCGATAAGGGTTTAATCTCCAACATTTACAGAGAACTCATACAACGTAACAAAAGTAAGATAAACAACCCAATAAAAAAAATAGGCAAAGGACCTAAATAGACACTTTTTGAAAGAGACATACAGAAGGCCGAGAGACATATGAAAACATTCAAAGTCACTAATCATCCGAGTGATGCAAATCAAAACAATGAGGTACTATCTCACACCTGTCAGAATGGCTATTGTCAACAAATCAACAAACGTGCTGGAGAGGATGCAGAGAAAAAGCAACCCTCCTGCACTGCTGGTGGGACTGAAGAATGGAGAAGC
>NW_006297815.1:404956-407740 GCF_000327345.1 Myotis davidii | reverse complement strand
TCTCTCACTCATTTGTGGAATATAATGAACAAAATAAACTGATGAACAAAAATAGATCCAGAGAAAAGAAGCATTGATCAGACTGTCAAACCTCTGAGGGAAGGTAGGGAAGGTGGGGATAAGGGGGAGAGATCAACCAAAGGACTTGTATGCATGCATATAAGCCCAACCAATGGACACAGACACCAGGGGGTGAGGGCATGAGTGTGTGTGTGTGTGTGGGGGGGGATAAGGACACATGTAATAACTTAATCAATAAAGAAAAAACAAGGAAATATACACAATACTATTCAAACTTTAAAATATCATATATTTATCAAGCATATACTTAAGAGATGGATGAAAGATGGCTTCTTTGAAACAAATTTATGTGCACAGATTCAAAATAAAAAATTAGAAGCAACTCAAAATATTAAAAAAAGAAAAGAAATTCCCACTGGGGATTAGGCAGCACAGACACCCGGGCCTATTCAGTCCGGGGCCTCGGAAGTTTGATTCCAGTAACATATTATTCTGTCCCAGACCAAGAGACCCGCCCCCCCCCGCCCCCCTCCCCAGGATCTGCGCTACTGGAAACCCCACCCACACATGGGTGTTCCCGGTGGGGGCCATGGAGAGAAGTGCTCTATTTAAACTCCACACAGTGGTGTCCCTTGAACTGAGGGCCCTCAGTCCTCCCTGATCATGCCCCTCCCCAGGCAAAGCTGCACACAAAGGCCGAGTGTCCAGGGCTCAAGACAAAGGCCTTTCAGAATGGCAATTAAGGGGCAAAGGGTTGCTGGGGGGTAGAGCGGGAAGGCACACAGGTCTGGTCAGAAACTGAGCTCCCTTCCCTGCAGACCAGACCACCATCGATGGGTGGATGGGTGGGTGGATGGACAGCCTCCTCGACATCAGGATGAGCTGGGGCAGAAGGAGCAGCGCTGCAGCCGGCAGCCTGACAGTTGTGGAGACGGTTGCTACGCAGAGCGGGTGAGCCACAGCCTCCAGATCCCCGCTGGACTTCGCTGTCAGCCCTGGCTGGTCTCCTGCTGCTAAATCCAACCCGGCCCACGGCCCCTTTGATGAGGAGCTCGGCTGCGCTCCTGCGGGCTGGCCCGGGGCCTGACCTGCGTGTAGAACATTCCCAGCAACAAGCTCCCTCCACCCCTCCAAGGAGCTGGAGGGGGCGCCCGGCTGCACAGAGCCGCTCTCAGAGCTGCTGGGCGTGTGGGAAACCAATCCCCGCAGGCCCCTGGGCGCATTCCAGGAGGCGATTCTGAGCACTCGCCGCCCCCCTCCTGCCCTGAGTCTATTAGGCTGCTGTCTGTCCTGGAGACCAGGAGGGGCGTTTGTCAGGAGTCTGTGGAGGCTGAGCCCAAAGCCCTTTCTCTGAAGCAGAGGCTGCAGGGCCGGGCCCGCCGGGGGCAGCAGAGGCCGGGCTTCCTCAGAGCCCAGCAGCCTGCTGCCCGGAGCTGCCACCCTCACCCCCGCGAGAATCCCAGGAATGTCTGTGTGCACAGCAGGCCTCGGGGAGGAGCCCCCTCTGCTGGGGGCAGTGGGAGGGTGACTGCCCTGCAGCCCCGCACCCCAAGGCTGGGAGCCGGCCTGGCTCCCCTGGGTTAGACAAGGAGGCCGCTGAACCCACGACCAGAGGCCACGCTGGAAACACAGCTCGGGGGCTGGTGTCTGTGTGCGTGCATCTATGTGCGTGTTTGCGTTTCTGTGTGTACATGCCTGTATGGTGGTGTGTCTGTCTGTGCGTGTTTGTGTGTATGTCTCCGTTGGGTGTCTGTCTTTGTGTGTCTGTGTGGATCTGTATCCCTGTGCAGATCTTTAAGTGTGTGTCTCTGTGTCTGTATCTGTATGTGTCTGTGTTTGTATCTGTGTTAGTGTATACAGGTTTGTGCGTGCACTTGTGTAACTGTGTGTGTCTGTGTCTGATCTGTGTGTATATGTGTTTGTGTGTATGTGTCTGATCTGTGTGTATCTGTGTGTGTATCTGTGTCTCTGTGTCTGTATCTGTATGTGTCTGTGTTTGTATCTGTGTTAGTGTATACAGGTTTGTGCGTGCACTTGTGTAACTGTGTGTGTCTGTGTCTGATCTGTGTGTATATGTGTTTGTGTGTATGTGTCTGATCTGTGTGTATCTGTGTTTGTGTATCTGTGTATGTGTATGTGTCTGATCTGTGGGTATCTGTGTTTATGTGTGTATCTGTGTATGTGTATGTGTCTGATCTGTGGGTATCTGTGTTTATGTATCTGTGTTTGTGTGTCTGATCTGTGTGTATCTGTGTTTATGTGTGTATCTGTGTATGTCTGATCTGTGTGTATCTGTGTTTGTGTATCTGTGTATGTGTATGTGTCTGATCTGTGTGTACCTGTGTTTGTGTTGTGTCCGTGTGTGCATACGTTTGGACCTTTGCGTGTGTGCTTGGGAGGGAAGGGGGGCGACATGGCGGCAAGAGCGTTTCTCAGCCCCAGGCCTGGCCGAGGCCCAGGCTCAATGGGGAGTCTGCTGGGCCTCCGGTGGGAAGATCTGGAACTCCGACCCAACCTGCAGGGCTCTGTCCCCCACCCCCAGACCGTCATACTGAACACCCAGCTGCAGAACTTTCTGGTTTTGCTTTGGAAATGATTACACCCCAGAGATAAGCGAGCCTTCCACACACACCCCAGATAAGGCGAGGGGGTTCTCTGGGTAAGTCATAGCAGGCGCTGCTCATGTTCAATTTCTGTGATTTTGATTTCAAAGGGAAGATAAATGAGCAGGCAAGTCAAACAATCTCCTGACGCACCAGGGCT
>NW_006297815.1:395342-404553 GCF_000327345.1 Myotis davidii | reverse complement strand
TGGGGGGGGGGGGGGGGCGGCGAGAGGGGGCTGCCAGCACCTTTTAAAGGAGAAGTCACAGAAGCAGTGGGCCCTCCCACCCCACAGCTTCTCCCTTAGGTGGGACTAGCTGGCCACAGGCCCCTCCTGTCAAGGGGAGCGTGAATGGGGTGGATGGAGTGTGCTGGGGGGCAGTGCTGCCCTCTAGGGGGTGCAGGCAGCTCATCCCGACAAATCCTCCTCCCCAGAGCCCAGGGGACAGGGGTTCCCACACCCGACCCCCACCCCCCACCCCGGGTGCTGCCGGAAAGCAGTTACAGAGGGGCCGAGGGGAGCCACGCATTCTGAGTGCAGGCAACGCGAAATACCCACGTGCCCGTCCGTGCGCCCAATGTCACAGCGAGGGCTGCCGTGTCTCCGCTAAGCGGGAGGTGGCAGGAGGCGGAGAAGAGCAAAACCTCCGGGAGGATCTGCTGTCCAGCTGGAGGGAGGAGGATGGGAGGGTGAGCGAGAGGTGGGAGGTGGAAGTGGGGGCTGGATGTGAGTCCTGGCGCTGCCACTGACCAGCTGGGCCACCGGAGGGAAGTGGCCTCACCTCTCTGGGCCCCTGGCTCCTGGCCTGCAAGATGGGATCCCACCCGTGACTGAGACACAGCCTCCGAGAGAGCCCTCCACGCCCCTTCCTGGGAGTCACACGGCAGGAGCGTGACTGTGTGACCGACAGCCCGTGGCAGAGCGACGGTGTCACAGCCCAAGACTGGGTTACAAGAGACGACGACGACGGCGGCCACCTCAGCCTCCCGCCACCTCCCCATCCACCTCTCTCCATCGTGGTCACTTCTCCGGAGGAAGCCCTGCTGTTCTGCCCTGAGAGGGGGGTCGAGGAGCTGCCATGGGGGTGACCAGGCAGCCTCAGGCACTGCAGCCCCCGCATCAGACCCTCCCCCAAGGCCACTCCCCGTCACCTGACTCCCAGACTCTGAGCTCACACACCGGGCCTCAGGGGAATTTGTTAACGAACATATCAAGGCTCCTGTGAGTCTGCAGTGATGTGGTGCGTGTAACGGGCTCAGCGTCGAGCCTGCCACCTGGCCGACGCTCAGGAGGGCGGCGGAGATACTGGAGTCCGATGACGCCATGGACCCTTCCCAAGAGGAAGTTGTGAAATGGACAGGATTACAAAGGAGACCCGTTCTCCTGAAGTGCAGGTCTAGCCACAGACCCGCCCGTGGGAGGATGTGGGGCCCAAGTTGACGACCTGCCTCTTTGGATGTGAGTCCCCCTTGCCCCGCAGGGAGCGGTGTCGGGGTTCGTGAGCCCCGGCTGTCACTGCCGTCAGTGACGGCGGCCCTCTCACCGCCACTCCCGCCAGGGCCCCGCGGCAGGTGCTGCTCACATGTGCTGGGACGCGTTGGGGAAGAGGCGTGAGTACTGGGGGGCCGAGTCCTCGGGGCCGTGGGGGGCCGCGTGGCTGATGACCATCAGGACAGGCCTGTGCGGGTACATCTTCTTGGACGTGCGGAAGAAGCTCACGCTGTCATTGGTGATGAGGTCTGTCAGGTAATCCTGGGGGCGTGGGAGACACGGGAGAACACGTGAGGAGCCCCACATGCGTACTGAGCCCCCGCCGTGTGCCAGGCTCCGCTGGGCATCGGGACACAGCAGCGCCAAACTGGTCGGTCCCTGCCTGTGGGGCTGACCGTCTAGGGAGCAGACAGGTAACACGTCAGCAAAAACCGGGAAAGTCGAATGGTGCTGTGCTCAAAGGAGAGAAGGTTGGGGAGGACGGGTGAGAGGCTGCCATCTGTCATTCACTCGGGACAGGCATGAAAACATAACAGCGTATTCCGCGGGTGCCGTGCTGTGCCAGGAGCCGCTGTTTCCTTGGATCCGCTTGTTAAATTCTTATACAGCCACAGGAAGTGTGTGTGATGCGAGCCCTGTTTTCCAGAACAGGAAGTGAAAGCACAGAGAAGTTATGTGACTCAATGTCACACAACGGGGGAAATGCTGCCACCAGGCCTCTGTGGCCTGAGCCTTTCCCCAGCATTTCTGCAGGACCTGGGGGTAGGAGCAGATGATCAGGTAAACAAAAAAACGAAGACAGTGACAGGGTTATAGTGACAGATGTGCCAGTGAGTAACCGGGGGCTGGGGTGGAGGGGCACGCGTTAGCTGGGGCAGTCCAGGAGGGCTTCTCTGAGGAGGTGACATCTGAGCTGAGACCTGAGCGATGAGAAGGAGCCAGGCCTGGGAAGATCTATATCATCGGGCTTCACCTTCGCTGCTGGAATCCTTAGGGGAGCTTTACCGATGCCTGAGCCCACTCCCGGAGTTTCTGGTTCAATTGTTCAGCCTGGACATTGGACTTTTTAAAAGCTTCCCAGGGGGTTCCAATGTGCAGCCAGGATTGAGAACCTGATCTAGGGAAGAGTTCCAGGCAGAGGGAACAGCCAGTGCGAGGGCTCAGAGGCAGGAATGAGCTTTCCTTGTGTGTGAGAACAGAAAGAGGATGGGCAGGAGCAACGCAGGGATGCGCCAGGGAGCAGCTCCGAGGATGCGCAGCGAGACCCGCTTAGACCCTGGGCGGCAGGAGAGCAGAGCTGGAGGCACAATGACGGGCAAGCTCGGCCAAGGAGGCGGGATGCGTCTGAACTCTTCCTGAACTCGGCCAATCCTGAGCTGCTGGTCTCTCTGGCAGGTAATGAGTTCTTGAAATGTGCCCACTGCTTCCTAGGAAGCAGCTCTGTCCAAATGGGTCACTTTCAAAAAGGGACACTATTTTAGAGGGAAGGAACGTGACTAAACGGCATCAGCTGTGCCCTGAGCTGTACTGTGTGATACATACACACCACGGGTGTCCGCGGGCACCTGCCTCAGGGACACACGCACACTGCACCTGTGCGCAAGGCCAGCCACTGAGGTGGTGTCGATAGAGCAGTGACCAGCAACGGGAGAGGACCAGTGGCACACACTGTGGTCCTGCTGTGCGGGCTGCGCAGACATTAAAGGGCAGATGACCTGTAGTCGCTGAGGTGGAAAGTTGTCCGGACACAGTTAGGAGAAAGTGTCAAACCCAGAGCGGTGGGAGAAGCCAAACCCTGACCTTCACAGGCACCAAGGAAGGACCCTGAAGGGCAGTCCTCCAAGCGCTAACGGGGACTGTGAGAAACGAGCGAAGTGGGGGGGTTGGGGAGGGACACACTGGCTACTTGAGGTGCTTTTCCTTGAATCCTTTTTATGATTAATCTTAGGAGCACAAAAGGGTTGTATAAGGGGGCCTGCAGAAGCTATTACATCAAAACAACGTTACGTCGCCAAAACCGGTTTGGCTCAGTGGATAGAGCGTCGGCCTGTGGACTGAGGGGTCCCGGGTTCGATTCCGGTCAAGGGCATGTGCCTGAGTTGCGGGCACATCTCCAGTGGGAGATGTGCAGGAGGCAGCTGATCGATGTTTCTCTCTCATCGATGTTTCTAACTCTCTATCTCTCTCCCTTCCTCTCTGTAAAAAATCAATAAAATATATATAAAAAAAACACACACACACAAAAAACAATGTTACGTCAATCGAAGAAGTGCTGGTCTCGTCGTGGAACATGAGTTAAAGGTGTTAGAAAAGCTCTGGCATGACAAAGGTAACTAACAGTGGATCTGAAAATGGTGCAAAGCTTGTGGGTGAAAAGGAGAGGTCGGACCCCAACAGGAAACCAACAGTCAGTGGTCCGAGGATGGATCCAGAGATGCAGCGAGATTCCGGGGCCACCAGCTTGGCTTGTTGCCTCCGGCCAGTGGGGTGGGTGGGAGAAGGGCTGAGGATCTTCTCGATAAAACCACCATCACTGTTCGATTCTGGAGCTACATGCCTGAGCCAGAGCCAATGAGGTGCAATGAGACTGCTGGGAGTCCTGGGAGGGAGACTCCCACGCTTGCAGCTGGGCCGGAGGCCGAGACGATGGCCCTATTGCTACTAGGAGGGGAGAGAGTCCATCTGTGAATGGGGTCGAAGGGAAGAAAAGAGCTTAGAGGGGAGAGAAACCACTGCCTGAAGATGTTTGGGCCCCTGGCCCCAGCTCCGTCCAATGCTATTACTGCTGGATCAGTTCAATATGTTTCCTCGTCAACTGAGCCAGTCCGAGTTACCTTTCTGGTCACAAACAACTGAAAGAGGACAGTCTGATTCAAGAAAGGGTAAATCCTGCAATCCAGGAAGACTTCCTGGAAGAGAAGGTAGATAAGACTTGGATACATTCAGGGCAGGAAAGCCCTAGCAAAGATTTTTCAGGTGGTTATAATAACAAGCCAGCTACGTATGGTTGAAATGGCTCATACTGCGGATGACAAAATAGGAGACATGGCTATTGTGTTTGTGTATATGCACGCGCGTGCACACACACACGCACACGTGTTTCAAGACTGTGGTGTGGCTCACCCTTGGCTACCCAGCACCTGGCAGAGCTTGGCACTGAGAAGGCTCTCAATAAATAGTTGTTGAGGTAACAAATGAATAATGTGATCAAATTCAACCAGTCCACTCACCTTCTATGATTGTTGAAGACTAGATACACAAAGCACCCCGCACAGCTCCTGGGCCATACAGGTACACATTGTTAGGATGCAAGGGCGTGCCCATTTCCCAGATCTGGGAACTGAGGCTCTTAGGAGCAGGCAGCATAACCAAGGGCACATAACACATGTCAAGAGTGGGCTCTGAACCCAAGTCCCCTGACTGCAGGGGTGACTCACTGCACAGTCCTGGAGGGCGGGCGGAACAGGGCAGGGGCTGCGGGGCTTACCTTGGAGTAGTCAAAGCCGTGCTTCTCCTTCATCCCGTTCCGACAGAGCGTGTAGTTATAAAAGCGGGAGTTTTTAAGGAGGCCGACCCACTCCTTCCAGCCCGGTGGCACGTAGGAACCGTTGTACTCATTCAGGTACTTCCCGAAGAAAGCTGGAGGGGAGGAGGGACCAGGAGGCCAGGTGAGAGAGCAGTGAGCAAAGCCTCGTGAAGCACCACCCACCCTCCCTGCGCCCAAGGCCTGAAAACAGCCCCATCCTCGGAGCCTGGGGCCCTGAGGGAGCAAGCGATGTCTGTACCCCCTTCTGAATGTTTTTACGCGCATAAAACAGAATATGTAGGATTACAGAGAAAGTCAATTATTCTGAAATATAGTTACCAACATATTAAAATATTTTACCACAGAACCAAAGGTGTCTTTAAAAATGATTTTTAATGAAGGCAGTAAAAGCAAGACATTGTCGAGAGTGATAATTTCAGAGTAGCGATGCATGGACACCTTTAGCGTAGCTAAGGGTAAGAAATGGACAATAACAAGTGTTGGCAGGGATGCGGAGCAACGGAAACATGCATGTACTGCTGGCAGGCGTGTGAACTGGTCCCACCGCTGAGAACGACGGTTTGGCAGTGTTGGCTAGCCTTGGACCTATTTATACCTCATACAGTTCAAATCCTGGATATTTACTCAACAGAACTGCATTCATTCCTGATCACCGGAAGTCATGAGCAGGACAGGCGCCAGGCAGCAGCCGTCACCATGGCCCTCAGAAAGAAGCCCGCGTCCTCCAGCCTCGCCTTGGTCAGAATCATCCAAGTGCCATTTCGGCTTCCGTTTGCTGACGCCTTAGTTTTATTCTCAACTGGCTCAGAACTTCCACAAGGAAGAAGGTGAAATTTAATAAGACCCCTCACAGAGCCCTGTCACTGTCTAGTCACGGTGGTGATGTAAAAGTTTGCCTTTGAAATAAAGGAAGTAAAAAGAATAAAACAGTTGAGAGAAGAGTATTTAAACAACAGAGTCTGTGTGTCCATACCTGGTAAAAGTCAATAGATCCACTTAACAACGGTTTATTAAACACCCATGGTATGGCGGGGGCTGTCCTGGGCACCGGAGACAGCAGTGAGCCCAGCAAGAACCCTGCCCGCACGGCGCTGACGTCCGAGTAGAGGGCTGTGACAAATCTGGATGGTGCTGCTGGTGATAACAGCGATGAGACAACAGCCCGGCCGGCATGGCTCAGTGGCTGAGCGTCAACCTATGATCCAGGAGGTCATGGTTCAAGTCCCCGTCAGGGCACATGCCCGGATTGCGGGCTCCATCTCCAGTGTGGGGCGTGCGGGAGGCAGCTGGTCCATGATTCTCTCTCATCACTGATGTTTCTGTCTCTCACTCCCTCTCCCTTCCTCTCCGAAGTCAATGATAACATGTCAAAAAGGAAACAAAGGATGATGACGTGACAAAGTGGCAGAGGCCGAGATGGCCCCCAGGGGGCACCACTGGGCCAGGTGGTCAGGGAGGCCTCTGTGAGGGATGATGGGAGAGAGTCAGAGCGAATACAGGAATACAAGGAGAACTGCTTCTGGCAGCGGGAATAGCAAGTGCAAAGGTCCTGGGGCAGGAGGAAGCTGGGGGCATGTGAAGAATCCCAGGAGGCCAGCGAGGGAGGGAGGAGATGAGGTTACAGGGTGGTGGGACCTGGGGGGGCAGGGGCCTGGACTCCACAAGGAGGAGAAGCAACGGGAAGCATGGTGGGGATACTTAAGCGGAGCACACGTCCTCTGAAACATTACACACCGGACTCCGCCTTCTGTGTCCATCTTCCTGGGAGCAGGGCCACAGCTTTTGACGTATTCCGAAAGGAACCCAGGGCACGAGAACTTAAGCAGCACAGAACCTCACTGTTCTGAACACAGCCCTGGAGAAAGGGGCTGAGTTCTCCCCCCAGGACTCCCACGTCCATGGCGTGGGATCGACTGGTTTGTTCCTGAAGATGTGGGCCAAGGTCTTCCCGATAACGTGTGCAGTGTGGAATGCTAACAAGCTTAACTCCCTGGCCCGGCTGGCGAGATAGCGATTTCTTGGGGGTGGGAAGTGGGGTGCCTGCGGAGGCCCAGGCCTGCCTGTTATTGTCCAGTGCCAGGGGTGTCAACGTGTCCGGAGCTGCTTCCTCTGCCAGAATCTCCTCTTTCACATCTCTCCCTCCTCTCCAGCCCTCAACCCTGAAAAAACCCAGAAAGAGTTTATTATCCAGGCTCCACACGGCCCTGGAAAACAGGGCTGCAGTCAAAAGCTTTTAGTGCCAAATTAGATTTTGTTCTCATTTGATTAGATTTCCCCAAGGCGGTTTTTAAAATGGTTATTCTGGCACCAGATGAGGTGGGACACGCAAATCCGTGTGGGCCCGGGGCTGCGGGCGGGGGACACGGAGCCAGGAGGGTGAGCAGGAGTGAAAGTCAAGATGAAAAATACAGCCGTGTCGTGGCTGACGTCACTGAGCTCTCCCGGCGAGGGCGGTGCCAGAGGAAGAGCAAACTGGGGGCTGGCGTGGGGGCCGAGCAGCTTGGCAGGCAGATTACGAGGAATGAGATGGGGAAAGGCCACTGACAATGTGCTGGCTGCCGGCTGCCCCTGGGAAGCAGGGCTGGCATCAAGGGAAAAGGCGGAGGGAGCAGGTACTGCCTTCCGGGTGCCAGGCCGGGCGGGGGAGCATTTACACCTGGCCGGGGAGATTTCTGTTTGGCCTGCCTGGTCCTGACTGTGACTTCTGGGTTCCATCACTTCTTAAGTACACATGCGCTCATCTTAATTCAGCCCGACCAATCAGAGCACCACATTCCCCTGGCTACTGCCATTGGTTCACGCATAGGCACGTGACCCAAGTTGGCCCAATGAGACTCAGCCCCGAACTTTTAAAGAACTGCGGGCAAAGAGACATTCTTCTTCCGTAGGGCTTGCGGCTGCTTGGGGTCATCTTGCCACTAAGAGGGGAGAGTCCATTTGAGTTTGAAGCTACATGGAAGACAGCAGCAGAGGTGGGGGCTGGAGAGAGAGAGAGAGAGAGAGAGAGAGAGAGAGAGAGAGAGAGAGAGGGAGAGAGAGATGAGAGAGGTAGATGAGAGATCAAGGACGCAGACTCTGAACGGGGCGGGCAGAGGGGGCTCCTCCATGCGAAGGAATGACGACAGGAAGAGGAGCGGCCCGTGCCAGGCCGTCCTCGCTTTGCAGGGTCCTGACGTGCACACGGCAGGTTCCACAGCTCAGGTCAATGCCTGTTCCCCACAACACGGTTCCCACGCAGCCACACAGGGTGCTCACTGTGATTACGTAAAGTTCAAACTTCGCAGCCGGCTCTATGGTCCACAGAGCGGTGTGTAAACAACACGTGGGCACCGTGATCCGTGGCCAGTTGCGGCGCTGCCCGCAGAGCCAGCCGGTGACCGGTCACGGCACCTGCCCTTCCGTCCACGCCCCGGCAGCAAGGCTTCCTTGTCCCCCCGGGATGCAGCGACAAGACACGCTGCAGAAGTGGACTTTCAGAGAGAACCGGCGGCAGGGATCGAAGTGCAGCCAAAACCCCGGAAATCAGGATGCTGACACGGAAACCCGAGTGGCATGTCCTGCAGCTGAGGAGAAACAGAGCCGCCCGTGGGAATGAGGGCTCGCTTGCGGGAACCGCTAGATAAGCAGCCAGAGGAGCGTCGTCGTCGAAGGCGAACTTAATCGACATAAATGAAGACAATCCAGAGGGAGTGACGCTGGCAAAAACACTTCCCATTTTAAAGGGGCCCTTGGAGATATTTCACAGCGCGGCAAGCTGCGCGTTCGTGGGAGTGTGGTTTAATCTCAGGACCCCTCCGTTTATCCCTTTTTCAAACGGGGGTTAACAACAGTACTTACCTCATGGGGTGGTTGTGAGAACAATGTTTGTGAACAGCTCAGATCAGCCCATATCAGCGCCCACTCAGGGCGACAGTTTCATTGTCACCAATGGGTCCCCTCTCTAGCCACCTTCTTGTTCCATTATATCTTGTTTAATGGCGTCGTTATAGGGACAGATGTCAGAATCCTCCCTCCCCTCCTCCCCTTTCTGAGGGGATTATTAACCCCTAAATCCGTCCGCAAGACTCCCTCCTGGCCCCCCAGGCCCGTGCAGGAAGCTCTTGGTTGGAAAGCTGTGAGCTGCCTCCCTCCTGGCCACTGCTCTCCCATCTGTCTGAGTTAAGTGCTGCCGGGGAACCATTCGGAGTCTCATGGGAGAGCCAGGCCTTCTGTTCTCCCTCCCAGCCCTGAACCGAACTGAAATCGCCTCGGAATAATCGCATTTGTGGTCTGTAAACGCTGTGTCTTGCTGCGGCCGGGGACGGAGAGGAGGCAGACAGTCAGAGGATCATTTTGGATCCGGGAGGAGGGGAGGGAGATGGAGGGTTTTGGCAACTGGAC
>NW_006297815.1:366224-395300 GCF_000327345.1 Myotis davidii | reverse complement strand
TGCTGGTGAGGGGTTGGGCCAGTGTGGGGGACACTGTGTTTGGCACCTGTGGGCAGCCGTTCCCCTTCCCTGGGTAGCAGAGGTGATGTGGGAGAGCGGCCGACAGCATGTCTGCAGCCAGACTGTCTGGGTTTGAACCCTGGTCCTCCACCTCCGACCCAGGGCACCCCAGGCAAGGGCCCTGCCGCCTCTGAGCCTCCGTGGGCAATATGACAGCAAGCCACTGCCCACTGTGACGTAAAGTGGAGGAACCACCGCGAAACAGTACCTGGCACATCCTACGTGCCCCGCGAGGGGCAGCCCATGGGCCCACAGCACCCAGCGCCTGGGGGAGCTATCCGCCCCCCCCGCCCCCCGCCGGGCCATCTGGGTGGATCTGTGAATAAGGCTGTTTTAAGAACATTGGCATCTCTTAGCACACGCTCATCCCACGCCTTCTCCACCCACATCCTGCATAGAGATAATCGATACATAACGAAGAGTTGAAATATTCCAGAGCTGACTGGTTGAATCATGCTATATTTCATTATTTCTATTTAAATATGCATATTTCATTAAATACTTATTCATTTTGATTTGGCAATTTCCCCCATATTTTGGAGCTAAAATAGCAATATACTCGCATTCTATATAATAAAGAGCTAATATGCTAATTAGACCGGATGGTGGAAAAACCTTCTGGAATGACCACTAGGCAGGGCTGTGAGGGCCAAGGTAGCCGGGGCTGCAAGGGCCGAGCCCCTTGCACCAATTTCGTGCATCGGGCCTCTAGTGCATGAATATACAGGTACACAGACAGACACACAAACACTTTCTTTCAGGTAATTTCTAAAAAAATCACACCCACTGCACCCCTTTCCTCCCCAATACAAAGGTCCTGACTGTCAATCAAAGTGCTCTTCTCCACACACAGGGTGTGTGTGTGACTGAGCTCAGCCAATCAGACTTTACCCTGGGACTTTGAATCTTGAGCTAGGAAACTCACAGGTGGAAAAAGGGGTTGGAGTTTTGTAAGAGCCTCTGATGTGACAGTTGCTCAAAAGCTGGAACCCTCAGATCCAGTGACTGAAAATGTAAATGACAGAGGCAAGGCCATCAATGTGATGGAGTCTAAAGAGAAGAGAAAGGAATCCTGCTGCTTCATCCTCATTTCCTTGCTCAAAATGGAAATGGACTCCACCTGGACTTTGCCTTCCATATGCCTTCCTTTGCCTTTTCATAACCCTGTCACCCCCAAATGGCCAAAAGGATCCTTCTGGACCCAAGACCCTCCTGCCATTCCTATTCAGTGGGGTTTCCAGAGTCAGAGAGCCAGGGTCCGAGCCCTGCTGCTCGCTGGGCCTCAGTGACTTCATCTGTAAAATGGGAGCAGTGATGAATGAGATCACTTCTGGCACAGAGTAAGAATGCCAAGGGAGAAAAAGGGAAAGAACTGAGAGTTTCCAAATATAGCCGGCTTTCCTTTTCAGGGAGGGGGATGCAAACGCGGGTCTCTAGAGAAAGGAAAATGGTTGTTAGAAACCAGATGTGACGCCGGCTTAGAAATGACAGGCCCTCCGAGACGCAGTAATGAGCTCGGGAGGGATGTTTATGCTGCGCAAAGAAGTCGGCTGAGCGTGACACTCGGCTATTAGCAGAGGGGCCGGAGCGCAGAGCCGAGCCAAGGACAATAAACAGTGTTTGCCTAAGCAACTCGGAAAGGTCAGCAGCGCGGAGCGGAGCGCCGAGCGCCCCGCTCTCCCGAGGTAACGGCTCGTTTCACAGGCCAGGAGTCCGGACAAACAGGAGAGGTCTCAGCCCTTCATGGCATCTTCTGAAGCCCCGCCGTCTGGGTGCCTCTTCCACAGGTTTGGCCATTTTCATGTGTCATTGGGACTGTTAGAAACTGAGTATTTTCCTTCAGATCCATTCATCTGAAGCCAAACAGGCATTTCAAACTGGACTCCTGTTGGGTCCCCGTGAACCTGCTTCTCCCCAGCCTTCCAGCGGATGCCACGGGCTTGCCACACCTCCCTCTCCCCCCTCACGACCACTGATGACATGTCATAGCAGCTCTACCTTCAGGACAGACTTGGGACTGAGCACTTAGCACATCTCACCGTGACCAGCCTGGTCCAAGCCATCACCCACTCTCGCCTGAACCTCGCAGGAGCTTCCTCTCTGGTCCTCCTGCCTTCAACCTCCCAGAAAGGTTTTGTTAAATCCCAAGCCACAGCGCTGCTCAAACCCTTTCAGTAGCTCTGCATCACACTTGAGAGCTTAAATCCAGAGTCCTCGTGGTGACCTGCAAGGTCCCAGGTGGCCCATCTTCTGCCCCTGACCTGGGCTTGCTCCCCGCTCTGCCCTGGTCCGTTCTGCACCCGCTGTAGTGGCCTCCGTCCCAGCCCTGCAGCTCCTTTCTGCCCCAGGGCCTTTGCCCTTGCTGTCCCTCTGAAGGACCCATCTTCCTCAGATACCGTCATGGGCTGCTTCCTTACCTTCCCCAGGTATTTGCTCAAATGCTACCTTGTGGGTTACATGCCTGCCCATCCCATTAAAATGGCCTCCCCGCCCGACTTTCCTTCTTCTCCCAACTTTGTTTCTTTGCAGTGTTTAGCAGCACCTGACAAATGTGTCCGTCTTCTGGTTTTCAGCACCTTCCTGCCCAGCTAGGACCCCAGCTCCTGAGGGCGGAGGCTTCTGCCTGTCCCCGTTCCCACCTGGCCCTGTATCTAGAACAGGGCTCGGCAAGCAGTGCGTCCTCAACAGATGTTTGCGGGACAAATGAGTCAAAGACTGAACCAACGAACAGCCAGGTATGGGAGGCCCGCGGGAGTCACGTCCGGCTGGGGGACCGGCAGGCGCTGGCTGTTCAACACTCAGGCACACCGTCTTCGGTGAAGGAACGGGTAGGACTGTGACACCGTTGTCTTCCTGCCTGGCTTTGTGGCGCCGGGCAGGCTGCATCCGGATCTGCTTAATACACAGGGGCTATGACTGTGCTGTGGGCGCTCTGCAAAACTGAACCAGGGCCCGAGGCCGTGTCCGTGAACAGCAGTGGCTCTCACACGTCTGGGTCCGGGGCCCTTTAGACTCTCAACAAGGGCTCAGGACCCCAAAGAGCTGTGTTTGTGTCGGGTGCACCTAGTGACAGCATCTCAGAAACAAAAACTGAGAAATTTAAGACACGTTAACACACTTACACAAAGGAATAACCTACTTGTTTAGTATACATTTAAAAAAAATTAAATATCTGAGAACCATGCCCGGCATATGAGCAGTGTGCTTCTAATGGTTACTAAATAATTGAATTAGTGAATTAACAAATCAATAAATACATACCATCGTGGTTCTAGAGTGGGGCAAAAGTAGGTTTATAGTTGTTTATATGGAGAATATAATAATTAAAGTAAAAATACAAGAATAAATTGTTTCATGTACTCATAAAGTATAAACCTACTTCTGCCCCACCCTATAGGTTCCCAAAATGAAATAAGATCAGTGAGAAGGGCTCTCCTGGCTCACAGCTTTACAAATCTCTTTAAAGTCCAGGTTAACAGAGGACAGCTGGATTCTCATATCTGCTTCTGCGTTCAATCTGTTACAGTGTTGTTTTGGTCACGTTTTGTTAAAAACCCAGCCTCACAGACATGCATATGGAAAGGGGCGGAGTGTTTCAAAACCCTTTTACGGTAACTGTGGGTGTGTTACGTACGCTCTAGAAAACACTGTGCCCCTGAAACAAAAAAACAAACAAGGGTGCAAAGGCAAAGACTGTCTTGGTATTGTCATGGAAACAGTGTGTGTGGGGTCCAGGGACCTCAGGGTCCCACTTTGAGAACCACTGGGATAATGTAGGATGATGTCCCACAACAACCCAATGAGGTAGATACTATTTTTGTCCCCATTTTATAGTCGAGAAAACCGAGGCACAGGGAGGCGAGGTCCCTTTTTGCCCAGTGTCCCATCGCTGGTGAGTGGCTGGGCAGAGACTCAAACCCTGGGGTCCGTCGAGGCCCCACACTGAGGTTTCCCCTGTGCCCGGCCTGCCAGGCTCATCGGGCCGTGGGCGGTGGAGGGACGGCTATGCCCAGAGCCCAAGTGCCTCGCCTTTCCCAAAGCCTCGCATGGGACACGGAAGGAACCACCGACATCGCCAAGATCAGTCTTTTGGAAGTGAGGGGTTCGAGGGGTGATTTTTATCCTGGAAGGCAGTCAGGTGTGACGGGGAGGGCTCTGGAACTGACAGCCTGGGCTTAAATCAAGAACAGCCATGGGGGGGTGTGCAATGCAGCATGGGAATATAGACAATAATAGTATAACAACTATGTATGGTATCAGAGGGGGACTGGATTTATCGGGGTGATCACTTAGTTCTATAATGTTCAATCACTGGGTTAAACACCTGAAACGAAAAATAAATATATCACGCTATCTCTACCTAACTCTTCAGTTCTCCCAACTGTAAAGTGGGTGTAATAATATGCCCACCTGACAGAGTTGGTGGGGAGGATTCAATGAGGAAACGTAGGGAAACTTGTGCCCCAAATGTGGATTTCTGTGTTTATTAGAATATTATTTATTGCGATGTTCTACGTCCATTCATTCCCTTAATCCTTCATTCAGTAAGCTTGAGAGGCACACGGCCATGCACCAGGCACGGTTCTAGGTACTGAGGACATCACTGAACAAAACAGAGTAAGTGAGTTAACAGACAAAAACCGCACCCTCACAGAGCTCACATCCCAGGGCCGAGAGCCGCGGGAAGCCGGGGGGTGAAGCCTGGAGGCTCTCACCGTAACCAGGAAAGACTGGGGTTCTAACCAGGTGGGCAGGGGGCTCGGCTGGTTCCAGGCTATTTTTGAAGGTGGAACCAACAGGATTTGCTAAGGCAGTAGATGGGGTGGGGGAAGAAGTGAGTCAAGGATAATTTGGAGGTTTTCGGCTGAGCAACAAGGACAGATCCACCATCATCTCAGCAAGGGGTCCCGTGGAGGGGGCAGGCTTGTTGGGGGAGGAGATAAAAGAGCTGGAGGAAAGACACGCTAACCTAGAGGTGCTGTTTAGACATCAAGGTGAAGACAGGGTGGAGATATGCGTCCAGGTTCAGGGGAGAGGTCTGGGCTGAGGGTAGAAATTGGGGATTTGTTAGCACTTAGCTGGCATTTAATGCCATGGAGCTGAATGGAACCAACTAAGGAAGTGGTTCTTAATCTGTGGTCCATGAACTTGAATGGGAGACGACATCTTTGTTTTCGTTACCCTCTAACTAGCATCTCCTTCAACAATGAAAGCAACAAGTCACAGAAACACTAGCATCTATGCCACTGTCACCAACAGAAGTCACAGATATCTTCCTATCACATCACAGTTAACCCAGACATCTTGAAATATCACTAAACCAGCACTCCTTCGAAATCGTGGAAGTTCTCAGCCTCATCCCTGACCAGCCAAATAACCATGCTAATTTAACGTGTAAAGAAGCACACAGATCCCATTTACAAAGCATTTTGATGAGTGTATCTGGATATAACTGGCCTCCTTTGTAATTCTGTGCATTTTCTTCTACGCATTTAATTTGAAAATATTTCTGAAAAGGACCCATAGCCTTCACCAGATGCTAAGGGGGTCCCATGGCACTGACGGGGACACAACCCCCCTTAGGGAAGGAGTCGAGCTGGAGCAGAGGGCCTGGATCTGGGCTCCAGAGGAGGGGTCAGGAGGAAGGGACACCAGCTGAGACGACTGGGAGGAGGTGCAGATGGGGTGGGAGGAGAACCGAGTGAAGGCAGATGTGGGAAGGTTTCCAGGAATGATGGTGATCCCTCCCCCAGGATGAGCACGGACACTGACCACAACCCCACAGGGCATCTCAACCTCTGCTGCTCCCAGTGTTTTGAGCACTAGATCTGGGAGCCCATTCGGTCCAATCACTTCCCAATCTCCAGTTGATGTGACAAGGGACGCATTCTGTAAGGTTCCTTGCCGGCAGCGTTCCTCTGTCCCCGGGGTTCATCAGTTCCCTTTCCTCCCTCTCCTCCACCCCCAGGAGGAGAAGATACATAATTTACAACAGGGCACAAAAATGCAAACAAGATTCAGGGGATCCTACAAATGACTGACATGGACCAATAATAAGAGAAGGTGAGGTGTGTGGCGCATGGAGGTTTGGGCCTTGCCAGTTATCTTCTACGTCCTGCTGGCTGGACGTGAACTGGTCAGTTATTCTGGACGAGGGCAGGGCCCCAGGATCACAGAAGGAGCCTGGATGCCAACACTGTGGGTGCCTTACCGTCTCTGGGCTGTTAATGCTCAAGCTGTCAAACGAGACAGAAATAAGCATCTGTCACGTCTAAACCACTATTATTTGGGGACCGGAGAGTCCCCAGCTGTACGGATATTACGGGAAACCCTGGGGCAGCTGTGCTACCAGGCGCTGCCCTCTAGTCGGGGTCAGCAGGCCTTTCCTGCAGAGGGTCAGCCTGTGAATATTGTCAGCTCTGCAGCCAAATGGTCTCTGCTGCAATTATTCAACCCTGCCACTGTAGAGCAAAAGCAGCCCGGCCACAGAAAAAGGAACGGGCATTGCTACATTCCAATAAAACTTTATTTATAAAAACAGGAGACAGATTCCTATGGGCTGTAGTCAGCTGGCCCCTACCATTCAGGAATGTGGCCTATATTGGCAAGGTCATCATCATCATCTTTTTTTTTTTGTTAAGAAAAGCTTGGAATCTGTATTTTTTGGTGACATTTCCAGATTTTAAAAAACACCCTGTAACCCAAAGAGAATATTATTGGGCCGAGGGCTGGACTCAGGCTGTCAGCTGCCATTTTGCAAGACCCAAGGTTGGTCCCGGACGGTACAGAGTAGCAGCTGAGCTGGTCCAGGCCCAGTTTCAATCCCACTCCTGCTGCCAGTAGAAGCACCCGAGTGGTGAGACCTTCACCATCTATCATGTGGCTTTGGGGGCCCCTGGCTTGGGCAGGAGAGAACAGTCCACTAACTTTCTGGGGGTGGAGCTGGGGTCTCCGGAGGAACAAGTGATAAATGAGAAGGAACTGCTTTTGCAAACTCTAGAACACCATAAATATTAGATGTAAAATGCCACAGGGCTGAAGTCTTTGTTTTTGGCAGACAAATTGGCTGAGGAAGCAAGGCCGGGAAGAAATGCATTAAATAAACCCAGAGCCCCAGAGCTCCGAGGGCGGGGGCACTTGTGATATTCTGTAACTGGATCCTTTTAACTTTGGGCTGCTTGCAAGGTTACAACATGAATCTCTTTCTTCTGAAAAGACAGCAAATGCAAATTGCTGCACAAAGTGATAAATCAATGCTGTGGAAAGTTCTGGATAATAGAGAAGGGGTCTCGCTGAACAGAGACCTGTGGGAAAGCAAATGAGGAAGGTGGGGGCTGGGAGAAAGGCCCTCCTCGAACTTGTCCTTTGAGGAGGAAGCTGGGTTTGGGTTTCGGCAGTAGACATCTGTTTTCCTTTTTGGGCCAGCATCCATTCTCCTATCTTCTGGAAACTGCCGTCGGAGGGAACCAACTTTTCTTCTCTCTCAGTCTTACCTATTCAGGTGAGGTTGTTTCTATCTCCCAGATACTAGGTGAGGCATATGATCTGGGCCTGACCAATCAGGATGTTCCGTCTCCCCTGGCTTGTGTGAGTGGAGGGACACATGACCCTAGCTGAACCAATGAAAGCCTCCCCTGAGACTTCTGCTGGAGCCCTGGAAAGACGCCCTCCCTTTCAGCCAGGGTCAAGATACTGGTGAGATGGGACCATCTTAACATCACAAAGGAGAACCTTCCTCAGAATAAAGCCAACCCAAATGAAAGAACATTCAATACGCAGAAAGGCAGGTTTCTGATGAAAATGTTTGAGCACCAGGACTCAGCTAAGTTTGCCTGAACTAATTTCAACTGGATTTTTTTAATGCTGGAAAAGTGAAATAGTAATCCAAATTCCCTTTTGTTCTCCTTTTCTGCATACTGCAAGCCCAAGGCCCAAGAGTCATCCATTCATTCAAGTCTTTACTGAGTGCCCAATCCCTGCCAGGCACTGTTCTTGGGGCTGGTGACACAGCAGTGAACAGAACAGGCAGGAAGGAAGTTCAAAACACTGAGATAATTTCAAGGGGGTAATAAGTCCTTCGAGGAACATAAAGCAGAATCATGGTAGAGAGTGACGGGGTGGGGACAGCTTATTGATGCAGAAGGGATGCTAGAGATGGAAGGTCAGTGGTGATGAGAAACAAGCTGTGTGAGCAGTGCTTTAGGCAGAGGCAACCACAAGTGCAAAGGGCCCGGGCAGGCACGGCCTTGGAATGTTTAAGAAACAGCAAAGAGGTCAGGTGTTGTCAGAAAGGAATGGAGAGAGGCAGGGGATGTGGGCAAAGGTGCCAGGCGGAGGCCATGTCAGGCCTCAGCAGCCCTGGCAAGAATCTATGAGTTTATTTTAAGAGCAGTAGGCGGCGGTAGAGGGTTGTGAGCAGGGAGGGACATGATTAGATTTCCATTTTTTTTTTCAAAATTTCTTCCGGCTGCTGGGAGGAGGGGAGGACTGGCTAATTGCCTGGGGGAGACACAGGGACCAGCAAATAACAGAGGGAAGGCTGAGGGCTCCGTGTGCCACTGCCCTTCACAAGCACCTGGGTTTGACCCTCCTGTTTTTGTCAAGGTCATCGCTATGGAGAAAGGCTGGGCTGTAGATGATCTTGAGGCCCGGGGCCTTGTAACCTGTGTGTCAGAGGTATGGAAGCAGGGCTGCTTGGGCCTCTAATTAAATGTGGCCTTAGCCACCCACTCCATGCAGCTCCAGCAAATGAGGACCAGGCCCATCTATTTCCTGGAAACTCAATTGGTGGCTGGCGGTGTGGGGGCTGGGGTGTGCGGGTGGGGGGAGGGGGGAGACAGCATGGAGGGCTCCCAGCACTAGGGTCAGTTTTTTTCTCCTGCTGAGTCAACATTAAGATGAGTTGTATCTGAAAACCTGTTTGCCCCTTTAAAGAGTGGTTTTGTCCAGAAGGATGGGACAGGGGAGGGGGAGAGAACCCGTAACAGACCCTCAGAACAGGGCCTGGGGAGACTGTCAATCAATGGCTACTTAATTATCGCCTTGGAGGAATCAGACACTAAGCCGATCCTTCAAAGAGCTGTTCTCAACGCCATTAGACTGATGTCCCATTTCTATGACAAATATTGTGTAACGCTCCCTTATTTTCCTGAAAGGAAATTTATAGGTGACAAACGCTACCTATGCACATCATTTCCAAAAAAAATCAATACAATGCCCTAACTGCGATCCCTAAGAAGAATAAAAGGAAGGCAATTTATAACAAAGACAAATTTCAGTGTGAACTCCCGAGCACATCCATCAAGGAGACGCGACGAAGCAGTAGCAGTCAGATGCCATCACCTAGACGCAGATTCACTGGGAGTGTGACAGCCACAGGCGCAGCCTGGGTGGGCCTGCGGCATTTGCAATTCAAATGCTTTGGGTGGCACTGCCATCAGCTACTCATTTTCAGCCACAGGGAGTAACTCTTGGAAGAGTTTTGTATTCAAATATAATATTTTCTCTGGTGCAGCCACTGTGGAAAACATTATGGCGTTTCCTCAAAAAATTAAAAACGGAATTGCCTTTTGACCCAGCAATTCCACTTTTGGGGAGGAGAATCCCAAAGAATCCCAAAACACCAGTCAGAAAGAACATATGCACCCCCATGTTCCTAGCAGCACAATAGCCGAGATGTAAAAACTGCCCATCAGTAGATGGTGCCTTTACACAATGGAATATTATGCGACTATAAAAAAGAAGGAAATCTTACCCTTTGATCAGCATGGATGGGCCTGGAGATGATTATGCGGAGTGAAATAAGCCAGTCAGAGAAAGACAAGTACCATATGATCTCACTTACACGTGGAATCTAGTGAACAAAATGATGAACAAAATAGAACCAGATGCATGGATACATGGAACAGACTGACAGAGGTCAGAGGGGAGGAGAATGGGGGCCCTGGATAAAAAGAGGTGAAGAGATTAGACAAAGAACATATATGCAGAACCCGTGGACACAGGCAGCAGAGTGGTCAAGGGCAGGGAGGAGATGCAGGGGGCTGGGTGGAGGTGGGCAAAAAGGGGGGGGTGATGGGGGACATTTATAATAATGTCAACAATAAAAAAATGTTTTCTCCATTTACTTATCACTTACATTCCTGGAAAACTCAGGCCATATTAAAATTGCAAAAAACCTTTAGTGTTTATACATAAAACTAGAGGCCCAGTGCAGGGATTCGTGCAGTGGGAGTGGGGGAGTGGGGGGGGGGCCCTCAGCCTGTCCTACGCCCTCTCACAAACTGGGACCCCTCAGGGAATGTAGCAGTGTGGGAAGCTGCAGGCGGCCGCTGTGCTCGCCAGCCATGAGCCCAGCTTCTGGCTGAGCGGCACTCCCGCTGTGGGAGCGCACTGACCACCAGGGGGCAGCTCCTGCATTGAGCATCTGCCCCCTGGGGGTCAGTACACGTCATAACGACCGGTTGTTCTTGTCGTTCCATCATACCGGTCGCTTAGGCTTTTATACATATAGAAGATGTACTTAGGGTCAAGGCTCAGATAACATTTCTACCGGATCAAATGATCCAATAGAAAACTTGGAAGCCATGTGGAATACTAGGCAATATGAGGACCAGGTGGGCTCTCAGTACAGAGCAGGGCATCGAAGGTCCCTGGTCCTTGCCCCGTCGAAGCCAGCAGCATCCCCAACCTTTATAACCACCAGAAATGCCTTCATAGATTTTAACCCCTAGGGGGCGGTGTGCTCCCTTGAGAACCAGCAGGTTAGAAAAAGGTTTGCAAACTGGTGGGTGGCTTGTGGGCCAAATCTATCCCACAGGTATGTTTACTTTGGGCCTGCCTGGTATTTTATTTATTTTTAAAAAGTAGAGCAAATAGTCCACATTTGGAAACCAGGCAATTTCACATAAAAAAGCTGCATATCGCACTTTTGACAAATCAGGAGATCTGACAACTCTGGGCCCGTTCATCATCCAACGGGCACATCTGGGCTTTGCCCTCTGCCCACCGGGACCCTCTACGCACTGGCTCCCGGACAGACAGGGCTCCCACAGGCATGGCAGAGAGCGACCCTCCTCGGCCTTGGGAAGGCTGATGCACGGGGTGCCCCGCTTCCCTTCCTTTGCCGAAAGCCCGCTCACCCTCTGCTCTGACCTCTCCCTGGACAGCACAGATGGGCCCTGAAAGCGCTTGGAGCGCGTGCCGACAGTGCCTCGCTGGCCGAGGAGGGGTGTGCTGTACGCTACAGAACAGGGCCTGTCTGTGGACAGGTGGCCCCCGCAGGCCTCAGGGTGCAGTGCTCCTGTGTGACAGCCTGACTCGGGAACCCTGACCCCCGACGGCCCGACGATGGACTGGGATGGCTTGGAGAAGTGGGGTGAAAGCACTAGATCCCGTGCTCGGGCCCGACGGGGAGAACGCTGAGATAGGAAGGGGGCGCACCCCCCTCCTGGGCTTGTGAGAGCGCCCGGCACAAGGTCTGAGAATGGTAAACTCTCGATAACAACTTGCATTTTTATTATTGTTTCTATTTCACTATTATATTCGCGAAGGTTTGTGTGCCCGCCGCTAGAAAAGGTTTTGCTTGAATTACATTCTGTTCCAAGGTTGTCCAGTAGAACTTGTGGGGATGACGGGAGTCGTTCCCTGTCTGCACCAGTCAATCTGGCGCCCACACGTGCTTAGGGGCACCTGAAACACGGTTAGTGCGACTGAGAAATGGAATTTTAAATATGATATGCATATTCTGTTTTCATGTATTCATTTTTACTTTTATTTAATTTTTTTTATTTTTATTAACCCTCATCCGAGGACACATGTAGAGAGAGGAAGGGAGATCGAGAGAGAGAGGTTGAAAGAAACATCGCTGTGAGAGAGAAACATTGATCAGTTACCTGCCATATGTGCCCCAATTGGGGATTAAATCTGCAACCCAGGCATGTGACCAGGAATCACACTGGTGATCCTTTTGGTGCACAGGATGACACTCAGCCACCTGAGCCCCTCCAGCTGGGCAAATGTCAGAGATTTTTAATTAAAGTTAAAAAAACTCCTGGTGGCTACGGTGTTGGGCCCAGCAGCTCTAGTCTAAGTCCTTCCAGAATATTCAGGGGAGTCACAGCTGACAGCAGGGAGGGGACTGCAAAAGGCCGCACATACCCTAAACCCCCCCCCCCCCCAAGCCTCCCGCAGTCTGGTAGACAGGGTCCCTTACACAGATGTCCTGCCTCTCACTTTTATTTTGACTTCCATGGTCATGTTAATGCCTGCAGAAGTGAGAGCGAAACCAAAGCATGGAGCCGACAGGCTGGGTGGCCACGCTCCGCACTCAGGACCACAGCAGGCGGGGAAGCTGGGCGCTGGCTTCATCAGAGCTCCTGCTGCCTGCAGGGCTCCCTCCAGTTCAATCCCAAGACTCTGCAGCTTTTGAGGGGGTTAACAGGCCACTGTGAGCATTAAATAGGTGGTGTGTGCGAAAGGACCCAGCTGGTGTGGTCTCAACCGTGTCCCTGAAAATGTGCGTTTAAGTTTGAACCCCGGGGAATTGTAAATTCGACTTCAGGGAGAGGGTCTTTGTAGATTCCATCGCGTTAAGATGAGGTTGTCCTGGGCCAGAGTGAGCTCTCGTCCAGTGACTGGTGTCCTTCTAAGAAGAGGGGAATCAGGACACACATGCAGAAGGGAGACCATGCGAAGGGAGGGCGCATGGGAGAGAGCCCGCGAAGACGGAGGCAGTGAGCGGAGGGATGCAGCCACGAGCCAAGGACTGCCTGCAGCCACCAGAAGCGAGAAGATGCCAGGAAGGATGCCCCCCAAGAGCCTGCAGAGCGGTGTGGCCCCGATGTCACTTGACTTTGGGCTTCTGGCCTCCAGAACCATGAGAGAACATGTTCCCATTGTTATCATCATAGGAAATGAGTAGCCAGCTAAAGGGGGGGGGGGGACAGAGAGACGGCTCCAAAGTGCTGCCTGGGCACAGACAGAAATCCTGCCCTGTCAGCCGCACACCCAGTGTTTGAAAAGCTGAGATGCACGACCACCTCCTTCCTCTTTCCGGGTGACCCTGCCTCTCACAGCCCCAGGGAACTTCTCCTCCCGTGTGTGGCACTGGTCACGTGACCCGCAGGGTACAGTCATACGAAGGCACTGGGTCACTCGCACATGCCTGTTGCAACTCTGCTGTGCAGATGGGGAAACGGGCCCAGATGGGGTCGGATCTCAGCTACGGTCACGAAGGAATGAGAAGCAGAGACCCATTCCCGCACCAAAGTTTTACCCGTTTTGAAAGGTGAAGGTCCTGGAGAAAGAGAGTGACTACTGAATTGGAGTTTAAAGAAATTAGGCTTGAAGATGTATGTGGAAGTGACAAACATGTGCCTCCCACGGATGCCTGGGCCAGCCTGGGCCATGGGAGGGGCGGCTGGGGAAGGTGGGGTCTTAGGTGCCGGGAGAGGGACAGAGAAAGTGCTCTGCTGCATGGGGTGGGCCCCCTTCATGGGGTGAATGAAGACACAGCCGTGACACCCACAGGCCGGAGAGGGGGCAGGCAGCGGGGCAGCTGCACGGAGGAAAGAAGGCGGCTGTGTGCGTGCGTACACTCGAGGGGAGAGGAAGGGAGTGGGAGCAAAACCCAGAGAAAGGCCAAGCAGAGAGAAGGCTGCCATTGTGCAGGCAGGGCAGCTGCACCGACCCCCGCCGAGGCGTCCCGGGAGGAAGCGAAGGCCTTTCTTCTCTGTGTGTGCAGCAGGGCCAAGAAGAAAGAGGCCGAGGTGGTGGGAGTGGGGGTGGGAGAAGAAAAACAGGAGAGGAGAAAGGAGTCTTAAAGAGCTGGGGGAGCGCAGGGGCTGCTGCTCAGGGCAGAATGTGCAGACTGACCCACGCATCCTGCAGAGACTCACGGAGCACCTACTAGAGGCAGGCGGGCCCTCTTCCGGACACGCGGGTACTGTGACAGCCATCGGAACACTGGTCTGGGGTGTGCTGCGTGATGCTGTGCCACTCGTACTGTCAACATTTCTTAAGTATTTACTATGTATCACTGTTTTAACATATATATTTTAATATCTATTTATTGATTTCAGAGAGGAAGGGAGAGGGAGAGAGAGATAGAAACATCAATGATGAGAGAGAATCATTGATTGGCTGCCTCCTGCACGCCCAACTGGGGATCAAACCCGCAACCCAAGCATGTGCCCTTGACTGGAATCGAACCCGGGACCCTCCAGTCTGCAGGCCAACGCTCTATCCACTGAGCCAAACCAGCTAGGGCTGTTTTAACATATTGAATCTGCACAAACACCTATGAACTAAGTAATATTATTATCAAAGAAGTTAAGTAACTTGTCCAGATTCATGCAACTGTAAGTGGTTGAGCCTGTACCCCAACCCAGGCAGAACCCTTGTTTTCAACTGCTTTGCAAAGAGCTGGGAGGCATCGCATTCCAAGAACACTGTATGACTTTGCCTCGAGGGTATAGGAGTGAGCACAGCCAGGGTCGCCTAAGTGTGCTAGAAGATGGCTACGTACATTTTGTAAAACCGGAGGATGCAACTTCTCCTTCAAAGGGTCTCTACATTTGAGATCCAAGTCTCCAAAGTTTGAAGAAGCCACTACACCGAACTATCCATTAACAACTTGATATTTATTCTGCTTACACTCAGCATCTCTCACTGCAGTCTTTGTCAGTCTCTTCTACAAACACGGGGTAGCACAGCACAAAGCAAGATCACTGCAAGATAAAATTGCAAATCTTGTCAAAGATGCAAGGTTTGGGGAAATTAATTAAAGTGACGCCGAAGGACAGCTTGAAGCACCAGCAAATCCACTGACACACAACCATCTCGACTATGAGACAATGAAAGGAGAGACCACTGAAGTGACGGTAAGGGAATAAGCACTTCACAGGGGAAGACTCAGATGTCAAAGGATTACGAGAGGCCTTTGGGGTACTGATCAAATCCTACAGCTGTGGTGAGAAAAGATGCTCGATATGATTTCATTGTTTTTGCAAAATGACCCCTTATAATTTTGCTGTGAAAACTGAAGGTGAAGTAAAGAATTTCATATTGTGCTTATCATTTAAATTTGTTGAACAAATTATACTCCACCCCCAAGTGACACTTCATCAATTTCTTTGTTTAAATAATCAACCCATTAGTCACAACTATAACCTAATCTTTGTTAAATACAGTTAGATGTAACATAAAATAAGGTTATTTTAAAATTTTTATAACTTCATTGTTTTCAAGATAAAAAATAGTTAACTAAATACATGAAAAACTATTTTCATGAAATATTGGTCAACAGTTTGTCTATTTTAGGAACATTTTTCCTGGTCCCGTCTGCAACAGTTCAGGCTGACCTCCTGTATTCAAGAGGATATCACACACAAATAGTTGAAAACCGTTACTGTGGCTGTGACTTTACTCCTCCCTCAGTATTCATTTTCTCCTTCTCCCACAGTAAAATAATTGTTAGCTGGGCAAATTACCACCCAGAATGAAAACTACATTTCCCAGGCTTCTTTGTGTTCATGTGACTTATTTCTCTCATCAATGGGGAATAAGGAGAAATAGAAAGCAATTGATTATCTGATCAATTTAGAAGCACCTAAATATATAAAGCACATATTAATAGACCGAAAGGGGAGAAATAGACAGCAATACAATAATAATAGGAGACTTTAATACCCCACCTTCATCAATGGATAGATCATCCAGGCAGAAAATCAATAAGGAAACATCAGCCTTAAACAACATATTATAACAGATGGGACCTAATAGATATACACTGAACATTCCATCCAAAAGCAACAATTCTCCAGGATATATGTTAGGTCACAAAATAAGTCTTAATAAATTTAAGAAAACTGAAATAATATCAAGCATCTTTTCTGACCACAATGGTAGGAAACAAAAAATCAATTATAAGAAGACAACTAGGGAATTCTCAAATATGTGGAGACTAAACAACATACTACTGAACAACCAATTAGTCAAAGAAAAAAAATCAAGAGAAAAAATATACCCTGAGACAAATGAAAATGGTAATATTTCAAAACTTATGGGATGCAGCAAAAGCAGTTCTAAGAGGGAAGTTCATAGCATAATGCCTACACCAAGAAACAAGAAAAATCTCAAATAAACAATCTTACTTTACACCTCAAGGAACTAGAAAAGAACAAATCAAGTCCAAAGTTAGTAGAAGGAAGGAAATAACAAAGATAAGAGCAGAAATACATAAAATAGAGACTAAAAGGATGAAAGAAAAGATCAATGAAAGAGCTGATTCTTTGAATGAAAAGATAAAATAGACAAACCTTTAGCTAGAGTCACGAAGAAAAAAACAGAGGACTCAAATACAGTCAGAAATGAAAGAGGAAACATTACAATTAATACCAAAGAAATACAAAGGGACGTAAGAGAGCATTATGAATAATAATATGCCAATAAATTAGATAACCTAGCAGAAACGGATAAATTCATAAATTCAAGACTGAATTATGAAGACACAGAAAATCTGAACAAAACAATTACTAGCAAGGAGAACGCATCAATAATCTAAAAATTCCCAACAGATGTCTAGGACCGCATGGCTTCACTGGTGAATTTCACCAAACATTCAAAGAAGAATGAATGCTAATCCTCTCAAGTTTAAAAAGAAAAAAAAATGGAAGAGTAGGAAACACGTTTAAACTTATTTTATGAGGCCAGCATTACCTTGATACCAAAACCAGACAAGGATGCCACAAGAGAAGAAATTTATAGGTCAATATCCTTGATGAACATAGAATGCAAAAATCCTCAGTAAAATATTCCAAATTCAACAATACATTAAAAGGACCATACACCATGAGCAAATAAGATTTATAACAGGGATGCCATGCCAGAATGGTTTATCATCTGCAAATCAATCAATGTGATATACCACATTAACAAAATGAAGAATAAAAATCATATAATCGCTTCATTTGACAAAATTCAACATCCATTAATGATTAAAAACTCACAATAAAGTTAGTATAAAGAGAACATACCTTTTTTTTTTTAATCCTCACCTAAAGATATTTCTCATTGATTTTTAGAAAGAGTTGAAGGGAGGGGGAGAGACAGAGAGAGAAACATCAATGTGAGAGAGACACATCAATTGGTTGCCTTCTGCACACACCCTGACCAGGGGATTAAGCCTGCAACTGAGGTACATGCCCCTTGACCAGGAATCGAACCTGGGACTTTTCAGTTCAAGCGACAAGGCTCTATCCACTGAGCAAACTGGCTGAGATAAGGGAACATCCCTTGACATAATAAAGGCCATATATGACAAGCCCATAGTTAACATTATATCCAGCATTGAAAGTTTTTCCTCTAAGATCAGTAACAAGACAGGACTCTAAGATCAGGAAGAAGAAAAGGGTGTTACTCTTACCACTTTTATTCAACATAGTATTGAAAGTCCTCACCAGAGTAATTAGGCAAGAAAAAGAAGAGTCATCCAAATGAAAAGGAAGAAGCAAACCGTCGCTATTGGAAGATATGATATTATATACAGAAAACCCTGAAGCAGCGGTTCTCAACCCGTGGGTCGCAACCCCTTTGGCGGTCGAATGACCCTTTCACAGGGGTCGCCTAAGACCATTCTGCATAGCAGATATTTACATTATGATTCATAACAGTAGCAACATTACCGTTATAAAGTAGCAACGAAAATAATTTCATGGTTGGGTCACAACATGAAGAACTGTATTTAAAGGGCCAGAAGGATCAGAACCACTGCCTTAGAAGGACTTTTCCTCAGGCAATCCCACGAAGATTCTTAGTCACCTAAGAATACTTGACACCCTGACTGGTTTGTCTCAGTGGATAGAGCATCGGCCTGGCGACTGAAGGGAAGAAGTCACAAATAAATGGAAAGGTATTATGTGAGCAGGTATTGAAAGAATTAGTAATATTAAAATGTGCATACTACCCAAAGTGATCCACAGGTTCCATGCAATCCCTATCAACATTCCAACGACATTTTTCACAGAAATAGAACAAACAAGCCTAAAACTTGTTGCAACCACACAGACTTTGAAAGGCCAAAGCAATCTTGAGAAAGAAGACCAAAGCTGGAAGCATTTTGCCTCAATTCCAAATACAGGGTGGGGCCAAAACAGGTTTACAGTTGCCCCACCTTGTATATTACGAAGTTACAATCATGAAAACAGTATGGAGTTGGCATAAAAACAGGGACATAGATCAGTGGAACAGAATACACAGCCCAGAAATAAACCCACACACATATGGTCAATTAATTTATGACAACGGAGCCAGGAATATACAATAGGGGAAGGACAGTCTCTTTAATAAATGATGTTAGGAAAACTGGACAGCCACATGCAAAGTAATGAAACCAGACCACTATCTTACACCATACATAACTCAAAATGGATTAAAGACTTGAACTCACACAACTCAATAGCAAAAAAACAAACATTCTCATTAAAAAGTGGGCAGGGGATCTGAATAGACTTTTTTTCCCACTGAAGAACATGTACAGATGGCCAACAGGTACATGAAAAGATGCCCAATCTCATTAATCATCAGGGAAATGTAGAACCACAGTGAGGGAGCACCTCACACCTGTTAGGGTGGCCATCAAAAAGACAGGAAATAACAAGCAAGAATGTGGAGTAAAAGGAATCCTTTTGCATTGTTTATGGGAATGTAAACTGGTGCAGCCACTACGGAAAAACAGAACCCCATGGCAGTTCTTCAAAAAATTAACAACAGAGCTACCATATGATCCAGCAATTCCACTTTTGAGCAGTTATCCAAAGAAAATGAAAACACAACCTCAAAAAGATATATGCACCCCTGTGTTCGTTGCAGCATTATTTACCCAAGACATGGAAACAACCTGTGTCCATCAATGGATGAATGGATAAAGACACATACACATACACACAATGGAATATTATTCAGCCATAAAGAGAAGAACATTTTGCCATTTGAGACAAGATGGATGGAACTTGAGGGCATTATGCTAAGTGAAATAAGTCAGACAGAGAAAGACAATTACCATATGTTATCACTTACATGTGGAATCTAAAAAATAATTGAGCTTATAGATACAGAGAACAGTTTGGTGGTTGCCAGAGGCAGGGGGTTAGGGAGTGGATGAAATGGGTGAAAGGGGTCAAAGGTACAAGCCACGAGGATGGAATATGTAGCATGCTGACTACAGTTAATAATACTGTATTGCATATTTGAAAACTAAGAGAGCAGATATTAAAAGTTCTCATCACTCACAAAAAATCTTGTAACCACATATGGTGACAGATGCTAACTAGATGTATTGTGGTTATTATTTTGCAATATATATAAATATTGAATCATTATGTTGTACACCTGAAACTAATTACATCTTCTGTTAATTACAACTCAGTTATATGTCAATTTATATCTCAATAAAATATGGAAGTGGTTGAATCTCAAATCCATTCATGACTTTGAGTGGGGCAGGCTCACCGAAGCAGCATGGACTGTTAACTGAGAGAATAATAAACAGTTGCTATCTTGGATCTCTCTCACACAAAATTAAATCCAACTCAACCAACTGCCCCAGACACCCATAGAATGCAGGATTTAATGTGTCTCAAGACCCAGCAAGAACAGTTAACCACTGGTTTTGGGAGGGGACTTACGGTTTTTGGGTCATTTTTCTCAATCAAATAACAATGACCAACATAACTAATATTAGGTAGTAGTGGCTTTAAATGTTTTCATATGAAGCAGCAACTTAACATAAAACTCAAATCTGAGCTTCCTCGAGGCCGGGGCCAAGAGGGAACGTATACGGGGGACACAGCACTTGTTATTTAATGGCGAGGAGCATACCAGTTCAAAGTAAAAACAATTTCAGGATCCTTAGTTCTGAAAGTCAGGTTGGAATGGGGTTCCTTGTATATAGGGGCGTTCTAAATATAACATAATATTTTCGGTGACAGTTTTTAAAAGAAACCACATAAATGTTCTGTGTACAGAAATTTACATTTGACATGCTTCCAGTCTTCACTGAGGATATGATAATTAAGCACCGTCTGATGAAATCCGCACTTTGGGGAAATAGCTTTTCGGTGATTTGTGTAAATTTGAGGATAAGTTTGGGAAATCAATTCTGAAGCATATTCTCAAGAGAGGGCTCCTTCCTATGCGCCAGCTGGACGATTCTCCCGCCACGAGCCCCGTATGGCAGGGTACGTGTTTCCTTTCAATTTGACGAATGCAAGTTCCATACTCGCTTCAAATTCCCGTGGCCCTGTTTGCGTTTTGATGAAGCCACAGCACCTCATTTTATGAGTCCGGGCAAAACTGCTTTCTGGGTTGCCATTGTCCGGGCTGTCAAATGAGGGGAGTGGAGAACGCTTTTAGGGGCCTTCCTGTTCTTTCGGCATCCAGAGCTAACGGTCTCCACACAGGCCTTCCAGCCAGAGGCTGTAAAAAGGGGTCTGTGAGCCACCACTCAGTCCTCAGACATGTTTGGCTTGGCCCACAGTTGACATGGAGTTTTGCCAACATTTTTTAAATCAGCAAATTTCAGCAAAAAATTCAGAGTAGACATATCTGAAGTTGGCAATCCTTACCTTAACACAAATGGCTATAATTAGAGTAGTTCTCACTTAACGCACGTCATCGGTAGGTTCTGCAACTTGAAGGGAAATGATGTGTAATGCAACCAATTTTACCACAGGCTAATCGATACAAACAAGAGTTAAGCTCCTATGGTATCGCATCAAGGTGTTAATGAAACGACACAGAATGAGACCATGCTATTCGGGGACCCACTGTTTCTGGACTTGAGGGGCAGGTGCCCCTTTTGGTTGGTGCCCCCTGTCCGGCTGCCTCCATCTACACCCAGGTCCCCACAACAGCTGTGTGGCGGGCCTTGGTAAGCACACGTGGCTTCCTGCAGAGACCTAGGACCAACATGGTCATCTGTTCGGGATCGAGGCCTCCCTCTCAGCAGGACCCACATTCTGGGGGATTCCTACTGTGGAATGAGTCTGCAAGAAGACACCTCTCCAAGTCGCTCCCCAGCCCAACGGGTCCTCGCAGCCACGCCCTGTAACCAACGGAAGCTGTGACCCTGACCCGAGCTGAGGGTGGCATCGTCTTCCCTCCTGTCACTCCCGCCCCACAATCGCCTGCTCACTGCAACAGGACTTCCTGAAGTTGCAACATGCACGCCACAACATCTGATTTCACAACTGCTGAGGAGCCCGGGGAGGGGGGGTTAGTATTTATCATTAATTAAAGCAAACCAAATTAATTGAGTGGAGGATTTTACAATGGTGTCGGAGGTGAGGGACTGTAATTGTGTCTTTGCCTCAGGCAACCGGCCGGGAGGTGTGTCTTCAGAACCCACCAAAGTACCTCTGCCAAGGTCAATAGGAAACCTTGCTCAGTCTCACCTGGGATGCAACACCGGGAGGCAGACAGTCAGATGTGGACCAACGGTCCATCGCCATGCCAACGCTTGGGCCATTCTATAGCAGCCACACAATCCCCACATACCATACACTTCTCTCCATTCTGCACACCAGCTTTATCCCCATTCCCTAGCCCAAGGTTCTTCTGGAACCTTCTTCCATGCGATTGGTCTAAAGCAGTGGTCGGCAAACTCCTTAGTCAACAGAGCCAAATATCAACAGTACTACTTCAAAATAGACTCGCCCAGGCAGAAAACCGACTTCTGCGCATGGGCCATGAAGTTTCAATCGCACTGTTCGTGCGCCCGCATTTGGTATTTTGTGGAAGAACTACACTCAAGGGGCCAAAGAGCCGCATGTGGCTCGCGAGCCACAGTTTGCCGACCATGGGTCTAAAGTCAATAAATCAGTCTCAGATGGCTTTAACAACATCCTTAACAGACGGAGACCACAAACTCATGCACAGGTGCTTCTGGCTTCTCTCTGTACTGTATTTCATATGTTAAGTGCAGTCCTCCCCTCGCTCCCCCGGCTTTCTTTTAGTTCAAAATCCTTTGAAAAGGTCACTTTCTATCACTACTATGGGCAGATCAATCTAATACATATAAACATAAACACACAACTTTTAAATTAAAAGGAAGTTGTCCATGCATTAGCCAAAGTCATCTAGGGTGGCCCCTGGGTACAGGGGCAACACAGGGAGAGACCCTACTCCAAGGCCAGGCCACCAGCGCCGCTTCCCGAGGCCCCACCCCCCTCACCTGTCCGGTAGCCAGTGCTGTTGAGGTACACGGCAAAGGTGCGGCTCTCGTGCTGCGCCTGCCAGGAGGGCGAGGAGCAGTTCTCGTTGTTGGTGTAGGTGTTATGGTTGTGCACGTACTTCCCGGTGAGGATGGAGGACCTCGAGGGGCAGCACATGGGCGTGGTCACGAAGGCGTTGACGAAGTGCGCCCCGCCCTGCTCCATGATGCGCCGCGTCTTGTTCATCACCTGCATGGAGCCTGCAACAGAGCGGGAGGTGAGATGCCGCCGGTGGGTTCTAACTCCCCCCCCCACCCCCCCCGCGGAGGGCATGGAACAATGGGGGACCGGTGCTGAGTGGCTCTCAGCTGGATGGCACCCCATTCCCGGGGAGGGGAACACGTTTTGGAAATCTCCCGGGGCCGATGGATCCTACTGGCATTTGTGGGCAGCGGCCAGCAAGGCACTGTGGGACTGACCTTCACCAAGAGGAGGCATCCTGGTCCCCGGTTCTCCCGGGCGTTTATGGGGTGTAGGTAACAACCTGTTTATAAGTTACCTGAGCCTAGCAGGGAACTCTGTCTTACACAGAAACAGAAGATTTTCTTTGCAGGGTATTAATATGCACTGATTTTCTTTTTCCTTTGGAAGCAACGGCTATGTAAACCGAGGGAAGACTACACTTTTGTTTTGTTTGGAACCTTCCCAAGAATTGTTTGCCCTTATTGAAATCTGGTCACGCCACCCCCTCCCCTGGCTCACCTCTGAATGCGTCTCAGCTGAAATGCTCGACATCAGCCACCTCCCCCCAGACCTCGCCCCTCAGCGGAGCCTCTCCCAGTGCCCTCTGGAGTCACTGTGGTTCCTAATTCCCTTGAGCTCTTATTACACGAGCAGCATGTGTTATTAGGGCTTAATTACACACCACCAGGCACAGTGGTTCCATTCATGCCTATTCTTGTTTCTCAATGAAGCGTTCAGCAGACGACGGCACGCGGGAAGAGAGGGAACTAACGCGTGTGGGCACCTTACCGGGGGCAGGTGCTTTCACAGTCCCTGCTATGCCCTTGCGCAGTGCTCAATCCTCAACGCCCCCACGGGGTGTGACAACACAGTAGGCGCTCAATAAATGTGCGAAGAGTGGATGCCTAATTGTACACTATGGCTGGGACCGAAGCTCTTAGCAGCTTTAATGGGAATAGTGGAATTTCTCTTCCTTCTATGGCCATCGCATTCTTTTCCGTTTGCCTGCGGCTTGCAGGGTCTGTAGGACTGAATGATGGCACACTCTCTAAGACGCATCCACATCCTAAGCTCGGAATCTGTGAATGTGACCTAATTTGGAAAAAGGGTCTTTGCAGATACACTTAGGACCGTGAGGTGAAATCGTCCTGGACTACGCGGGTGGGCCCTCAATCCAATGGCAAGTGTCCTTACAAGAGACAGAAGCAGGAAGACACGGACACAGGGCGAACGGCGGCGTGAAGATGGAGGCAGAGGGCAGAGGGACGCAGCTACAAGCCACGGATGTCTCGAGCCCCCAGAAGCTGACAGAGCTGGGAAGGATTCTCCCCGGAGCCTTCGGAGGAACACAGCCCTGCTGGCAGCCTAGTTTTTAACTTCTGTCTCCAGAGCTGTGAGAGTACATTTTTGTTGTTTTAAGCCACCCAGTTTGTGAAAATTTGTTAGGACAGCAGCAGGGAAGCAATGTAGCATCTACGGGGCATTTGCGGTTCTTGCTGGGGAGCTGCTGGTCCCAAGCACCAAGAATCCCCTAGAGGCCTGAAAACACCCAGTCAGACCCCCTCTGCACTCTCTCCCTAAAGGCTACGAATGAAAAGGAGATTTTCCCACCTTTCTGCCAAATACAGAAAGAAACAGAGCCAGAGCTTCCCTGAGGCAAACACAGATCATGTCTTCATGCTTAAAATCATCCAACAGCTTCCCATTGCACTCACACACACACACAAAAGCCAATTTCTTCCTGTGGCCTAAGACTCTTCGAGACCTCTCTGAGTCTGAGTCCCCACCCCGCCCCCTCAAACCCTCTCCCCGGTCAACCCACTTCCAGTGCTTGCCTGACCTCATCTTCTCCCTTCTCCTTGCTCAGCTGGCTGCACTGGCCTCCTCACTGTTTCTCAAATGCTCCAAGCTCATCCCTGCCCCAGGACCTTTGCACTTGCTATTGCTCTGCCTGAGACATTTTCTGAGATTTCACTTTGGTTGGTTTGTCCCATTATTTAGATCTCAACTTAGAGGTCACCCCTGCATCAAAGTCTCCTCTTCCCCATCTGAAGGAGCCCCACCCTGCTTACTTCCTCCTGCCACACCAGTGTGCATTTCTTCTTAGCATTTATATCCTGCTGACATGGTGTTTTCCTGGTTTGCTTGGTTATGATCTGCCTCTCCCCCTGGACTGGGAGTTCTAGGGGATCCAGGTGCTGGCTACCCCCTCCCCCCCATTCCTTACAGAGCCGGAATGTATCGTTGGTGCTCTGTAAAACTCCCCGCATGACAGGAAAACAGCAAAGCCTGCCCTTTCAAGCCCAGTGCAGAGGCGGTTTTATAAGGGACACCCTCCCGGAGCCAGGTGTGTTTCCTGAGCCGCTTGGCCAAGGTTGCTCCCGGAGGGTGGAGGAAAGGCCCTGCTTTGTGTTCGAACAGGAATTGTCAAGCCTGGGACTGTGTGAGCATCTGTATCAAGGTCACATGCCCTGGTGAGAAGTCCCCAGGGGTCGCAGCTGTAACTGGTGGGCAATAATAGGCTTTCCACCAGGTGTGATGTTTTCCTTTGAAGGGGATGGAGGAGGTGAGCTGAGGCCCCCCTCAACCAGCTGGTGCTAACTTGCTGAAATCCGATGGAGCGTGGGGGATCTCACCAGCCGCAGGCCGCCTTCTGCGGGCCAATCCATTCCTTCCACCTTGAATTTTTACCACCAACTAAGATTCAAGGCCACGCCCTAGAAGCCCAAGCTTGAATATCGGCCACTTTCCCACCTCATGGCTTTTGCAAGAGAAGTGCCCTCCCCCTGGGATGCTCTCTCCTGGCCGCCTTCAGGTTACTGACCAAACATCGGACATCCCAGAGAGACCTCCCGGACCCAGTACTGAAATCACCCTCCCCCCCAGACCCCCCTACTCTCTCCCTTGCCTCACTTCCCTCAGGCCAAAAGCCACTTCTAGTTCACTTGTTTGCACGCCGCCTGTGGCTACCACGGGAACACTCCATGGGGGCAGGGGTTTAGGCCTGTCCTGGACGGTGTGGCTCAGTTGGTTGAGCACAGTCTCAAGCCAGTTCAATTCCCACTCAGGGCACATGCCCGGGTTGTGGGCTTGATCCCCAGTAGAGGATGCAGGAGCCAGCTGATCTATGTTTCTTTCTCTTAACAATCATTCTCTCCCTCTCCCTTTCTCTCTAAATCAATTAGAAAACACACACACGACTAAACAAAAAGGGCCTGCTTTGTTCACTGTCATATTCCCAAGCCTAGAACAGTGCCTGGCATATAATGGATGCTCAGTAGATATCTGCTAAAATAACCAAAAAAATCATCCTACTCTTTGGGTTTCCATATAACTCAGGAGCTCAAGCTACTTTGTGTCCATGGATGTACTGTGTATGTGGGTGTTGTGCAGGGGACTTAACAATTTAACTTTCAATAGTACTAAACAGATCATATGCTCTCTGGTTGGCTGCACTCCCCAGCACTCCCTATAGTCTCACACACATTATCTGCCTGGTCCCTGAAGGCCTTGGTTTTGCAATTCCTAATGTAACTTCGCTGTTGATCAGCTCCAACCTGTTTGTGGGGTAGAGGGCAGTTTCTATGTCAATAGAATTCATCCTTATTATTAACGTGGTGACTGTCATTGGCTGAAAGTTGATTGTGTACATTGTGCTGGGCACATGACATACACCATTCAACTTAATCCTCCCAACAGCTCATTTACCAGAAGAAGGAACGGGGTGCAGGGAGTGAAATGACTGGTCGAGGCCGCAGAGCCAGCTGGGGAGGTGGGATGTGAGGACTCAGACCCAGGCTTGTCTGATGGGAGAGATGGATGCTGGGTGTCACTTTAGGAAACATTCAGTTTATGCCACGTGGGAGGTGGTGACACTCAACAAGGAAGTGCACATGTACTTGGTCAACTCTTGGCCAGAGCAAGGCTCAGAACTGTCCCTGGGCTCTAGGCATATCGGTCCCCTAGCCACCCCAGAGGTGGCCTTGGCTGGCACAGCAGCAGTGAGAGTGGCACAGGGTCACAGCACCAACCACCGGGACGCCAGTGCGGGGAGAGTGGCTCCTTTCACTCCTGGTCAAGTCAGGGAGAGTCTCCGTAACACTGCACACCGTCTACTTTGACACGGAGGGAACCGGCCACCTGCTTGGAGCCCCAGGAAGGCAGCAGAATTAGCTTATATTTGATCACATGTTCTACTTTCCTTCCATTTGGGGCAAGGAATGCGAGCTTCTCTCACTGAGGGTAGTGGGATCCTGTTCTATTTTTTTTAAAAAAAATTAAAAATAAGTAACTAAGAGTACAGGTGGCACATAGATATGGTGGAAACTGAGGAAGGCCAGGGGCCGGCGGTGTTCGGGACGCACTGGCTTGGTGCAGCCCAGACTGTCCACCCAGTGGTGCCACTTGGAAGAGGTGCTAATAGACACCTTGGGTGCCACCTGTCCCCTCGTGGCTCCTCCTGCAGCTCCTCCCTTTGCCTCCAGTTACTCGGGAAATCATCTTGGCTACTCCAGGGCCCCGTATTTCCATTCCCACATCTAATCCATCAGCAACGCCTGCTGTTCTTCAAAGCATATCCACAGCAGAGCCCCGTGGCCTCCTCTCTGGGATGCAGCTCACCCTCTTTCCTCTGCATTAAGTCAACTGCTTCCTGACCGGACTCTGTTTATTGCCTATGGAGCAGTCAGAGTGCCCCTCTCCTCAGCATCCTCCATAGCTCCCACTTACTCAGAACAAAGTCCCCACGGTCCCCACGGTCACCTAGTCCCGGCCCCGGCCCCAGCCCCAGTCCCCTCCCAGCCTATTCTGCAGCCAGGCTCACGCCCGCCTCAGAGCCTTTGCCATGCTATTCCTCCTGCCCGGTCCCCCCATGGCCCGTGCCCTCACCCCCTTCTTGTCTCCACTCAGAAGTTCTCTTCCCAGTGAGGCCTTCCCTGCCCCCCACATCCACAATTTTACTCGCTGCCGGATATTTCATATCCTCTTCCTTGTTTCACATTTTCAACTCTGACACATTATCTTTTTTACATTTTTACATACTTATCTTGCTTGTCATCCCCCTACAGCCCCAGATGCCAGTGCTATGAGGGCTGTAAATACTGACTGTGCCTCACAGCTCCAGCCTAGAACAGTGCCTGGCATACAGTAGGTGCTCAATAAATATTTCTTGAAGAAATGAATCTAGGGCCGTCCAGGCAGAATCAACCCTTTGCCTGCTCTTCACAATGAAGGGGGAAGCCGCTAGTAATGAGATTTCAGCCTCTCTCGGTCTCCAGAGGCGGCAGAAGGGACAAAGCCGCCCACTGACCCATCAGACCCTTCTCCTGGAGCAGGGAGGCCGTCACCGGGTGAATAATTCACCTGCCGTCAGCAGCCCCGAATGCTGCGCTGGCGAAAAGCAAACAGCCTGCAGAACCGTTTCTTATTTTTAATGGGCTCAAAACCAGGGTCTCTAAGCGCTTATACCTCCATCCCACTAATTTCAGAGAAGTGAGCCATTGGCTGCTCTGGACCCGTAGCTCCCTGTGCCTGCCTGCGCGGTGCGCTCGCCCCTGCCCCATAAGGAGGCTGAAGGAGAGCTGTGTCGGTCCGCTAGTCCACCAAATTTAACCACGCTGTGAAACGCAGGGGCATCTGTGCATAAGCAGCGCTACACGCTAAGCCTCCCCTTGGGGACAGTAACCTGCTTTATTAAAGCGGCCAGAGCGACGAGGCTCTGTCAGGCCACATCTGGAACACGAAAACATCTGACCGCATCTCCTCGCCCGGCACAGCCCTAATGAGGACGGACGGCCCCGGCGGGAGGGAACAACTGGGAAGACAGGGCCACACAGAAATAAAAAGGCCGGTTTTCAATATTTTAAACAAAGCCGAGCCAGCCAACCAAAACTTATTCTGTCCAACATAAACCTGGGGACACGCAGACACAAACAGACTCGGTTTCTTTCCGTGATCAAACCTTCCTACCTCGCTGGCCAGGGGTGAAGTCACCTCACGCCTCTCCGGGAAGCCCCACCCCTACCGTGAAGATGGCACTTGCATTTTGCTGCCCAAACCACTGGCCTGCCAGGAACATGGCTTTTCTCCCATGACACCCCTTTGCCCACTCACACTGTGATGGCTTTTCTTTGGTTCTCCCCATGCATAGCCTGCGCTATTATTTATTTGATATTTTGCTTTAAAGTGACTTTAAAAAAATAAACTTGACTCTCAATCCAAGTAACTGTGAAATTCTGGGTTTGATGTGCTAATGACATATTTTTTGATGTCTATCAAAATAAGTTCCTAAGCAGTAAAATCAGCATTTGTTGACCTGCCACCTGAGATGACCTTGCGAGTTCCCTGGGCACTTTAGGAGCCACTGAGTTAATTTGCTTTTCTAAAGGTCTGGGTTAGAGTGGAGAACCAAGATGGCGGCATAGGTTAACGCCGGAGTTTGCCGCCTCGAACAACCATTTCAAAAGTGAAACTAAAAGACGGAAGGGACATCACCCAGACCCACAGGAACGCTGGCTGAGTGGAAGTCCTACAACTAGGAGGAAAGAGTAACGCATACGGACAC
>NW_006297815.1:331070-365466 GCF_000327345.1 Myotis davidii | reverse complement strand
TAAAGGTCTGGGTTAGAGTAATGGGTACCTATGGGGACTTAGCAGGTGCGGGGGGTGGGGGTGGGGGGCTTTCAAGATTCAACACATGACCCGATGTTGGCCCTCCCTGGGGCTTAGGGGGCTCATGTCCATGTTCTGCCCTAGAGGCCTGTGTCAGCTGGGAGCAGATGCACCCTGCACCCCTCCCAGGCAACCTCCTATAGCCCCAATCCTGATGGCACAGGGGCACTGGTTTTGATGGGTAACTAAGGAGATGACACCTTCCCACGCTTGTTTTCTTAAAATCCTATGTAAGTCGTCAGAGTCTGGGACGTGAGGCCCTCCCTGGGAGAGCAGTGAGGGTGGGGCCTAGGAAAACGAAGCCTGTGTCTGAAGAGAGTCATCGCTCACCGGGACTGCTGCAGAAACCTAGCTGAGAAAGAGTAGGGAAGGTCTGTGGTTCAATGCTTGGCACACAGGAAGCACCTCACGCATGTTAGCTTTGGACAATTTTAATGATTGTGGCTCCCAATTACAGCGTAACCCAGTTCCCAAACGGAGGGCCTCTGGACAGAACCTTGTCTGCACGTGTGTTTGATTTTCAGTCTGTTTGAAAGTGTTTAAAAGTTTGGATTAATTGCTAACCTTGTATTTTTAATTGGGAGATTTCACATCGATCCAGCTTTCAGGCTTTGCTTGAAAAATACAAAGATCTGGCCTTGATGGGCCAACAGGTGCATTTACACAACGCTGGCTTCAGAAGGGCCCGGTCCGGTTCTCCCTGGTCCCCACCATGCCCACTTCCCTCATTTGCAATACCTGCCTGGCCCTGTGGGCGTTTAGTTTGTAACCTTTGGCTGATTCTATTCCAGCTGAAGGGACCAGCTAAGTGAACCAACAAAGTAACACTTACTGTGGCCCAGAGACCCACGAAGGACAGCCTGAAGAGGGAGGAGCGAGGCTGCGGGTCTGAGTAAAAGCTGGACCAGAGCCTTGCCCTGCATAGGCAGGGGGTGCAGGTCCCTGAGCGGAGGCCACAGGTGAGAAAGACTCTGTCCTTCACCATCTCCAGCCACTATGTGCACCCGTCAGGCTGAAACCCAGGTGGCAGCCCTCATCCGGTCCTCCAGTGCCCCTGGGATGCCCACAATGTCACTGGATCAGACTGTGAGCTGCCTGCCCGAGGGATGCCTCTTTAGGAGCCATCAGACCCCAACCAAACAGCTCTGTCCCTAGCAGGGGGGTGAGAGAAAGGCGGGGGGTGGGGGTGGCGGCTGGGAGAGAAACCGCAGCAACCCGAGTCCACATCTGGAGCTGAGGACGCCATTGTTTCCCGGGCTGGAATGGGCTCACTGTTGTCTGTTGGCAACAATTCAGAATAACGACACGGGGTTCCTGGGACCTGCTTCTCAAACCCCGAGATTTCCTCACCACATGGTGGCCAAGCGGAAACCATTCCTGGTTCTTGGATATTACAAAATGAAGTCGAACGCAATTTCTGTCTTTAGCTATGAAAAGCTCAGGCTCGGAATTGGTTCCTAATGAATTAAGCAGATGTCGAAGAGGCAGGATTGGAATTTCATTAATGAACACTGGGCTGCCGGAGAGATCAGGAAGTTAATTTTTCCTCCTCTGCCTTCTGCTGGCTCCGGCTGCAGGGGGTTCAGGGAGGCCATTCTGATCTGGTCGTTCTCCATGGAGAGGAGGTGGCAGGGGACCCTGGGAAAGGGCAGGCCACCCTGGTAATAAATGGCAGTCACTGGTCCCTTCCTCTCTGTGAAGCTCCACCCAGAAACGTTTCTATCGCTTGTAATCCTCCAACGCGCCCCCCCCCCCCCCCCCAGGGATCTCCAGCCTGCTCTGCCCTTTGCCCGTTCTTCAGGGCAGGCTGCACAGAGCCAGTCCCCTAGCCCCTGGCCTGGTGGGCGATGGTGGCACCGCAGGCCGACGTCAGTCGTAAGCTTGGAAACCCGTTCCTCCTCCCCCAGTCTCCCATCTCTGTAAATGGCACCACCATCTGCCCAACAGCTCAGCCAAAAACCTAGGAGTCATCCTTGATTCTCCTTCACCCCCCTCCCACTTGCGATCCATCAACAAGTTCTGCTGCCAGACCTTCAGAACAGGACACGCTCCATCCACCCCTCTCCCTCTGCGAGCCCCCATCCTCTCCCACATGGACAACTGGTCTCCCTGATTCTGTTCTTGTCCCCGGGTCAACCCCTTTCTTCCCTTGGCCAGATGGACCACTGAAAACGTGCGTCATGCATGTGGCCAGCTCAGAACGTTCCAGTGACTCTCCATCGGCCTCCCCCGTCGCCCCTCTGCCCTCACCCCCAGCATTCTCCTGCTCACTCCCAGGTCCCTCTGGCTGTCCTTCCTGCCACACACCTCCTGCACTTTTCCTTTGGCCTGAGATGCTCCCCCACCCCCGTTTCCACACGAATGACTCCTCCTCACGTGCAGCACCCATCCCACGACCACACCGCCCCTGCCGGAGGTGCTGCCCCTCCCTGGGACCCTTGCTCTTGGTCTCGGCTGGGCCACGACCCTGGACAACCCACCAAAATCTGTTTCCCCTTCTTCTCAACAGGTCCTGGTTTAATGTTCGATGCACTCAGCCAGGAAACTAGCTTCCGAGCCTCTCTTGTAGCCACATGTGGGAGTGGTCCTCACTGGCCTTCCGGAGACTCCCTCTGCCCAGCTCTCCAGTTGGGGGGCGGAGGGGGGGGCAGGGAGCTGACCCGGAGCTGTACCCACAGGTGACTTCATTCTCTGGCTTTGGGCTGGGTGTGGCCAATGCGGGGCTTGGTAGATCAGGGAAAGATGAACTGAGGTTGGGGTATGGATCCTGTGGTGTCGACGGAGAGTGACAGCTCCCGGAGGTGGTCTTGGTGTCTCCAGATTCCAGTAACCATTCGCTCCTCTCATCCCCTTAATCTTGGGTGGGGATGACCCCACTGCTACTAACTAACCTTGGGTGCTGCATTACTACTTGAACCCAAATGTCTTGTGTGCCCCACATTTTTTTTTTTTTTTGCTGAGACGACGGTGCTAATAAGCTCTGTGGTATGTGATGTCTGGGATGAGGTCCTTCAGAGGAGCTGACGCAACTGGAAGGTCCATCCTTTTGCTCTTCTGCATCTTTCTTCTTACTGCCTGGAATATGGCTGTGATAGATGGAGCTCAAGCAGCCATTCTGCACCACGAGGATGCCTTGAAAATGGAAGCCAGGCGATACGCATGGTGCAACAGAAAGGCAGAGAAGGAGCTGGCGTCCCAGCTAACCTTGAAGCCACCGTGCCAGCCCGGAACTGCCAACTTCCAGATATTTTTATGTGAGTGAGATGCAAACTCATATCTTGTTGAAGCCACTGCTATTTTGTATTTTCTTTTACATGCAGCCGAATTTAATCCCGATATACTTAGCTTCCAGAATTTAAGCGATTTCCCAAGTGTTGCTGAATTGAGAGGAAAAAAAAAAGTCTTGCAGGAATGTGCTTGGCAAGTTGAACACCAGGGTGGGTCCAAATGAGCCTCTTCTTCCCGAGATAACCTGTCTCGACAGGCTTTTCCCTCCCTAGTGAGCAGCAGAACGTCAGGAGCTGGAACCTCAGAGGCCGAGCGGGAAGTCACCCTGACCTGGTGTCCGGAATCTGGGCACCTGTCCTGGGCGTCCAGCCGCGTGGCCGCTGCAGAGCACCCAAGCCTGCCACGTCGAACTGACTCCGGGATATCAGTCTGCAGCTCAGGGTGTGGTTTCCTTGTGTTCACAGAGGGAAGTGGAAAACAAGTGCCTGGCCAGAAACCCTCCCAGGCCTTTCTCCCAAAGGCCAGCCTCTCCTACAAGCAGCCCTTTAGGCTGGAGGCCTGCAATATTTAGGATCCCAGACCTCTGAGAACCTTGTGAGGGTCTTGGACCCGGGAAAGCCCAAACAGGCAAACCATCTGCATGCAATCCCCACGCCTCCCTGGTCCAGGCCCACCCAGGCCTGGGACTCTCTCCTGAACGCTGACTCTGAAGGCTGGCTCCTTGGATAGCTCCTCTTGGCAGTTCCCAGGCATCTGCAACTGACCAGGTCCCCACCACAGCGTTCCCCAGCTCCGTAAACAGAAAATCCCTCCTTGCAGATGTTTGGGTCAACATCTTGGAATTATTATTGACTCGTCGCTCCTGCTCCACATCAGATTCATCAGCACAACTTATCAGCTCCACCCTCCACCTGCAGCATCTAACCCTCTTCCCCACTCGGGTCTGAGCCTCCATCACCTCCTGCCTGGACCATTGCTGTTGTCTCCTCACTGTAGTCCCTGCTCTATTACATCCCGTTAGTCTGTTCTTCATATAATAGCCAGAGGGGTCGTATGAAGACATATGCCTGATGACGTTCTTCCTCTGTTCAATGTTCTCTACTGGTACCCAACTCAGTAGAAAGCCAAAGTCCTCTCCCTGGTTCAGAGGCCCTGTGTGACCCACCCTCCCACCCTCCCGTTACTGCTCAGACCTCACTTCCTCCTGGTCCCCATGCTCCCACTGCTCTGTCAATCAGGCCTCTTGGCTGCTCTGTGAGCCTGCTTCCGCCTCAGGGCCTTCACACCCACTGTTCCCTCTGCCTGGAATGCTCTTCCCCAGGAGAAACCCCTCGACTGGCTCCCTTCCATCCCTTGCCTTCTCAGCGAGGCTACCCTACATCAAATCACACGCTCCCTTTCCCCACCCCTTTCCTAGCTGGCTTCCCTTCCTTGCTTCATTCTTCTCATCACTTTCCACTACCTTATGCACTATATACTCTGCACGCTTTTTAAATAACTCTTGCACTAGAATGTAAGCTCCGTAACAGCAGAGATGGTACCTGTTTTGTTTGCTGCCAGGTTGTAGGTGCTCACGCAATACCTGGTAAGCCCTCCTGTGAGTGAATGAATCTGGTCCACCCTCCCAGCACCTAACTCAGAGAGAGCCTGTAAGGGTGCCGTGGGCATCTCCTGGACTTGACCGTGGCACACCAGGCATTCCGCCTTCTTTGGGTGCCAGCTCTTGAATTTTTGCTTTAGAGAGTCACCCCGACTCCCCGCTCCTTGTCCTCATGCCAGCCCCGTGGGAGGCAGCATCTTGCTGAAATGTCAAAACACTGCTGTTCCCGTTGTACTGGGTTTGGCGGTGACCTTTTCCCGAAGGCAATGGATACCGGGTTTTCGTTTACAGTAGTAATTTAGAGCTTCCTTCCAAAAGAATATTTAAGTCTAAAAAAGTAAGTCTCGTTAAAGAAAATTTCAAATAATAGAACAGACGGCCCTGGGATGCTGCAAGTATTCCCCTGCTCCAGGGGGGCCTGTGTCTACCTCACCTGAGTCTCAGAGCCCGCCCCAGCCCCCGAGGCTCACCCAAGGATCGTCGGGACTGAATGAGACCAGTAAGCCCTGGCAGGGTCCACTGTTCCAGGGGCCCGCTGACCAAAGGACACGTGCGAGCAAGACTTGGCTTCCGTGTGCTTCTTCAGAACCCTCCTATCTGTGGTGAAGGCCAGAGAAGACCCTGCTGGTCTCCAAAGGCCACCCAAACCCAGGTTTTCCCAATGGCATTGAACATGTACAGTATTGAGAAATGAGGCCATGTCTGACTCATATGCCCTGGGACCAGGTCCCTTGGGCATTTGACATTTCTGAGTGACAGCTCAAGGAGGTGTGTCAGAGGCATGTGGGGAAAGGAAACACGCATGGGCAGCCCTCCCCTTGCGGCCTTGCAATTGGAAAACAGGACAAGCTGTCCCTCTTCTGTGCCGCGTCCCGCACCGATTCCCTGAGGCAGACCCTAATTAGGATGGACGGCTGTTTTCCACCCTGGGACTGGAAGGAAGCCTGGAAATTATCCTAGTCGCCAAGTCTCCAGCCCCGAGAACCATCAGAACTGCCGCACGGATGAACAGAAAATAGCAGATGATAAATTTTTTAGGACCGCCCTCGGTGTGCCAGTTGTCGCGGACTGTGAGATAATGTGCTGGCCTTTTTGGGAACATGCATTATTGATCTGGGTCTGTCTAGCGGTTTATAAAAAGCCCCCTTCCCCGCACTGCCACCTTCCCGTCCCTCACCTCCTGGGGGAAGGCAGCCTCCTTCAAAAGCCAGTCCTGCCATTGGAGGGGCTGGCTCATTAGCGGAAGGGAGGACAAGCAGGCACCGATCTATGCAAGTTCGTGCTTCGAGGTGGGAGCTGACAGGTGCCATGAAAACCAGGGCTCTAAACCTACCATTCACCCATGTATCCACTTCCTGAAATTTATCTTTGGGTGTGCAAAAATGTGTGTATAAAGACACTTCTGGCAACAGTCTCTGTACTGGTGAAAACTAACAGACACACACACTAACTTAATAATAAAAGCATAATATGCTAATTAGACCAGAGGTCTTTCTGGACGAAGCCGGGGCTGCGAGGTCTGAGGCAAGCTGCAGCGACTGGGAGGGCCGATTCCCTTGCAGGAATTCCGTGCATCGGGCCTTTAGTCTAGAAATAGCAGCCATCCCAGGAGACTGGTTAAGCAGAGCTGGGCCGGGTTCAAATCCTGTTTAACCATGTTCTAGTTGTGTGACCTTGGACAGGAAACTTCATTTCTCTGGGCCTCGGTCTCTCTATCTATAAAACGATAGAACGAATCTGTGTATTTAAGCCATGGATTTCTTTGCTCTCCTCTCTCCCATGTCCTCATCACACGCTCTTTTCCTACATTTGCACAGCCTACTGGCTTTGAGAGTCACAGATGCAGACTTACACTCAGATTTGGGCATGAGGCTTAGTTAGATGACGTTGCTGCAGCAAAAATGTGTTGTTTCTACAAATGGGTATTAATCACTCACCCTGGTTCAGGCCAAAAGTTTAGGAGTCATCTCGAAGCCCTCTTTTCCTGAACCCCCGACCTCTAACCCATCCATCACGGTCCCGCCCCTTCCACCGCTCTGCTCCGGTCCTAGCGTCCATCATCACCTGCCCAGTCACTGCACCGGCCTCCAAATGGGTGTCCCTGTCTCTGCTCTTGTTCTCTGCGGGCTAATTTCAACATAAAGTCAGAGGGATCCTATTGAAACCTAAGGTAGATCACGGCCCTCTCCTGCTTAAGGTCCCCAATCCCTGTCTGTTTCACTAAGAATAAAACTCCAAATCTCACCATGCCCACAAGGTGCCCTGCGACCTGGTCCCGTCGGCTCCTGGCCTCAGGTCTCTCCATTTATATACACCCCAGCTAGCTCCACGACCGCTCACAACATTCCTTCTGTCCCTACCCACCCAGCTCATTTCTAACTCCGTATCTTTGCCTGGAGGGAGCTTCCCTAGTCCTGAGGCTCCCAGGACAATGCACTGCACAGCAGATGCTTAATACCTATCTGTTGAGGGCATGAAAGAACGTCAGGGTGCCTCGAATTCCCACACATAACTATGACCAAGTCACTCGAGGGGGCCCATGAGGCAGGACCAAGGTGCTCTGAAGCCCAGGTGCTACCTGCACGTGCTCTCTGCAAAATTCCGCTGGAAACAACCCTCACTTCCCTGTGGCTGAGGCCGGCAGATGCCCCGAGGTTATCAACCATGACTCATGCTAAACGGTGCAGGGAGATAGGGATCGTGTCTGTCAACTTGTCAATAAAAGCTCGGCCGATGACTTCCTGGCTGCATATTCCTGTTGCACTGATAAGCTCCCGGTGAGAAATCTATACTTGTGATCATTAATACAAATCATTACAGGGAGCGACTGGGATTTATATAAATCACCCTCTCTTGGCAGTTAAAAGACTGATTCATGTTTTTAATAACGGACCCAAAAAGGGTGTGGATTTGCAGTTGGATCTCCATCACCATCTTACATCTGGTTGCACAGGCTTGTCCAGTAGCCCTTGAATTTGGTTGCCACCAGTGATCTTTGGTTGTCCTGTGAGAGTGGGCAGAGGCTAAAGGCCAAACCCTCACCTGGTCAACGACTGGCCCTCCTCACCTCCGAGGTCTGGCTCTATCCTCGCTCTCCAATCTCATTGCCTTCGTCCCCTTCCCAGGCTCCAGCCACATCTGTCTCCTTGGCCCTGCCTCAGGGCCTTTGCACATGTTGTTTCCTCTGCTTAGAAGGTTCCCCCCCCTGCTCCCGCCAGATATTTACAATACACAGTAGTATTGATGATGAGAAGGGAAATCTAATTTACAGGAGAAGGAAAATGGGAAAGGCTCATGTGCTGTCCTGAACAGCGGCCACCAGCCACAAATGGCTAGTGGGCACCTGAAAGGCAACTAGTCCTAACTGACAGATATGTTCTAAGTGTAAAATTACATGCCAGATTTTGAAAACAATATGAAACATGCAAAATACCCCATTAATAATTTTTTCTATTGATTACACGTTGAGATGATACTACAGGTATAGTGGGTTAAATTAAATGTCATTAAAATTAATTTCACCAGTTTCTTTTTTAGTTTCTAAAAAAATGTACCGATTAGAAAATTTTAAATTACTTATGTTATCTGCATTTATGGCTGGCATTATCATTTCACAGGGCAGCGCTGGTGTAGGATTTAATGTAGAGAAATGGAACCAAGAAAATCAGTAAATTCAATAGGGAGAAGACACAAGATAAGAAGAACAGTTTCCACTTGGGAGAGCCTCAAAGGTGAGCTGGAAACAGACATGCAGATTGAGCCAGGGGAGTAGGAAGTCCAAGTGAGACTTTCTGGAGGCCTCACTCTCAGTGGCCTCATTTATGGGGTCTCTTTCCCATGCAAATGAAGCCACCCACAGCTTGGGTGGAGGAGCCCATGTCTTATTTAGGAAGGCAGGGGGGATTCCACAAAATACCAACTTCTGCACATGGGCCACGAAGTTTCAATTGCACTGTATGTGTGTGCCTGCATGTGGTATTTTGTGGAAGAGCCACACTCAAGGGGCCAAAGAGCTGCATGTGGCTCTCGAGCCGCGGTTTGCTGACCACGGGTTTATACAATAAACCAAAGGTGTGACCCAGGAGTGGCTTGTGTGAAGAATAAAGGGGAGGCGTGGAGGCCTTGAGCTGGAGAAGCCCTTGGACACAGCCCTTGCAGGGCCTGCCTGCCATCCGTGTAAATGGTCTAAACTGGGCAAGGGCCCCTGTCTCACCCGCTCTACCTGGAGCCCACACTGCTGCGTGGGGAGGAAGCTCAGGACCAGAGATGGCCAACCTCGTCCTCCAGAGACAACATCTCTGAAAACTGGGTCAGGTCACTGCCAATAGGGATGGCTTCCTGCCCCTGGATGCCACCCGCATGGCTGAGCCCACCCACAGCTGTTGAGGTGGGTGGAGCAGGGGCTCACACATGTATGTGTGTATTCGTATGCACGGGAGGGTGGTTCCTTCTGTTCAGTGTCAGCACAAACATTACCACCTCCCAGAGCCCTCCCTGATGACCAACCCAAAGCAGCTCCAACCACCGTCCCATCCAGCACAGCGCCCCCTTCAGGTTCACAGGAGCACTGCTCCTTCTTGAAGTTATTGCAATTAATTAATAATTCATTAATTTTCTAAGCCCTGACTTTGACCCTGGCCTGACCACTGGGCACAGAAGCTCAGGCAGGAGAGCAAGTGTGACAGGGCAGGACAAAGCCTCACCTCTGCCAGGAAGGCCCAGAATGACACGGGTTTCAAGTCCCTCTTTCCAGCTGTGGGACCCCCTTCAATCTCTTCATTTTAAAATAATACAAAACGGCTATTATGATACACACACAGGCTTATCTAATGAGATCGTGCATGTGACACTGCTTTACACAACATCCAGCAACCATCAGATCTAAGGAACCAGGGCATCACTTTATTTTACATGTGAACGGCAGTCGCACGGATGATCTGTCTCCCTCCCTCCGTGAGGGCAGGCCTGTGCCTTCCTCATCATTCCGGAGGCTCCAGGCCCTGGAACCGTGCCTGGCACATGGCAGGCAGGTACTCAACAGAAATCAGAGGAACATATGAACTGGTCTTAACGTGTCTTCTTCAGAAGAGTTTGGAGAAATCCAGAAAGGGTTTTGCACTAGGAAAAGGCCGGAGGCCCCTCACCTTGCGAGTCCACGGGTGTGGGCTGCCCTGTGACTGGGTTAAATCCACTACAAGTGACTCTACAGCTTGACATGAGCACCTGCGTTGGGAGCCTTCGCCCCAGCAGGTGGCCCTGGGGGCCCGGGCAGGTGCCACCTGCCGGCGGGTGCTTACCGAGCTCGACGTCCTGGTCGTCTGTGAGCACCAGGATGATGTTGGGGCGGATGTTTCTGCGGTCCCTCTGGAACCTGCCTTTCAGGCGGTGGTGCGACAGGAAGGAGGAGCTCCCGCCCAGCAGCGGGAGGGCAGAGAGCAGGCACAGCAGGAGGCCGGGGCGGGCCATTTTATGTTTCCGTTGACCTGTCGCTTCTTGCAGGAGGCAGGAGTCTGGAGCTGCGCCTGGTGGACTTGTTCCTTTGCCCTCTTCCCTCTCTGCTCACGGATCTAAAGGAGCAGGAAGAGAATCAGGTCAACCTTTCTGTACGGCTGTGACCGCTCAGACTTGCATAATGAGGCGTACGATGGCCTCTGGCACGGACAAGGACAGTTTATCTGATCAGGGCGGCTCTAGCCGAGCAAACATCTAACACGGCTCAAGTGAAAAGTTATTTGCAATTTGCTCAGCAACAGGCCGGGGGGGAAGCCTCCAGTGACCACTTCTGCAGCCAGAACTGTCCCCTGGACCCGCGGGCGGCTGGTGGCAGCTCAAGCCCCAAATCAGATGGTCAGCCGGTCACTGAACCACACAACCACTTCCACAGACAAAGCACCCCCAGAGAAAGGGAAGGAAGCAGCCCACTTTGGGGGAGCAGCCTTTTCTGGCCATCTCTTCTCAGTGGGCAGACAGGAGGGGGCTGCAGCCAGCTCCCAGGCAGCCTGTGGCTCAGGGCGGGGCCGGGAGAGCAGGGCGGGAACGGCGCCCATCCACTCTGGGTGGACGACTCCCCATGCTTCAGCCCCGATCCATCGCTCACCAGCTCCGTTTCCCCGTCAGCAAGCCAGTGGGGAACATGGGGAGACACGCTGTTATTAGAACCTGATGCGGTCGGGACGTGTGTGAAGGCTCCCTGCCAACACCCAGAGCTGGACAAGTTATTCCTATTAGTTTTAGGTCGAATAAACAAAATGACAGAAGAGCTGTCACATTCCACTGTGACCTCAGTCACCCCCCCATCCCACCACACCCCAGATCAGGTCACACGCAAAGCTGGGGGACGGGCGGCGGGGGGTGAGCTTGGCGCAGGCAGGTCTCTGCGGTCATTTTTCTATTTCTTGAGGAAATGAGCCTTCAAGTCCTGTCCAGATAGAGACTTTTGGTCTCATTTATTTAAGGCACGCACGAGAGAGAGAGAGAGAGAGAGAGAGAGAGAGAGAGAGAGAGAGAGCGCGCGCGAGAGAGAGCGAGAGAGAGCGCGCAAGCGAGCAGACGTGTTGAGAGGAAACCAAGCTTGATGGAGTCAGGCTGAGTCACCGTCCTTGTGACCTTGAAGGACCATGGGGAATCCCACCCCAAGGCTCCGGGAGCTCGGCAAGGGCCCCAGTTTCTGCAGAGCAGAATGCTGCCTTCATTTCTCCTCGGGGCTACAAAAGCCTCTTGCGGGGTCTCCTCCCTGTCCCCACCCTTGGCCCCCTTCCTTTATCCCCAGGGCGGCCAGTGTGAATTTCCGAAAACTGAAATCAGGTCACACCACTCAGTGAGGCACTCACTCCAGGTTGTACAAGCCCAAGGCACTCATCTCACCCTTGACCCCGTCACTTACTTGCTTAGACCCTCCCCTGGCTTCTCAGGGCTCAGGCAATAAAATGCAAACTCCCCACCAGGGCCACCAGGGTCCATGTGATCCAGCCCCTGCCCACCTTTCCCCCTTCATCTCAGTTGCTCTCCTGCCCCACTGGCTTCTTTCTGCTGCTTGGACAAGTCAAGCTTGTTCCTGCCCCAGGGCCTTTGCACTTGCTCCTCCTTAAACCTGGAAGAGTCTTTCCCCAGATTTTGTATGATGGGCTCATTCCCCTCTGACGAGTCTTGGCACAAATGTCACCTTCTCGGAGAGGCTGCATTGACCACCTATCCAAAGTGGTGCCTGCCCCCACCCGAGGCATTCTCTGTATTGTATAACCTGTTTTATTTCCCTAAATCCCTCCTACAACCGGCAACTGTCTTATTTATTGCCCAGTCCCCGCCCCCTCCACTGAAGGGTCAGCTCCATGAGGACAGGAAGTGGGCCCGTGTTAATCACAGCTTTGTCCCCAGCACCTGGGACTGTGCTTGGCACACAGCAGGTGCCAAATACATATTCAAATAAATAAAGGAGTGGAGGTTTTGTTACGGTCCTCTGGGCTCTGCTGGGCTCGGCAGGGCTGCCCAATAACCTGGGTCCCGAGGCTCAGTGGCTCGGAGCCCTCTGTCAGCAACGCCTTCCCCATCACCCTTCCTGGCCACCAAGGAGGAGTTGGCTACTCTGTGGTTGAAAAGACCCCAGGAAGGGTCGAGGGGTGGCTGATTCTTGTCCCCCGATCCATTCTCCATACTGCTCGGTGCCTCAGGAAGCAGAACTCTGCAGACTGCATCTCTGGCTTCCTGCTGGTTCTGCCAGTGGAAGCCCAGCTGGGAGGCTGCAGGGCGGGAGGAGTGGGCAATCAGCATCCCTACTCTCCTCTGCTCCCTCTGCAGCAGCAAGGGGCTCCCAGCCCTGTGGCTTCCCAGTTCCAGCCAGGGTCCCTCCGAGCTCCAGCTTTCCCCCAGTTCTGGGTGTCTGTCCCCCCTCTTGCCCTCCAAGCCTGGGGCGGTCATGGCTCCCCTCTCTTGCTAGTTCCCAAGAGCTGCACCATTCCTCGTCTGCTCCCTATCCCCGGCTCCCTAGCCTGCCTCTGAGAGCAGTGCCTTCAATCCCCTCCCCCTAGGGGAGTAGGGGCAGGCTCCACTCAGGGCTCCCCGCCTCAGGGGCCTCGGACAGGACATCACATTATCAGGGCAGCTGACTGAGAACCGTGGGTTTCATGGGACTGGAGGACAAGCACCAACTTCCATCTTCATCCCTAGAATCTGCAAAACGCACATCTCTCGACAGCCAGAGGCCTTGCACCCGCTGGGCACTGGGCACCTGCTTGGTGCCACATCCGGTGCTGGCTAAGATGTGGACTTTGGAGTTACTTGCTGGGTGACCCTGGGCAAGTAACTTAAAAACACCTGTGTCTCAGTTTCCTCATCTATAAAATGGGTGAAAGGGATTAACGAGTTACCAGAGTGCTGAGACCAGCAGTGCCTGGCACATGGTATTAACCGGACACATCGCTGACAGTGTGACCTGCTATTAGGTTATTATTATCACTGCAGCTGGGTCTTGCGTCAGGCACTCTGTTCACGGCATCTTGGTCCACCCCCACACCTACTGCCTCACACAGGCACGAGGCTAGTATCATCCCCACTTTACAGCTGAGAACCGGTGAGGCCTACCGGTCCTATGACCCCGAGAGAAAGTGACAGAGACAGGGTCTGGCCTCTGCTCTCCCTGCTCGGCATGGGCCCTTCACCATTAATCTCACGTATTCCAGCTTCTTCCACCCCAATGCCACACCCGATGTCTGCCCTTCCCGCACAGTCCTTCCATTATTTGCTCCATGCGCTTCTTTAAAGGACCTCATTTGAAAATAAAAACATAAGTACATGATTCTGAAAAAGGAAACGTTGTATCCAAAGATAAATGGAAAATCAGCAAACCTTCTCTGTAGCAGGGAACCACGCAAAGTCAAAGAAAACAGGCTCAGTGTTAACTCGGCCTCCCAGCATCGAGTTCATGCTGAAGGCTCCACGGCCAGCCCTGTCTCGCCCGTTCTTGACCCTGCCCCCTCTATTTAAGGGGGATTAGCAGGTGGTAAAGGCGTCAAAGCATACTAGGTAACGGGAGGCTTGGGAGGGGTGGAAAGGAGGCACGCTCTAGCCATCTAACAAGTCCCTGAATTATCCCAGATCATGGGGGCCTCAAATCATGCTATTTATGGGTCCATGTGCCCCTTGGAAAACACACCAGGACGCTTTGTGCTTTGCACACCCATTAAAATGCACATTCATGCTCCTTCAGGTTGACTTCGAGGGATCAGGTATCGAGAGAACTGCCACGGGATGCCCTACAGACAGCAACTCTCTTATACCAGAAGCAGTAACAGCAAATGCTTATTGGCAGTTCGCAATGCTCCAACTCGTTTCATCTGCACATCCACCCACTGATATCACAGCCATGTTAATGCTATGAACGAGGGAGCTGAGGCCCAGAGAGTAACACACTTGCACATGATCACATGCTCAGTAGGTGGCGGGAAGTAGCCTGCTCAACCAGAACCTCCTTGAAGTAGATCTCTGGGCAAGTTCCTCAGTCTCCTAGCCTCCGTTTTCATATTTGCTCAATGACGGAGTAGGGGGCCACCAGGTGCCCCCGAGGGCCTTTTTTGGCCCTAGGCCTGTGGTGTGAGATCCCCGGGGACTGGGAGCTGCAGCCTGTATTGGGAGCCCTGGGCCAGATGGTGGGTGGAGCTGGGAATGTGTGCAGGGCACCTGTGTTGTCTTCTTAGCCACCCCTGCCCCCCTTTCTGGGCAGCGACAGCTCACCCGTCAGGATGCTCCGCTCTGGATGGAAGTCAAAGCTCTGCATCCAGAGAACAGGAGCTAATTATTTCATCAGAGCAAGTCATCAATGGGCCGATTTTGATGAATTCCCCGGCTCCGACTTCCCCTGGCCTTGTGCCCGTCTCTCTCCAGATGCCGAAGGAATCAATGAAAAATGACACAAGGGGTTCTGCCTCCATTTTTCTCCCTCTTGGTAAAAGATCTGAAGTCGCTGAACTGAGAGGATCTGGAGAATCCGTACAGATGACCGTGTTCTGTCCGTCTAATGGACACCCACTCTCATCCCACCAGCTTGTGGGAGGCAGGGTCCCTCCAGCCCCTTCCCTTCACCTGGTGTTTTCTCACAGACCTTCCCAGACCAGGATGACATCTCTGGAAACGCCTAACGTCCCAAGCGTTCTGAATCATCACCCCGCGTCTGGATCTATCTGCCCATCTGCAGAGAGGAGCAGGTCTGACGGTGACCAACAACTCCCAGCCCTGCATACCACAACTTTGCAGAACCTCTGGGACCTTCCCAGGCCTGTCCAGGAAGACTCAGATAGCTGTTTTCCTCTGAGGATCCTGAATCCGACCAGAGTAGTCAAGAGGAGGTTGGAAATGATCGGGCAGCTGAGGAGGGTGGGAGAGGAAGTGGCCAGAGGCAGGACAAGGCATCGACCAGACAGGAGAGCTTACAGGAAGGTGGGAAGAAAGGAAAGTGTGGGGTGTGCAGAGATGCCCTGTGTGCCGGAGCCTCGACTGCAGACTGGGAGACCCTCCTAGGTGGTCCAGAGCCCGGGCACTTATGTCTTCCTTCATTTACTTTGCAAATGTTTGTTTAGGGCCAAATATATGTGAGGCACAGTGTTAGGTGGTAGGATAATCCTGCCTGGATTATAACAGCCTCCTAACTGGTTTCCCTGCTTCCACCCTCACCTCCTTCCATCAAGCAGCCAGAAGGAACCTGTTAAAAGAGGCCATTTTCCTCCCCTGCAAACCCTTCAAGGGCTCCCATTTCGTGCAGAATAAAGCCCTCAAACCCACCAAAAGGCTTACAAGATTAGACACAGTTGGCTCCATCCCCTCTCTGACATAATCACCTTTTACTTTCCCCCTTGCCCACTCAGCACTAGCCACACATGGCCTCCATGACATTCCTCAAAACAGGCCACCCCAGGGCCTTTGCACGTGCTGCTACCGGCACTGCCTAGAGCCGTCACCCAGATGTCTTCCCAGCCCCTTCCTCACCTCCTTGAGGCGAAAATTTAAATCTCTTCCCTCCCTAGGAGCATTAACAACTTCTGACTAGATATTTTATTTCTTTGTGGGTTTCCTGGACTAAAACATTAGCTTCCTTTTGTCAGCTTTGCTCATATCTGCTTCCTGAATCACCAACACCTAAAACAGTGCTTAAGACAGCAGATACTCAAGATATTTACTGACTCAGCAAACATTTTCTCCCTCCTGGGTTTAGTACTCCAGTTGTGATTGGGGGCACTGCCACCCCCTTATTCTGATCATGTACAGTTTGAATGTAGGGTGGAACATGTGACCCCGGTGGAGCCAATTAGCACGTCCCCTCTCTCTCGCTCCAGTGATTGGCCCAGAGATAGACATGTGACCAAGGCCTGGCCAACCAGAGGGAGGGAAGAAATTATAGAGTGGGCTGCTGGGTGCTGGCAAGCGGGTGAGCCCAGCCTGGGCACCAACTGGGGCCTGAGAGGGGATGCTGGTGACACGAGGCTGAACCAAGTAGTCAGTCACAGGCTGAAACAAGTGCCCCTTGTTGCTCAAGCTTGTCTGAGTTGGGGCTGTCATCTGCAAAAGGAAGCATCCAGACTTACACAATAAACTCCCCAATATAATAATGATGAAGAAAAACTAAAATTTACGGTGTGTTTGTCTTGGGCTCTGCCCTATTTTCAGCACTTTTCCTGTGCTAACTCATGTCGCCCTTACAACAACATTATGAGTAGCAGATGCGCAAGCTGAGCATGGAGAGGTCCAAGAACTGGCCCAAGGCCACACTGTGGTAGGCAGCTAGACAGACACGAGCAGAGCAAGGACGATGGGCCAGATACAGACGGTCACCAGCCGGAAAGGCCTGGGTGTCTAGCAATGGACAATCAACTGTAGGGTGGAAACTTGCCCCCAGGGTGACCTTTCCTCCCCTCGTATATGATATGATTGGCCATGAGGTTTGGACCCCCTGACCTTCCTCCCTAGAGATAACATTTAGGCCTCAGTTGTATTTCAGCTGCAGGCCCAGATAAGCAACAAAACCAGACGGTGACCCCATGGCTGACCTCAGGACCAGCTGCACTGCATAATGACCCCCTGCCCTGGCGCCAACCAATCCATCAGTGGAGACCTAAACCGTGAGAGGACACACCTGGAAAGCTGCTGAATATTCTATTGAGATCTTCCCCGGGACCTCCCCTAAAATCTCTGCCCTTAAAACCTTTAGAAGGGAAGACCCAGCTCGCCCTCCCTCCTGGGATAACGAAAAACCTTTCTCTTCCCTCTAGCCCTCTCTGCCCCTTCTACCCCCAAGCGTGTCACCTTGGTCTTCCTCACTTCTAAGCTCCAAGGGCCCTTCCTTAGCCTCTATAACTTATTTTCTAAGCTCATTTTTTTCTCCGAATTACTTCTTCCACTTCTGTGATTTTATAAATAAACTAGAGGCCTGGTGCACGAATTCGTGCACGGGTAAGGTCCCTTGGCCTGGCTGGCGATCGGGGCTGATTGGGGCAAACCAGCTGGGGGTATTTGCTGTTATGCGATTTTACCACACTCGCAAAATCGCACAGAGCCGATTCATTGTTACCAATTAAACATAATTAAAGCATAGACATTAGTCACAAAAACAATATGTAATTATATATGTGTTTTCTGATAGTCTTAGGCGTCTTCTAGTTTGAGTCTTGGCTCTGAATTCTTTCCTAGCCAGAAGTCAAGAATCTAGGTGGCTGAAGCCATGGGTCTAGCACCTGGTTGATGCTGAATACCATCCCTTGACCCACCCTCACCGTCCTCTCTCCTCCCTTCCTTGTGCCTTGGGGGGTTCACTTGGATGGACCACATAAATGGGCTCCGTATGCTCTGGCTCCTGGTAGGGAGAAAGGGAAGAGAGAGGGGCTGGGTACTTCCCACATGCCCTCCTTGGCCCCTTCCTGGGAAATGACCACATGCTGCCATTGCTTTACTGAGGGCCGCAGCTCCAGTGGGCGGCCCTCTCCAGGTTCCAGCACATACCCCCTGCCGTCCCAGCCCCAGAGGTCTGTGTGACTCATTTTCTTACACGCTGCTCACACTGTAGGTGGAGGGCACCACCTGTTTCCTGCAGCACTGACACAGCAAGCAGACAGCACAGCTGAGATCTGCACCCAGACCTTCTCACCCCAGAACCATCTCTTGACTCCTACGCTCACTTGGAAAGTGATGAGTGATACAAGAGGCTGAGGTTAAGTGTGCTGCACAAACAGGAAGAAGAAGGGGGAAACTGCTGACCTGGGGGAAGTCAGGGAGGGCTGCCAGGAGGAGTCTTTACAGAGTCAAGTTTGAGAAGTCTAAGAGGAACAGAGGTCTGAGGAACCTACAGGATTTGGGTAGACCATGAAGAAGTGGGTGGAGTACAGGGTGCCTCAGGGAGGGGAAACAGCTCAGTAAATAGCAGGCAGTGGGAGGGGTGGAAATGTGTGGTCCTGAATCTCCAGCCCAGAGTTGTCTAGACAGGGGATGACACACACACATCTGTTAAACCTTACACTCCCTGGTGTCTCCCCTTCTTCCTGGCCATAGGTTTTTTCAGCCTTCTCTCCTCCTCTCCAGGGCGGTCACAGGAAGGACAGGAGCTCCCGTAACCCACAGGCCACCAACTCCCCGTCTCCCTTGCCCAGGTCCCGGGCATCTGGTGGCTCTTTGTGCCTGCTCTTGGGATTCCAGCTGGAGCAGAGAACCAAGCCAGCTCTCAAGAGCAAGACAGGGGGGTAAGAAAAGGGTCGTTTGGAGGGAGGAGAATAAGATCAGATTTCAAGACAAGGGCTCAGGATCTGGAAAGGAAATTAGGGCATAAAGAGAGGGGCTTAAGAACCCATCAGTCCACATAACTATTCATGCAACAAGAAAGTCTCAAACGCCTACTGTGTGCCAGGCACAGTTCTTGGTGCTTCAAACAGCCAGGGAGGTGGGGGTAGGGGAGGTCCCTGCCCTCATGGAGGTGAGATTCTAAGGAGTCCATATATCAAAACCTGGGGTCGACAGACTCCAGCTAAAGGTGAGGAGGGTCAGAAAACAGGACTGAAGTAACGGCAAACCACAGGTGAACAGTCAGGCCAGGGCCATGGATTCTCTATATGTAATACAGTCAGAGCTCAAAGAAAGCTTGGACACAAGATATTCGAAGTCTTGGGAAGTTGAGCATCACAAGGTTTTGCATGTCAAGTGAGTGGGTGTTTGAGAGGCCATATAATTCACACGCTCAAATGTCTGAGCATCTGCTATGTGCTCTGCACTGTTTCATGACCAGTGGGAAAAAACAGACACAACTCTTCTCATAGAGCTGACAGGCACATAAAAGGGGTCAGGGGGGCAGCTGGAGCCGGGCTGCCTGGGTTTGAATTGTTACTCCACTGCTTACTAGATGTTGGGCAGGTAATTTAACCTCTTGTGGCCTCAGTATCTCCACCTGTAAAGTGGCCCCAATCACAGCACTGGTAGAGCTGTGAGGATGAAATTGCTTAATACTTTGAAGCCTTCGCAACAGAGCTGTATACAGTAAGCACTCCATAAATGCTGGCTTTGGGCCACCTAGCATTTTCCCACTCTACTTTCTGTAACAGTGCCCAGTTTTTAGTTGGGATTTTTTTTCTGTCTGATCCATGGTCCCTAAGGTTTAAATTAGGTCCCAGCTACAAAGCTCTTAGACCATGGGACCCATGAGCCAATCAGGGCCTTCCAATCTCCCCACCTCAGTGATTGGCCAATCTGATTAATCTAAGCACTTTGGCCTACTCTTTCCAACTGGCTAATTTACTCTACGTCTTTTCAACATCAGGTGAGGGAAGACTCTGACTCCATCGTGCCTCACGTGGAGTCCGGGCGAAGCCCACACACAGGAAACACGGAGCTGTGGAATGGAATGTACTTGGGTCTTGAAAACACTGGATCCAGCTAAGCCTGAGGAGGATTTACCTCTGGGTTCTTTGTCTGTGTGTTCGCACCAATAGATTCTTCTATGTCCAACTAGTTTTCTTTGTTTATAGGTCAACTTTCTCAACACTATGACCCTTTAGGGACATGAGTCAAATTCTTTTTCCTTAGGTCACTCCGAGCAGCTCTCTCTGTCACTTGCAACCAAATGAGCCCAGATGGCAGAGCGAGCTGGAGGCAGAGTGTTGACTCAGGTGGCGTCCCAGCCACCTTCTGCCTCTGTACAGAGACATCTGACAACACAGCGTTTGAGCAGAAGGCCTGGGCCCGATTCTAGGGCTTATCACAGGCAAACTTCCCTCGTTCTTATTTGTTAACTGATAGAAGCAGCGCAGAGAAGTGGAAGGACCGTGGGCGTGGGAGTCATGACTTCTGGTCCTGATCCAGCCTCAGTTTCCTCATCAAGAAAAACAGGCTAGTCCCTGGGCGTGGCCTGCACGTTTGGGATGGGTGAGTGGGACAGGTGGAGAGAGCGCCTTCCCTGGGCCCCCTTCCGGAAGCAGGCCTCCCTCTCTGTCACTCCCAGCCTCGACCCAGGTTTGTTCTCCTGAAAGCACTCATCACAGCTCGCAATTCCTCGATGCACCTTCTGTTCAGGTTTCTATTTTGTGGAGGGTTGCTGTTCCCGCTGGAAGCTCCACATGGGGAGGGGCTGTTTCCTTCTAACCCCACAGCCCCAGGCCTGGCACAACTGGGGTCCTAATTCCTCCGTCAACAAATATTTACTGACCACGCACAGGCCCTAGGCTACATGCCGAGGATCCAGAAATGACCATCGTTCATGGATCAGACACACACATCCTGAGGAGATGACGCGAGAGAGCGGGGTAGTAGTTCTAGCGGGGGGAAGGCTGCAATTTTATATGGGGGTTGGGGGATGGGGACCAGCAAAGGCCTCTCAAAGACTACACTGTGCAGAGTCCTGAAGGAGGCGAAGGAATGTGCCTTGCAGACATTGAGGGAAACAGCGTCCCAGGCACAGGGAAAAGCAGGTGCAAATGTCCTAAGAGAGGAATGCGCCTGGGTGTCTGAGGAACATGCAACGGGCACTGAAAGTGAGGAGGTGGGGTATCCTATGGCCATCGTGGAAAACATAGCAGACGTGGCCAAGTCACAGAGGCCTGGGCACGGCCGGGGGTGAGAGCCTGTGGGCCACTCCCCTGCACCTCACCCCTGCCAGGAAGTGAAACTCCACGTGCGTCAGGTTCAGTGTCTCCATCTGCCAAGCTTCTGTGGCTGGGGTGACCTGAAGGCTGTCCTGACCCCGCCCCTCCTCACACGACCCGAAGAGGTTACATCCATGGTCGTTGGCAGGAGGTTCTGAAGGGACCAGAGAAGCAAACGGAAAGGCTTGCCCTGGACGTGGAAGCTACAGCAACCATCTCCCCTCTTTATTTCAAAGCACGGAATTCCCTCATCATATCTGCACTGAGAACATTTCTCTCTTCGCACTTAAAAAACAAAACAAAAACAAAACCCCCAACTTCCCTCTGCCCTGTTCTTCAGTAGAAAGGAAGCCACTGAAAGCCAAACCCAAGTGGGAACCGATTTTGGGGAAGTGGCCCTCACTTCCCCAGGCCTTCCCCGCCGATGTGAGAAATGATGCTCTCGGGCTCTGCCCTTTGTCCCTGTGAGCTCAGGGCCACCCCGGACAGGGAAGCCGCCCAGGAGGAGAAGCTGACGTCCCCAGTCTCAAGGGGTGGCCGCTGGCTTGTCTGTGGTTTGAGACTTACGGTGGTGGGGTGCCAGGCCAGGGCTCCGGGCTGGGAGGGACAGTAACAGGCTGGCTGGGCGGGAGAGGTGCAAACAGCTCCCAACCTGCTAGAGCTCGGCCTAGGCCAGTGATGGCGAACCTATGACACGCGTGTCAGAGGTGACACGTGAACTCATTTTTTTGGTTGATTTTTCTTGGTTAAACGGCATTTAAATATATAAAATAAATATCAAAAATATAAGTCTTTGTTTTACTCTGGTTGCAAATATAAAAAAATTTCTATATGTGGCACGGCACCAGAATTAAATTGGGGTTTTTCAAAATGCTGACACGCCGAGCTCAAAAGGTTCGCCATCACTGTTCTAGGCAATGCGGCGTCTCCCACTTCACAGGCAGCTCCCAGGACGTGCCTAGCGGCAGGGGCTTCTGCTGTGGGAGCCAGTGGTCTGCCTGAGAGGGGTGGCAGGGCAGAACCTTGCCTGGGCACTCCATCGTGTGTCAGGAGCTAGGAAGCTCGGCCTGTCACCTGCTTCTCATCGGTGCCAGGTTTAGCTTTCATTCATTCCCTTTCTTCCTTCAGTAAATTTATCGACAAGAGATGGGGAATGAGCATCACGTGCCCTACACCAGGGTCTCTCCACTTGGCACGAGTGACACTGGGGCCAGGTCACTGCTTTCTGTGGGTCACCCTGTGCACTGTAGGGTGTTTGGCGGTATCCCTGGTCTCTACCTGCTACAGGCAATGACCTTGTGGTTCAGTTCTTGCTTGCCAAGGGCACTGAGCTTTTCCTTACAAGGGGAGCAGGCCTCCTGAAGACCAGGAAGGGCTGATGGGACTCCCTCCGTGATGTTAGAGGGCTTGGAAGAGAAGAAAAGGGAATGGCCTGCTCACTGAGATTCGTAGTCACTTGCGGCCCCGACAAGGACCCCAGAAGGAGGGCCGCCCTTCGATCCAGACCGGGGACTGGGTCCCTGGAGCCCAGAGGCCGGCCCAAGGCCTGGGTTCACAAGAACCCTGATGTCTGGTTACCTCTGGAGGGAGACACCTGTCTGCAGGGGCCTCTGTCTACAGTGGGGAGACCAACTCTAATGCACGCAGGTCCAGGCAGGAGAATTAAGTGGGTGATGTGGCTGGATTTAGGGGAACAGGGGAGGGTGGGGACTGGACCTCACTGGAGACCCGGTTTCCAAAGTGAAACATTAAGACATTTTAAATACTGAGCAGGAGTTGGGCTGGGAGACTATCTGTAACCCTTCAAAGCCACCTGATCTTTTCCGAGCACCTACGCTGTGCCAGGTGCCGGGAGGGATGCTGGTTAACGGCAGTGGACGTAAGGCAGACCAGGCCTCTGTCCTCAAGGAGCTGACATTCTGGTGGGGAAGACAGATGATGAATAAATGAAGATGGGTTGCAGATTTTCTTATGAGCTTTGAGAGAAATTATCAAGTCACAGGAGAGAGTAAATTGGGGGAGGCCTCTAGGACGAGGTGATGTTTGAGCTGACAACGAAAGGGGGGTGAGAAGTCAGTTGTGGGTGAAATGCTTTCTAAGCAAAGGAAAAAGCAGTGCAAAGGCCCTGTGGTGGGAGTGAGCTTGGTCTGCTTGAAGGACAGTATAGAGATCAGTATGGCAGGAGGAAGGAGTGGAGTGGCAGCCTGGCATAGGTGAGGCTGGACCGCCTTCCCCCAGCTCACGCCTGCCAGGTAGGCCACACCTGCTGTCCGTCCTCGGTGTTTAGGGGAAATGGGAATCAGATACAGACATTCCCACTTCTGTTCTTTGTTCCTTTGTCTTCGCTGAGGACAAAAGCTTCCCTGGCAGCAAGTTACAAAGTTATTTCTGCAAAAGGCCTTTGGCCAAAAGCAATAAAGTCGGACCTGAACAGAGTCATTATTCACGCCTAACTGTGGGCTGGCTCCCAGGGCAGGCTGCCTGTGCCAGGACTGACAATTCCAGTCACACCCCTCCCCCCTTTTAACCCCACACTCTCTCAGTTCTGTTTCTCCCCACAGAACACGTATTTGTGTTTCCAGAGATTGTAGCTTCCTTCGAGAAGAACATAAAAGGGATAAAAGGCTATTTTGACTGGCCGGTATGAATAATCCAATTATTTCTTCCTTTCCACCCAATCCACAGCCGTGCGCTCCATCCTCGCCCATCATGCCCCTGCTATTAGCAGATAGCTTCTCATTAGCTCACCTTGGAAACGGTCCGACGCTTACAATTATTTGAGATGCTTGTACTCATAGGCAGGGAGGGAGTCTGAAGCTACTTTGACCAAATAACCCGCTAAATTTAGAGATGTGAGTCGAGGGAATTTGGAATGACAGGTCCATTTCCAACCCTGGCAGGCTGTGCAATCTAATTAGCAGCTGGAAATAGACCATCAAGTGGGAGCACAGCCGTGGGTCAGAGGTGCTCTCCAAGCTCAGATCAGTGTCTGCAACTGGTGGTCTTACCGCTGCGGGGGCCTCACTGGGTGTCTCCAGGTGTACTGTGTACACAGGTGTACAGTGACTGCAAGAGAGGGCGTGAGAACTGCGTTGCCAGTGTCCACGGTGGGGTGCGGTCTGGGGGAGGTGGGAGCACACCCGTCATGCCAGCTTCTCCCTCATTACCATGTTTGCTCCCTCTTCCAGATGTCAACTCCAACCATCCCCCTCCTTGGGGTGGGGATGCTGAGGTGTGGCAGGGATTCTGGGAGCTGGCTTTGCCCCATAAGGTGAATAGGGTTCCCAGACCCCCAGCAGTGTCTGAGATATGGGGCCTTTGTCCTTGAAGAGCTGCCATACAGTTTTGGGCATTCTACTTACACTAGACTTAAAAAAAAATTCACTCATTCATTCAGCCCATCAGAATGAAAAGCACCTCTAACCCATCCATCTGCCATTCATTCATTCATTCAAAAATGTTCAGGGCTCATCCCGCGGCAGAGCCGCTTATTCGGGGGGTATGCAGAGCTTTCTAACTGTTTGTCTGTCCAGCATCTGGCCCCCTTCTTTTGACAACAGCATCCCAACTTCCTTTTGAGGATGCTCTCCCCTTGCCAGGAGGCCCTACCTTCTCTTGCCATGTAACCAAGGGGCGATCGTGTGACCAAAGTTGGAGAATCAGACTCTCACTGGAGCCCTGACTCTCACATGGAATGTCAAGGGCAGAAGGAAAAAGCAGGGGGTGTGTCTGTCCCATTGGAACCTTGGGGGCTGCCAGCAACTCCTGCTCTGAGCTCCCTGGAGCTTCCCAAGCTAAAGCCTTAGGAAGGCCTGGCAGCTTTCCTCTTCTGCAGGCTTAGCAGTCAGGCTGCCCTGAGAGCCCCACACTGTGAGGAAGCACAAGCAGCCATGAGAAAAGGCCACGTGGAGGAGACTAGAGCCATTCAGCCGATAGCCCCCACGGAGCTCCTGTCGTGTGACCAGCACCAGTGGCCAGGCATCTGAGTGGAGCCATTTTGGATCTTGTAGCTGATATCACATGAAACAGAAGAACCCCCTGGCCATCGACAGAATCATTAGAGTTGCTGCTTTAAACAATGGAGTTGGGGGTGATCTGCTGCACAGCAGACACACACACACCCCAAGAACCCCGAATGACACTAACTACAACCCACGCCTCCACCTGGACTGCCACTGAGGACCTATGAGGAGTCAGCATGTTTGGTCTCCTGGGGCTAGTGGCTTTCATCAGATGAACACTTAGAAGAGCACATCATTCATTCATTCTTTCGAGTCATTGATTCAAGTCATCACCAAGCCAAGCACAGATGGTCCAGCGACAAACAAGCTCAAGGCGCTCATGTTCTAGCAGCGCTATTCCACACAGGGCCTCAGTCTCCTCCATTATGAAAGTAAGGGCTGTGGTGATGATGAAATGCTTGGCAACAAATAGAGTCAATGATATCAGACTCCACTGTTATCGTAAACAGAGGTGCAATGCATTGTCCCAAGAAGTGTGGCCATTTGGGATGAACACAGTGTTGGAGATAGTATGTTTGGGAGGTGATTAGGCCATGAGGGTGGAGCCCTCAGGAATGGGATTAGTGCCCTTATAATAGGACTCCAGAGAGTTCCCTCAATCCTCTGCCATGTGAGGACATATCTCGTGAGAAGGTAGCATCAGTGAACCAGAAATTGGGCTCCCCCCAGACACTGGATCTGCTGCAACCTTCGTCTTGGACTTCCCTGCCCCTAGGGGTGTGAGAAATAAGTGTCTGTTGTTGATAAGCCACCCTGTGTCTGGTATTCCGTTACGGTAGCCTGAATGGACTAAGTTATTACACGGTCACCTGAGCCAGCACTCAGAACGCTGCCTGGCACGTAGAAAGTGCTCAGTAAATGTTAGGAGTGTGGATTGGGGAGCGGAGATGAGAGAGGCTGGTCTCCTGCACCGTGGTAGTGCCTTTCAGGAGTGGCCCACTGAAGACGGGAGAGTTGTATTTCTGAGGGTACATTCAGAAATCTTTGCCCTGAAAGCTCTCATTAGAATGTCACCACACTGATCTCCCAGATTAGCTCTCACATCGCAAGTGGCCTGAGACTGGTCAGAGCTGGAGCGTCTACCAGCCTTCTGCAGGGCACAATGTTCCTGCTGTGGCCGGAGGGGATGACGTTAGCACAAAACCCGGTTCCAGCACTGGGCTGGGTACCGGGAGGGTACATGACTTCCTGGGAATGACAAACAAGTTTTGACTCCTTTGCCCTGAGCAGTCACCTTTGAGCAAGGATCCCTGAATACTAGATTCAGACCCACCAGTAATCTCCAAGCCTTTCTTGATCCCTTCACCCAAAACGTATTTCCTGAGCACTCAAAGTGCCAGGCCTTATTCTAGGCCTGGATACAGAGGTGAATGAGCAGAAGGGCCCTGCAGTCATAGGGTTTATTAATTTAATGAGAGGAGAGAGGACAAAGGATAAGTAAATTGAGATAATTCCAGAGAGTGGTTAAGTGCTATAAACACAAAACAGATCACTCTAGGCATTCTAAGGGTGTGACAGTTGAGCTGAGATCTGAAGGATCAGAAGGAGCTAGACTTGTGACACTACCAAGGAAGAGCAGTCCAGGCAGGCGGAACAGCAAGTGCAAAGGCCCTGGGATTGCAACAAGCTGTGATGCAGCCAAGGAACAGAGAGGAGGCCAGTGCGACTGGTGCAATAAGGTTAGAGGACTGTGGAGGGAGTAGACCAGGTGGTGCAGGATAACATTCAGCAAAGACTCGGACTTTATTATGGGTGCAAAGAGCCCCCGGAGCGGGTGGTTCACTCAAGGTGCTGCCGCCACCGAGCTCTTTCAGGACTTCGTAGAAATGCCTGGCAGAAGGCACTCCATCCAGCACCTCTCTCTTTGCTTCAGTGGTTCTCAACTTCAGCTGGAATGGCTTGGGAGCTAAAAAATGCCCTGATGCCCAGGCCCCTGCCCTGCAGTTGCCGATTTAAGTGGTCTGGATGAGGCCTGGGACTGGGATTGTTCAGAGCTCCCCTGGAGATGATTAGGAACCTCTGCTCTACTCACAAGCATCTCCTGTGCACATGGCGACTAGCCTCACCTTGGGCTCCTGGGATAGGCCACGGCCGCGTCCTGCAGGCTGGTCCCTGAGGAGTGCTCTTTCCCGAGTTGGCCTCACTGAGGCCTAAGGAGGTGGGTGGGGTAGGATGGGGAGCAGGATATGGTGTAGTTCATTGGCTCAGAAAGCCACAGAATTGAGCTCTAAGCCCAGTTACGCCTTTGGTTTGCTGTCACCTCTCTGAGCTGGACTGTCCTCATCTGTGGGAGGGAGACCAATGGCCTTTCCTATGGGCAGAGTGGCTGAGAAGACCTACAGAAGCCAGCTGCAAAAGCATTTCAAAAGCTAAAAAGAACTGGTGCAGCCACTATGGAAAACAATATGGAGGTCGCCCCCCATTAAACATAGAACTACCATATCATCCAGCAATCCCACTTTGGGGTATTTATCTCCCCCCTCCCCCCCCAAAAGAAAACAACAACCCTCAAAAACATTAACTTGAAGAGATATTTTCACCCCCATGCTCATTGCAGCATCATTCATAATAGTCAAGACATGGAGACTAAGAGTCCATTGAGTCCACTGACTGATGAGTGGATGAAGATGAGGGGGTATATATGCATGTCACTAAGAATACTGGCAGGCTTTCCTGTTCTCCAAAATGTTCTCTGAAGTGGCCCGCATCCAGAAGGCTGTGAAAGCTGTCTCTAGAGCAGGCCAGAAGCAGTTTCGGATGATTTGACTTTCATCAGAGCATCAACATCTCCTCAACGTCTGTGGACTAATAGTTTTTTCAATCTCTTATCAAAAAGTTCTCCTTTTCTGGTCACTGAGGTGGGTCACGTCACTCGCTGATCTGTAGCCAGTAAGGAAGACCGCTGGCAATATTCTTCCCCTAACACATCTGGCGTCCACCTGGTCAAACACAGCTTGGGTCCCCCTTGTGGTCCCCGGGGATGGCCCTGCCCGTCAACTCTCTCACACACAGAACCTGTGCATAATGACTCTGAGTTCGGGAGAGAACTAATTTCAGTTTCAAGCAGAGCCCAGGTGGGCCAGGCCTTTAATAAGATGAAGCGACACGCCAGAGATCAGGGCCGCTGGACAATGTGTATTTTGGAATCATATTAAGAGGCTGTGGAGAATTCCAAACAGGGGTGGTCTCTGGTGAGAAAGAATCCCATGAAGTCTGGGTCTGGACTGGGGGAGGAGGTGTGAAGGCCGTGCCCACAGGAGGCATCCTGCGGCCCCGCGAGGCTCAAGATCCTGCATGACCTGAAGCTCTTTCCCAAGAGCATCTGTTGCAGAGTTGTGCATATTTAATTTCTGTCTGGTAATCGCCGAGGAGATGGACAAGGGGAGGCTCGGCCTGAGCCTTTGGGAATTTCTATGAAGTGTTAGAGAGAGGTGAGCATGTGGGATGTGCTAAAAATATTCATCAAATAGATGGATGACAGACCTGGGGGCTGGGGGGGAGAAGGGAGAAAACCACACCAGAGAACAAAATACCTTCTCCCTGGATGATTGTGTCCAGTCCCCTGACTTAAAATACCATGGATGCGCTGATGACTCCCAAATAAAGTGGTCGGCCCCAACCAGCTCCAGACTTGTGTATTTAGCACCCACTGAGCTATCAGGCACCCAGGTCGAGTGTCATCTCAAACCCAACATTTCCACAACTAAATTCTGGATCCCCCTCCCCCAAACCTTCTCTCCCAGTCTTTCCTATTTAGGAATCACGACACACCAGGCTGCCCAGCCATTTTTGACTCCCTGGGACTAAGAATATTTGCTGGAGCGGGGCTGTCCCACACTGTAAGGTGGTTAGTGGCCTCTACTCACTAGAGGCTAGTAGCACCTCCTTCCCCAGTGTGACAACCAAAAGTGCCTCCAGACATTGCTAAACGTCCCTGGAGGGCAAAGTCACCTTGGTAGAGAACCACAGCTCTTCCCCTCATTCTGAATATTCAATCCACCAGAAAGTCCATTGGCTTTGCCTTCAATCCATCCATTTCACTCCAATCTGCATTGGTGCCACCACCATCCATGCCAATATCAGCTCCCCGATCCTCATGTCCCAGCATGCTTTGCAATACCTCTCAGGGTAGGCACTGAGGTCTTTATAAAACACAAATCATGCTTGTCCTTGGCTTAAAACTCTCCAATGGTTGTCCGTTTCATTTAAAATAAAAATCTGTTTCTCACCATGGCCAGTATTTCTCATCACAGGCCTCCCCTCCCCTCCTTCCAGCATATTCACTACTCTCCATCCCACTGGACTTCTGCTTGTGTTTTGAACAGGACAGACCACACCTCTCCACCTCTAGGCCTTTGCACTGGCTGTTCCCTCTACCTGGAATGCTCTTCCCTCAAATCTTTCCAAAGCCGGCCGGCCCATTCTCAAAACTTAGGTCACAGCTCAAAGGTCACTTCCTCAGAAAGGCCTCCCCTGACTACCTGCCAACATTTGCTCCTCTCCTCCCCACCCCCAACCTCTACAGCAGTGGTTCTCAACCTTGGCTGCACATTAGAATCACCTGGGAATCTTTTTAAAATCCTGATTTTTAGGCCTCACCCTCCGGAAATTCTGTTTCTTTGTTACTAATGTTGTGGCCCCACCCCATAACAAAAAAACAGAATTTCCAGAGGATGAGGCCCAGAAATCAGGATTTTAAAAAGATTCCCAGGTGATTCTAATGTGCAGCCAAGGTTGAGAACCACTGCTCTACACCATTATGCAATCATTTTCCATCATAGCAATACAGTGGGGCCTTGACTTACACGAGTTTAATTTGTTCCAAGACCAAGCTGGTTAAGGAGCTCATTAACTCAAATTACTCTATCAACTCAATGCAAAAAATCGGGGGAGAGACAGCTGGTATCTCAAAAAACTTGTTAGTCGGGACACTCGTAAGTCAGGGCCCCACTGTATTTTATTTCTACCCTAGAGCTTGTCACTTTCCAAAAGAGCCTCCTTTGTGGCCTTGTTTGCTTGTGTGTTAACTGCTTCCCCACTGTGGAATATAAGTTCCGTGAAAGCAGGAACTCTCTTGTTCATCCCAATGCCTAACACAGGGCCTGGCACACAGCAGCTGCTCAATAAACACACATGCACTGACATAGGAAAATGCCTCTTATTCCGTACAGCAGTTTTTCCAACACCTTTCTATCTCTGATCTCATCTGGAGCCTCTCCCCTGCCTTCTGGCATTCCCTGAATCAGGTAGGAAAACAAAATATGCACACTCCAGAGCCCTTTCCCACACCTCCCAGCGGGTGTGGTGTACACTCTGGGATTCTGGCTCATTCCCCAGCATCCAGGGCCCTCCCTGGGGGTGTGACTCAGCAGGGTCGGGACTTCGCATTTTTTAAGACAAATACCTCCAGATGATTCTCACAGTGGAAGGCTGGGCAAACACTGCCCCTGGCTCCCAGAAAGCACAGAATCAAGGCCAGGCTGCATATTTCAGACACGAAGGCAGAAAAGTCAGGCCTCCAATGCCTGTGGAGCCCAGTGGAGGAGGAGAGGAAGCTGCCCACCCAGCAGCTGTCTCATGGTTCCCACTTGGACCAAAATGAAGACAGGTCCATTGACCATCATCTCTCACATTAGTGTCCCTCCTCATCGTAGATACTAGCTATCTGCCTCCCTAGCAACCAGGCTCCCTTTCACTGGTATCCCCCACATGCCTTCTCCAGGGCTTTGGGGTCCAGTGCTTCCACCTCCAGCTCCAGAGTAGGGCTTTGGCAGCCTGGCCCAAGCCCATTGTTGGGGAGGCCTCATTTTCTTGGCCAGTGATTGGCTTGCATTGAGCACATAGCATAAGACAGTCCAATCAGAGAGCAGCTCAGGGCTTGAGTGGGCAGTACCTGAAAAGAAGCTTGTTCTTTCTTGTTGGGCTTAAACCAGAGAGGACGGCTCTTCAGCAGCCAGCTCCACACCTCAATTAAGGTACCCAACGTTTACTGAGGGCTTGCCTGTGTCAGTGCAGTGCTAAGCACTTGACACTGATGATCTCATTTCATCCTTTACCACGAACCAGGAGACAGGTGCTATGATCATCATCATTTGCTGATGGGAACACTGGGGCCCAGAAAGGTTAAGTAAGACTCTCTGGATCACACTGCTGGGCAGGTAGCCAGGCCGTGTGGTTCTCCTCACCACAGTGCCGGAGCCTGCCCACCGCTTGCAGCCGGAGAGAAAAACCAGCCCCTGGAAGGAAGAGCAGAGAAGGAGGGACAGATTCTCATGACACTCTCTGAGACCTGACTCCAGCTGCGCCTGAAGCTGTACCTTAGCATTTTTTAGTTACGAAAGCCAACAATTTCCCTTCTTTTTCCTTATGCTCGTTCAGACACCCCCCGCCCCCTTCCTGTTGCTTAAAAGAGAAAGGATCCTGATTCCTTTATAGTCTTTCTAGGAAAATGCCCCTAACCATAGTCCATTTGCAACCTGCACACAGCAGCTGCTCAGGGAAGACCAGCAGATGTGGATGAAGACCACGCTCCCTTCCCATGAACTGCTGGGTCTACACCCTACTGCCCAACTGTGGCCAGCCCAAGCGAGGTCTCTTCCGCTGTTGGCTCCAAGTGAGGCCTAGCTCCCTAGCAACCACCCCAATTAGGCCATCATGCCATTTATCAGGATGCCAATTAATTATAATGATCTTAATGATCTTCCAATTAGATAGCGCCTTGAATCCGGATCAGGGGCATGGCAGATTTCCCACCAGGCCCCATCACAAGGGGAATCACGGAAGGCAGTCCCCGGTGAGGCCTCCCTTGCCTACAGGTCAGCATGGGCACATGGGCCAGACCTGTCATACTTGGGACCACCCCACCCCGTCCAGGGACAGGCTCATGTGACTCCATCGCCCACCACAAGAGGGCTGCACCTCTAAGAGAATTTTAACCCTGCTGCTGCTGTTTTCAGGAGTCAGGATCCTTTACCTCAGACCTCAAGGCTTTTCTTCTGACAGCCACATTTGCTATTTTCCTTTGCATCCTGACTGGGGGGAGTGTGTGTGTACTCGCCAGACAAGCCCATCTTTTCCTCAGCCCTCCCCCCACTTCAAACAAAATGCGAACTCGAGATGTCCCCAAACTGTGGATGTTTGGGAGAGAAGTGGGATCACTAAAGGGCTTGTGCCTTTCAGAGTTCTATTGTCTAAATGTGTTTTCTTCTCCTGCATGTGCTTCTTCTACATTTGGGAACAAGGCCAAGGTCATGAAGGAGGAGAGAGTGGTGGGTCAGAGTGAGCTCCGGAGGCCCTGGGGCCTCTTGAATTCCAGCTTTACCATCGAGCAGCTGTCTTTGAGCCACGATCCCCGCTGGGCCTCAATTTCCTCATTTTTGACAACAATCAAAGGCCCTCTTGGGGTTTTGTGGGGTTAAATACGTTTTTATGTATAAGGCCTTAGAACACACTACATCAGTGTTATCTATCACCTTAAGTCCACACTAAGTCCTTTCTTTTAACTACAAGCTAATCAGACATGCTGGTGTCCTTCTGCAGGACCAGGCTTCTGGTCTCTAAAGGGGGCGAAATCTAAGAACAGACTTGATGGAGTTGGATGACATTCCCAGTCTGGCTAAGTCAGACCAGAAGCTGCCCCCTTGAGGCAGGTCCAAACACATAAATTGAACATATCCAGAGAAAGGAAGGGGGAAATGCTATCCCCAAATCAAAAGGTGCACTTCAAGTGTTAGGGTGTGCAACCACACATGAGCTAGGCCCTCGGGATGGCAGCTGAATGGAGCTGTTGAGTATATGTGTGTGTGTGTGGGGGGGCACACATGCATGTGTGTATGTGACTGTGCACCCACTCACAGGGTCTCACAGACAGCTACCCTGTCTTCCTCCAAACCCAGCATTTTTATAATCAACTCATCATTAAACCCTTAAGTTTGAAAACCTAACATGTTATTAGGGTTTTAGAAGTTCAAATTAAGCCATAAGTTCAAACTAAAAACCCCCAATAAATACACACCAAGCCCAAAGCCCAAACCCACACTGACCCTCAGCTATTCAGTTAGACTAACATCATGCATTTACGTATATAAATTTGGCCCAGGCCCCAAGTGGGGTGGGGGATTGAGCTTGCAACCCAAGTAGGTGCTCTTGACTGGAAATGATCCCAGGACCCTTCAGTCCACAAGCCGACGCTCTATCCACTGACCCACACTGGCTAGGGCTGGAAAGGTTGTTTTGAAGAGCTTTTTCTCTCTATGATGTGGGACAAGCAAAGCTGGAAAACCTCTCTTACAAGATGAGTGGTCTTCGGCCTGCTCTCCCCACCCCCTTTCTATCTGTAATGAATGACTTTAATTTAATTAAAACCCTCCGATGGTTCCATAATGGGGAGCGGAGATGCAGTAAGAAATCTCTTCACTATTAACTACCAGATGAGAGTAAGTCTTCCTCCTCCTGGGAAAGACCATCCTACGCTTCTCTGTCCCCCAGAGAACCTGCTCAAGAGCAGCCTCCCTTCTCTGCCCCGAAGGAGGGGGGCCCCACTGTGGGAGAGAGGCAGAGACAGATGGAGGGGCAAGAGAATGGGTGTCCTGACATGCACAGATGTGCAAATACCCAGATTCAAATGTAAGCTGAATGCAATTCCTTGGTTAATTAAATATTGACTTTTAACTCAAAAAGTGATTAAAACAAGCTGCAGGAACGACTGGCCAGAAAGGAGAAGGGGCAGAAAATGAGTCAGAACTTTCACAAAGGGGGAAGAGGAGGATGAGGCTTGTCAGAATGCCGGCCTGCACTGTCCTACTGTGTGCAGGCACCTACTGTGTGTGTGCAGGGGTGAGTGGCCTTTGGGTCTCCAGGTAGATGGGAATTTTAGAAGGATGTCATGTGACAAACTAAGATTTGTGGGTGTCTCCTTACTTTTTTCACCTAAGTCTCATCGTTTTTTCCAGGCTGCCCTCAAAATGGCCAGAGCTTCTGCTGCTCTGTTCTTCTTGTTTCCCTGGAACATAACTCGGGGCCTGGTACCACGAGGTGCACCCGTTAATGCTTGTAGAACAGAACGAATGAATGAATCACTACAAAGAATGTTTGTTTTTAAAGTGCTGTCCTAAAAATCGCAGCCAAACTTCTGAAACCCCTGGGAGGGGAGCAACCCTCTATAAGGCTTTGAGAACTGGTTCTGACCCAGCCTGGGAGGAACTTTGCCCTTTCGGTATTGTGAGTTCCCAGTCACTCCCCAGCTCCGGTCCCCCGCTTTCCCGAGTCCTGCCCGGACAAGCCCCACGTGGTCTTAGCTTCTTGCCAGTCTATTGGGTCTAAACTCCAAGGGGTCAAGGAGGCCAGCCCCCCAGCGGCCGGCGGGCTCGGACTCGCTTTCCCCG
>NW_006297815.1:325701-330330 GCF_000327345.1 Myotis davidii | reverse complement strand
GCGCGCACCCTCGCCGGGACACGGACGCACACTCACCCGACACACGCTCCCGCTCGCTTTCCGCGGGAGTTGAAACAGCTGTGAGATTCGCCCCGGAGCTGAAATGAGGGGGGACGCGATCTAGAGCCGTGCGTGCGAGTGTGTGTGTGTGTGCAACCCACAAGCGAGGACGGGGGCTTCGCTAATAAATCAATGATCGCAATAAAGTCAGGAGGGCCATCGATCAGGTCCACTTCGCCGCATACGGAGAGTCCTTGTCTCCTTTCCTTCTCCTGAGCTGGAGGAAGCCAAATGTCCCGCGGGGCTTGACACAGCCCCGCCGGGGGCTCCCCACGTAATGACACGTTAATGAATGTTTTCTTTTATCTGCTTCCACGAGGACTCGCCTGGGTTTGAAAACACCCACCGCCTTTGCTGAAAGCCCCGAGCTCCCCTCTGACTACATACTTTTGCCTTTGGAGACGCGGGCTCGAGCCGGACCTGCAGCTAGAGCCCAGGGTGAATGGCCCACGCGCCCGGGACCTTCCCACGCGCCCGGGAAGCTCCCCGAGACATTAACTTGAGCTCAAGTGAAAATAGCTGCGTTGCCCAGAAATGGTCCCGGAATAGGAAAGAATGGAGAAACGGGTTTCCTCCGAAAGGAGAGGAATTAGACTCAAGGTGGTGCTGTCTACCGCGGGTTCCACTGTCTCCAGAACACAGAAGAGGCCAGAGCAGGACCGGGCTGACCCGCGGGCAAAGAGCCGAAGGAGAACCAATTAGCAGCTGCAGAAAACACAGCTGAGCAGCTTAGGGGACACAGACCCTGTGCTAGCTCTGTGTACTGGTAGGCAGTAGTAACTTATTTAAATCTAATAATAACCCGACAAGGTAAATTGCAGAATTACACCCATGTTACAGATGTGAAGACCAAGTCACAGAGAGATTAAGTGGCTGACTCAACTCCACAATTGTAAATGGCAGACCTAGGATTTGAACCCAAGACACTTATCTCCAGAGTTATGTTCTTAAATCCCAGGTTATTGCTACTTTTCCAGCCCAGCAACTCCTTTCTCTGGCGTAGTCTCTTTTTTTGTTGGTTATGGTTGTCCTGCTTAGTAAGTAAGGAAGGACAGTGGTCTATGAGGATATACTTATATAAAAGATACTTGGTTATTTATCTGGAATTCAGATTGGGTGTCCAGACCTGGTGGGGGCTCTACATTCCCCCAGCTTAATCTCCCTTAGCCACCCTGATCAATTTACAGTCTAAATAAGTCAGAAAAACCTGGAATTTGCTTTTCCAAACCTGGTGCTCACTTTTGGCGCCTCTGAGGTTGCTAATCTACCTTTCTGGAACAAAATGTCAGGCTTCCATCTTCACCACCACCGACCAAGAACAAATGGGGACCCTTCCCGCTGGCCTCACCTCTGTGGAAGGAAGGACACATTTGCTGTAATGCCTCCGAACAGTGCTGTTCGGTAGAAGGTTAAGACAGGCCGTGCATGTAATAGAACATGTCCTAGAGGCGGCTTTCAAAAGTAAAAAGAAGCAGGTGAAATTAATGTTTATTATGTTCATTTAACCTAGTATATCCAAAATACCTTGTCAACATGCAATCACTATATAAAAATTATTAGTGAGATATTCTTTTTACAACATATTTGGAATCTGGTGTGTATTTTACACTTAAAACACCTCTCAATTTGGGCCAGCCATGCAGTACTGCATGTTCCCATCAGGGCAGCTCTATCAGGTTCTGTGGTCCACTACTGAGTGTTTCTATGAGGTTATCTCATGTAATCCTATTAAGAGTCATTCTTTCAAGAAAACTGAGAAAGTAAAGGGACTGATCAAAGACACAAAGTGGGATTTGAACTTGTGTAAGGCTGTGCCTGGCTTTGGATCATGTACCCCCTGTGGCTTCAATTTTCCGGCTGGGTCCTCAACGCCCCATGAGAGTGTCTCAGGGGTCTGGGGGATAGGAGGTTAGGTGGGATCTGACTTTTGCTTGCTTTTTATGTTGGGTTCTGGAGAATATTTCAGAGGAGGTGGGATTTGCACCACAAAAAAAGTTTAAAAACACACCGCCTTGCCCTAGCTGGTTTAGCTCAGTGGATAGAGCGTTGGCCTGTGGACTGAAGAGTCCAGGTTGGATTCTGGTCAAGGGCACATGCCTGGGTTGTGGGCTCGATCCCCAGTAGGGGGCATGCAGGAGGCAGCCAATCAATGATTCTTTCTCATCATTGTTTCTATCTCTCCCTCTCCCTTCCTCTCTGAAATCAATAAAAATATATTAAAAAACAAAACAAAACACACTGTTTCCTTCAGGCCTCAAGTTTATGAACATGGCTCTCCCTTCCCTAAATGGGCCCTGCCTACAATTTTCCCTCCATTCTTCTCAGGGCACCCCAGTAAAGGAGGGGCTGCGCACAATCCCCGACGTGGGGCTGTAGGTGGGGTTGAGATGATGTCATCTGATTATCTTTTTGGATATTTATTCTTTCTACTGTTGCTGTTCAAAGATCAAACATGGTGATGTCTGTGTTTTGCGCCTTATCCTTTGTTAGGGGGAGGTGACAGGTCTTGGTGTGAGTGTTTCTTTGTGTGTGTACCCGTGTGCATGTGTGAGCACATGTGTGTGCTCACTGTGGTCAGGGGCTGTGGATTGGGTTTCAGGTCAAGACTGAACTCACCAGCTCAGACACTCATTGGGTTGGAGGGTCTGCAAAGCACTCTCTGGCCACATTTCTTTCTCATAGATCACAGCAGACTCCATGGTCCTCTGGGTCCCAGCCCCGGGCCTACGTTTTTCAGGTAGGTGGAGCCTTCTGGCCCCATTGGGGAGCTCAGTGACTGCCTGGAAGATGAGAGGGCCCTCAGGGGCTCAGATGTCCCTCAGCCTGGGACCTCACTTAGCTATGGCTGGGGCCTCAGCAGAATTCTCATGACCTTCCTGGCCTCCTAATTCTCCAGCCCCTGTCCATCTCCAACCACATCATCTGGGACAACCTTTCTCCTCTCTTGTCACCCTGTTGGCATCTCTCACCGGGATCATCTTGCCCAGATCTTTCAGGCTCCTCATGCCACTCCCAACTCCTCACCCCTTTGTTGGATTAACCTTGAGGGGACCTTTCTCTTGACACCTCCACACCTTGTTTCCTCCTTCTGCAAGTTCCTTGGCCCTCTGTGCAGAACGCCGCCTGGTTCTGTCTACCTTGCAGAGCCAGAATGCTGTTCTATTTCCTGAACTCCTATGCAACAACTGAACAAACGCAAAGTCATTCCTGCGTCATGTTTGCTTCTCTCCACCAAGAGGCTGAAGCTCAACCTGACTGTCCCAGCACTTCTGGCTGCATGAGGGTGTGATGTTATGAGGGCTGTAAGAATTAAGCTTTTAACATCTAAAAAAATTGTCCAAGAAACGGTAAAGCAGAAACACGGCTGCAGACAGGAGGCTTGGGAATGCGAGCCATGGCTGGGGCACAGGTGGCTTTAATAACCCACACGAGTTTGGCTGTAACTTGCTTCTTTCTACAAACTCAGAAGAGGCTGCAGAGTCACCCCCAGGGGTTTGGGGTCAAACTTCTCCGTTCCTGAGTGGGGACAGCTTTGCACGGATTTTAAAATACAAATCTCAGAATCATCCATAACATTATACATTTGCGGTTAATTCTGCTGAGTTTTCACTTAGGCCCAGCTGTCTTGTTGGTGGAAATACAGTTGCATTAGGGAAAAACTGTTTATATTTCTTGAGATATTGTGATAATGAAAAATAGCACCATAAACCCCCATTAAGTCAAAAGAACATTAATTGTGCTTCCCGCGGCCTCCCCTGGCCTGCACGCCGACACTGACGGGCTTTACTTCAGCAAAACAGGGCGGCTTGTCTTTGCAGCACAGTACCTGTTTCCCCCCTTAATTACACGTAATTGTGGAGTCTAATTTATTTTAACGCCCGACGCCTAAAAGTGCGCATTCATGAATCAAGGCTTAGATTGGGAGGTAGGATAATTAAACACGGGTATAATTGCAGTCTCCTGGGGGCTGCTTAGGAGTAATCTCCAAGAGTCATGATATTTATTCTGAATTCTTACAAATGAAAGACAGTCGGGCTGCCTACAGTTAAGAAAACAGAGGACAGTGACAATTTGTCTAGTTGCTTAACCATTCTCCAATAGTGCTTTTTTGGATAAGTGGGCAAGAAATATTAAACACACAGATTTCACATGTGATGAAACACACAAGCAGAATGAGTGCCCGTGCCATTGAGTATTAAAATGAGCACGGCAGCCCCAGCAGCAAGCTGTTGCTCTCTAGGGACAAAGCAGAACTCCTGGCTCCTTGGTGGAAAAGCAGGGACCATTTGACCATACATGCAATTCAGTTTCGTCTCTCTCTCTCTGTGACAACACACCTATTTTACCACTAGAGGCCCAGTGCACGAAATTCATGCACAGGGTGGGGGATCCCTCAGCCCGGACTGCACCCTCTCACAATCAGGGGACCTTTCAGACATCCCTCTCATAATCCAGGACTGCTGGCTCCTATCCACTTGTCTGCCTACCTGCCTGATTTTGCCCCTACAACTCAAGCTTCTTCTTTTTTTACTTTTAATACTTATATCTTCTTGATATTTTTTATTTTAA
>NW_006297815.1:310218-325610 GCF_000327345.1 Myotis davidii | reverse complement strand
TGCGATCTCATTTTTTTGGTTGATTTTTCTTTGTTATATAGCATTTAAATATATAAAATAAATATAAAAAATATAAATCTCTGTTTTACTATGGTTGCAAATATAAAAAAATTTCTATATGTGACATGTCACCATCTTTGTTGGTGGTTAATTTGCATATCTTGATGATTAGCCAATGGGAAACATAGCGGAGGTATGGTTAATTTCAATCTTTTTCTATTATTAGATAGGATAGAAGATTGTCTTCCAACGAAATCACTTTTGAGCTTTGATTATAATTAATCAATTATGACTAATGTTGGTGGTGATTTAGTAAAAGTGGACTGATGAATTAGTGTTGCCCCAGGGCCAAAGTTCTAACTAACCGGGACTCTGTCCCCGCTGGCTAATGACTCCTTAGCTGATCTTCTTGGGGGTAAGTTTCCTCATCTTAAGAACGGTGATAGTATGGCGGACATTGCAGGTTGTCGTGTGGGTTAAGTGAGATCAGTGAAGGTAAAAGGCAGGCATGGTGCCTGGGTGGAAGGTGCACAATGAGTGTTTATTGAATCAGAAATAGAAATATGCTTGCATGGGCCTCTAGAGACTCTCCTCCATTGCCTGCAAAACCTGACTGAAATCCAGGGCGGTTGCTGTGATGATGGCAAAGCAAACCAGATCTTGCCGCTTCCAGGCTTAAAACCCCAGGTCTTGGATGGAAATCCAGACTCTGGAGCAGGACCATGAGATCTACATGGTCCTGACCCTGCCCACCTCTCCAACATCTTTCTTTGCTCTCTTCTATTTTGATTATGAACATTTCAAAAGAAAAATGTAAAAAGCAGTACAGCATGGGTCTACTGTGCTCTCCACCTGGAATCAACAGCTGTTAATGTTTTGTCACGTGTGTCTTTACATGCCACTGAACCATTTGAAAGGAAGTCATGGACATCATGGCCCATTCCCCTCAAGGACTTGAGGAGTGAGCATCTCTTAAGAATAAGCTGTTCTTTCCGGTGGCTTCCACATCGTTAATGAGCATTAATTCTATAATCACGCCCCAGCTTGCTCCTATTAACAGAGCCACAAGGGTGTCTTTTTCTTTGTTCCTTAATTAAGCCTTTTCCTGCCTCGGGGCCTTTGCACTTGCAGTGCTCGCTCCCTGGAATACTCTGGCTGGATTTTGCTCTACCAGCTCCTTGTAGAGATCAGCGTAAAGGTTACCTCCCTGGGAGTTCTCCCTGTCTATTTCAGCTGAAGATGTTCCCTGATTTCCCTCACTCTCTATCCTCTCCATTTTATTGTCTTCCTACACACCTGCCATTATATGACATTCTGTTTCTGTGTCTGTGACCGTGGTCTGTTTCCCCCTCCTGATCCCTGCCCCGACTAGCTGCAGGAGAGCAGGGGCTGTGTCTGGTTTGTTCACTGTTTGAGCCCAGTGCCTAGAACAGTGTCTAGCATACAGTTGGCATTCAGTGGGCATTTGTTAAATGAATAACTGAATATCCCTGTGTGCAATGTTTTCCAACAGAAGATGTGGTAAAATGAAATGATTAGGACCCGTGTTTAGAGACAAATCGCAAAGGTTAATCCCAGCACTGCCACTCGCCAGCTGTGTGTCACATGGGCCCCGTCCCTTCAACTTCCCTGCCAAATGGGGACAATGACAACCGTCTCTACTTCCTAGGGTTGTTGTGAGTTATTAACGAGGTTCTATACAAAGTGCTTAGGACAGAGCCTGGCGCATAACCATCGACCTTCCTTGTGCACTTGTAATTAATGTAGGTCAGCTGGCCAGAGGCCCGTGATTTTAAGCACTATTGGTCACTCACAGGCTCACACAGAAACGGTCTCCAAGCACAACGCCCCGTGGAACACTTCTTGGAAGCACTGATGTGACCGCACCGTTGGCCACATGCTGCCCTGTGAGAGGTCAGCCAGGTCAACACTGGCCTGGAAAAGGCTCTGGTTGCTTAGAGCGGGCATCTGGGCTGATGTGTCAGGGTGCGAGGCCAAATATTTAGACTCTCATCCCTGAGACCAGCCCTAGGATGCTCACACAGAAGCTGAGGCATGGGGACCTGGAGAGGAGGGGACAAAAGTAGACCCCAGCCTCCTGGAGGAAAGTGAACCCAGTGGCATGGACTCTGACTCAGCGGGTCCCCTCCCATGCCCTGTTAGGTTGGTTGACTGTTTTGAATTTTTACCTTATTACTGGCCTCGAGGGGCAGGTAGGGAAATACATGTGTGTTTTTTTGTTTTTGTTTTTGTTTTTTTCCAGCTAAAGCTATAATAAAAAATGAGGTAAAAAAATCAATAAAATTGTTGGAAATTTGGATAAAATCACATCTAACTGGAGATAAAATAAGGCAGCCTGTCCAGGAGAGTGTGAATGGAATATAGATATTTGCCTTTTCAGGGAGGAGTGTGGGGTGTTTCTGTTTGTGCAGTTTTTATAACGGGAATGCTCCTTTCCTTGGGTGGGATGATCCCTACCCCATTTTCAATCCCCGAGCCTCTGTTGGGATGGCTTTGACCTCTTGCTCCAGATTTGGGCATCTGACTCAGAACTGGCCAATCAGTGGATTCCATGCTCTGACCAGCAGTTGGTTCAAACATGGGCACATGATCCATTTGAGCCAATGGGAATCAGGCCTGGGATTTCATTTGCTCTATTGAGTGACTAGAGCTTTCTTTCCTCTGGACTTGAACTGGGTAATAATTAAAAAGCCACAGGAGCTCTCACGTGGCCCTGGAAATAAAGCAGAAGCAGAGCCGTGAGGTAGGTAAGTGGTGGTGTGATTCTAAGATGGCCCTGAGGACTCGGCCCTGCTGGTACACAGGCCTATAAAATTTCCTCCTCTCGAGGGTCGGTAAGGCTGTGGCTATGATGGATTTCACTTCCCTGGTTAGGTTAAGGGGAAGGGGTTTCATAGATGTAATTAAGGCTCCAATCAGTGGAGTTTGAATGCATCAAAAGGGAGAATATCGTGGATGGGCCTGACTCAATGAGGTGAAGGGACCTGGGTGATTTCAGGCATCAGAGATGTTTTAACTGGCCTGTAAGGGAGGAACTGGCACCTTGTGGAGAAGGCTCTGCCTGACAGACCGCAAAAAAGTGTGTGTCATTCTCCTAAAACCATAAGGAGCTGAATTCCTCTACAGCCAGGGAGTGTGGAAGAGCCTGAGACCAGAGCACAGCTGCAGCCACTTCAGCCAAGAACACTGAAATCACCCTTGGTTTTAGTCTGCCATGTGTGACCCTGATGTCCCAATGTCAAACCATTCTCTTTCCCCGACCTGTGATTTGAAACCAACTGAGAAACAGACCTGAGGGCCTGGCAGCTGTAGACCAAGTTGGCAGGGTTTTTTCTGGTCGAGCTGGATTATATGACACAACTTGGCCCAAGAGCTTTCCTGATCCCATCTCCCCATGTCTAGGGTGACCCCCACCTTGCTAGGGAATCCCCAGAGCTGCCACTTACCTAGATACCACCACACCCACCTGCACAGTCCGCATGGTGGCACCTGGGGGGAGATGAGCCTCAGAACTGCTGCTCGGAGGCAGCTTGGAGCCCTGATGGAGGCGCGGTTACTGCAGGAAGGGGAGAAGGGGCCAGCCTGCCGCTGGGTCATCTGGTCCTCACCAGGTGGACTGCTCTCTTTTTTGATGTACTGGGTTGTATAGTCCCCCTGAAATTCATGTCCACCCAGAGCCTCAGAATATGATCTTATTTGGAAAAAGGGTCTTTGCAGATGCAAATAGTTAAGATGAGGCCGTGCTGGATTAGGGAGGGCCTAATTCAGTCACTGGTGTCCTCAGAAGAAAACCGGAACATAGAAAGACACACAAGGAGGGGGGCCATGCGAAGATGGAGGCGGAGATGAGAGGGATGCCGTTACAAGCCCAGGGACTTCAAGGATGGCCGGTAACCACCAGAAGCTGGGAGAGGCAAGGAAGGATCCTCCTGGGAACTTTTGGTGCAGGTGTAGCCCTGCAGGCACCTGGTTGAAGCCACCCAATTTGTGGCTTTGTTACGAAGGCCCCAGGACACTCACTGGGGTCATTCCTTCCTCGGTGTGAGTGTGTGCCTGATGGTGGCGGTTGAAAGAAATGTCCAAATGCTGACGACAGAGGAGGGGCCTCCCCAGAGACTCTGATTTAATGGGCTAGCCAAGGGCCTACACCTGGGTATTTATAAAAAATCAACTTGATGGAGGTATAATTTGCACGCCATAAAATTCACTCAAGTTAGGCACACCATTGAATGAGTTTTAAATTTCCTGAATTGGGCAGCCATCACCATAATCCAGTTCTAGAACTTTCTCATCACTCTTCATCATACGAGCCCTCATGGCCATGGATAGCTTTTGAAGCTCCCAGGTGATTCTAACCTAGAGCCCTGCTCAGGGGTGGGGCCTGGGGAACAGGAGAGTGACATCAGGTGGCCCAGGGGTGCTGAGGAACATAGTTGGCACTGGAACAGATGTGTGAGGGCTTTAAAAGAATGTAAATAAGTATTCACAGAGGCAGTTTTGGTTGTAGGGAGAGAGGGAGGGGTGGGGGTGGGGAGACGGTGGAGGCTGGCTGTTGAGATGGTTGTGGAAGCCCAGGCCACGGTCTAGAAAGGTTCCTCTGAGCTGTGGATAGTGCTGGGGGGAGAGGGGGGTAAAGAAATAGGGGGGCACACCACATTTCCACCTGGAATGAGAACCCTGGGCCTCCTCCCCAGGCCACACTTCCTACCTCCGCTGGTTTTAGGAGGGGAGGCCTGGGGTGGGTGTGGGGACCTTACAAGACCCCCTGCATGGCCCAGACTCAGGTATATGGAAGTCACTGTTGCCAGAGGGGTGAGACACTACCCCTGAGGACACACATGACGGCAGAAACAGAGGCGAGTGAAGGAGCCAGGGGTTCTGCTCTTCCGGCCTTGGCCCGGCCTCCTGAGCCTGATCTGTGCTGCTCCGTGTCCAGGGCTGGCCCTGCCTGGACCCTGCAGCATTCCTTTGCCTTCTTTCCAGCAGGACCTTGTCTCGCCCTGTGGCGGACTCTCCACCACTTGGCACCCAGGCTTACTGTCATCCTATGCTTGCTCCCGGTGACTCAGCGTTTGTGCTTATATCCGGTTGTGTGGCTCTGGCAGGCACTGGTGTCCTCAGGGCTGGGCTGCCGACCAAGCCTGCAGCAGAGGCCTCTGTGATGTGCCCAGTTTATCCTGGCCTGTCCCCTTCACCTTGGAGAGAGTGGCTTAGGAGTACAACTGCCACTGGTAGTGACACTTACTGGTCGTGCCAGCAACTCAGTTGCAAACAACAGACACACCTTGGCTATTGAATTGTGGGATTTGTTAAAAGATATTAAGTGTTCCCAAATCCGTGGGAGGGTGCTGCAGGCTCTGAAGCTAGGCAGCAGAAAAAGACCACACTATGGGGGCTGCTTTGGTAACACCATGGCTGCTGGTCTGTTCTGATGAAGTTGTGCCTGGACTGAAGGCTCAGCAGCCTTACACCGAGTTTTCTAGAAGCTCAGATCCACTGGGCACAGCAGTCATTGCACAAGCGCCATTGTGAATCCCTCTTGCACAGGCGTATCTGACTGATGGAACCTGGGTCATGTGACTGCATCCCAGCTGCAAAGAAGTGTGGGAGCTGAGTTTCTGCAATTGACCTGGGAAGGCAGCACTCATTATGTGGGATGTTAGTAAAATGTAGAGAAGGAATTGGGTGGCCACAAAAGACAGACACCTGCTCCACCTACAGTGCCAGGGGGTGGGCTGAGCACTCAGTGCCTCTCATTTAATCCCATCCTTATAGTTAGGAAAACAAGGATTTAGAGAGGGGAAATAATTTGTCCAAGATTGCATGGAGCTCAGACTCCAGAACCTTCACCAAACTTCCAAAGGCTGGACTGAATAGAAAACAGCACAGAGCTCCCTGCACCCCAGCCATCTGGATGCCCTAATGCTGGCCTGGGGTCTCAACCGCAAATTCACCCACTTTGTGTGGCCAATGCAGTCACAGGATGGGTGCTCTGCCCTCGCCCATTGAATCCTCAGATGGAAGCAGAAAACCACTTACATTTTGTCCATTTATAAACGGCCAGATCATGTAAAATTCACTGGTATGCCCACCGTCAGAAGACTTGAGTTCTGGGTCCAGCTTCCCATTGCATGACCTTGGGACTCATTCATTCTCTGAGCCTCTAGTTTTTCATCTGTAAAGTGGGTACCAAAGTCTCTTCCCATTTTGCTCCCTCCAGGGCTGTCATTAGGATCAAATGTGAATGTGAGTGCAGAACAAGGATGAACTCCATGCAGGACAGCTCTCCTCGGCGTTGATCTTATTCCCCACCAGCCACCGGGGAATAAAGGCTTCTGTGGGCCCATTTGCAGCTGCATTCACTCCATTCAGGAGGAATCATAAGCTGGGCTTAGGGGAGCTCTCAGGATGGTCTGTTTAGACCAGCCGTGGGCAAACTACGGCCCGCGGGCCGGATCTGGCCCGTTTGAAATGAATAAAACTAAAAAAAAAAAAAAAAAGACTGTACCCTTTTCTGTAATGATGTTTACTTTGAATTTATATTAGTTCACACAAAACTCCATGCTTTTGTTCCGGCCCTCCGGTCCAGTTTAAGAACCCATTGTGGCCCTTGAGTCAAAAAGTTTGCCCACCCCTGGTTTAGACAATAAGTGAAAAGACAGCTTTTTTCTTTGCCTTGAATAGGGACCACACCCCTGTGGGCCATGAACAGAAGCTATTTGGGACTGATGGCCTGGCCAGGGGCAGCCTCAGCCTGGATGTAGGCAGCAGCAAAGACACCCACACACGCCTTGTTCTGGGCTTACCCATGGGGAGTTCTGATCTTGCAGTGCCTTTCAGAGCAGGAAGCCAGGCCTCCCCTGGGTGAGATGTTGAGAGGGAAGTCATGCAAATTCTTGGGCCCCTCCGCAGCCTCTCCAGCCCCGCTGAATCAGAAGCTCTGGGGGTGGGACCAGCAATCTCTGCTTTAACACCCCCCTTCCCTGGGCACTAGCCACATGCAAGGGCACATGAGATGTAAGGAAATATGTGCTGGGGGCTTTGGAGAAATAGTTTTCTTCCCGTTAAAAAATTCGTTCAGGAGGTGGTGATGCCACTGACCGGCTGAGGATGGCAGAGCAGAAAAGAGCCCGAACTGCCCAACAACTCGGGGACCTTGTGAAGAGATTAACCAAAGAACTTATATGCACACGTGTATATATAACCCATGGGCACAGACTACAGTGCAGTGAAGGCCTGGGGCGGGGGGCATGCGAGGTGGAAGGATTCCATGGTGCGGGGTAAGGGAGGCATCTGTAACAGTTTTAACAATAAAGATAAATTTTAAAAAAGCAAAAAATGTAAAAGGAAAAAAAAAGAAAACAGTAAATGCCCTTAGAGCAAGCATGTCAAACTCGTGGCCCCTGGGCGGCATGCCTCGTTTATTTGGCCCGTGTTAGCCTTTGGGTTTGACATGCTGGCCTTACAGCATTGCTGCTGAGAGACTCAGGTTCACAGGCTGATGATGGTCCAAGCACTGCCACCTAGAGTCCCTGCCTTATTATGATGGCGCCATCCTTTTCCTCCTCTGCACATGCTCACATCGTCATTGAAAACCTCCCATGCATTAGAACGGCTACTATCAAGAAACCCAGAAATTAACAAGGGTTGGTGAGGATGTGGAGAGATCAGAGCCCTTGTGTCCTCTTGGTGGGATCAGGTAAAGTGGTGCAGCTGCCATGGAAAATAGTATGACAGTGCCTCCAGAAATTAAAGCTAGAATTCTGATATGATCCAGCAATTCTACTTCTGTGTATAGGGCCAAAAGGATTGAAAACAGGGTCTCAAAGAGAATTTATGTATATCCATATTCATAGGCAGCATTATTCACAATAACCAAAAGGTGGAAGCAAGGCAAGATTTATTGATGGGTCGTTAAGATGGTGAATTTTATGTTATGTATATTTGAGCACAATGAAACAACAACAACAACAACAACACACACACACACACACACACACACACACACACACACACACACGAGCTCGAGCCCGTCCCTTCCTTCACATCACTTATGCCTTGTCTGTATTGCTCTTGCCTTTCCTCTGAGTTCTAGTTCCACATATCCAGGCTTTTTTTAAAAAATATATTTTTATTGATTTTAGAGAGTAAGGGGGAGGCAGAGAGAGAAACATCAAGGATGAGAGAGAATTATTGATTGGCTGACTTTTGCATGCCCCCTACTGGGGATCGAGCCCGCAACCTGGGCATGTGCCCTTGACCAGAATCAACCCTGGGACCCTTCAGTCTGTAGGCCGATGCTCTATCCATTGAGCCAAACCAGCTAGGGCCATCCAGGCTTTTTGATATCTTCCCCTGGACATTTGAAAGGCAGCTCATGTTCAATATGTTTGAGTCTGAACTCATGACCTTCCTTCCCAAACCTGCTTTTCTTCAGGGTGACTGACACTTCCATCCATTACAAGTCAGAAATCACCCTCTTCCTCCCTCCCGCCCTTCCACCCCCAGGCTAATCCATTGCAAACTCCTGGTGATTGCCCTTCTGAAATGCCTGCCAAGGGCAGCTACCCCTTCCAGTCTCCTCCAGTATCGCCTCTGATGACAGCATTGGGGCCACCGGGCTCCCTGTGCACGCCCTGGCACCACCCGAATCCATGCTTCAGGGCAGAGCTGGAGGGAGATTTTCCAACTGCACATCTGACTGATTCCATTCTAGTCTCACTCTCGATAATCAGTGCCACATGGAAATATTTCACGGAAAACTCCAGCTCCTCCCAGAGTAAACTGCCATGCAGGCTTCTCCTGAGTTGATTTTACATCTAGTTATAAGAGCCAAGCAGTCTTTGGGGTCTGTTTGGACTGAGCCTCTCAGAGATGGAGTCTGACATCAGGGGGCCAGGACGGGACAAATGTCACTCGTGACTAGTGCCTTTGTTTGGGTTGTGCCGGGTGTAGAGTCTGAGACAAGAATTCAAGAGCAAGTAGTTTATTTAGGAGGTGATTCAGGAAACACTGTCTGGGAGCAGGAGGTGAAAGAGGGAATCGAGATCACAATTTGGGGCGTGTTATCAAGCCTATAGGTACAGAGGACACGGAGAGTTCAACATTGTGGGGAAGGTCTGGGAGATGGAGCCAGTTCCAGGTGGTGGGTTATCCCAGCAGTGAGGGAGCACCACTCCTACAGCTCATTCCTTGTGGGGTTGCTGGAGGGGCTGTTCATTCTCGGGCGCTTTCTGCCCGCCCTGTGTGGGCGCATGGTCTGCTGAGGCTGTGGACAGAGACTTAAGGCAAAAGCCAGCAGAGTCTGGCAGTGGGAAGTGGGTCTGAGCCCCCTGGAGGGTTCAGGGCTATGTGCCAGGCATGGACAGTGCCCGCTCCCAGGGGAGATGATGATGAACGATGCCCACTGAGTAACTCAGACCCTCATGACAGAACACGGTTAGAAAATTGGTCCTTTCCAGTTCTCCTTTCCCTCACAGAGGAAGGTCTCAGCTTCTGCTCATGTGTCTTAACTCTGTTATAACACCTGGTTGTCTCCCTTTTGAACCGAGAGGGCCAGCCTAGGGTTTGGAGACTTCCTGGGCACTCAGACCTAGCTGCAATTTATCACGTTGCTTTGGTTTCGAATTTACTTTTCCAATGAAGTCCAGTATGTAAGGTTCACTCTGAAATTACATTTACATAATTAAGACGTCTGGTTTAAAAGAATGTTAAGTATGTCACAGGTTGTGCTGCATCAGAACAGGTGCCAGGTGGTGGCTGGAGCCCGGGGAAGCTGGCCGGAAGGATAAAGTCCCCGCTCCGCAGCGGGCATCTGAGCCCTCTCCCTGCTGGTTTCCAGACACATCTCTGGATCTGATTCTCATTTCTCACTGACTCCTCTGCCCACTGGAAACCCTTCTCCCTCCCACCAAGTATGTTCATGTCTCTGTTGTCCCAGCTGTTCCCACAGCATCTCCCTCCTTCTTTTTAAAAAATATATTTTTATTGATTTCAGAGAATAAGGGAGAGGGAGAGAGAGATAGAAACATCAGTGATGAGAGAGAATCATTGATTGGCTACCTCCTACATGCCCCCTACTGGGGATCAAGCCCAGAACCTGGTCATATGCCCTGACCAGGAATTGAGAGCACTGCCTAGGGTCTGCGGATTGGGTTTGGGGAACCAGCAGAGCTGAAGCCTGAGCAGGAGGCTCCAGGCAGGTCATGTCGTTGTGAAGAGAACAGAGCTGGGAATCGGTGGGAGAGAGACGCATGGACACCATCCAGCCCCTTTTGTCCTGTTAGCAGAGGAGCGAGTCCCAGCAGAGTCCTGGCAGGCGTGGGCTGCTCCGAAGCTGAGCGCGTGGGCAGGTGAGAGGCCCCGAGGGGGCCAGGGCAGGGTGACTCCCTGGCTCTTGTCTTACTTTGTCAGAAAGGTTAGAGCAGCCACAATTCACTGAGTGCACACAGGCAGCAAACACTGGTCGGAGCACTTTTCATGCATTTTTTTGCATTTTTATATAACAAATATGTTGTGCTTGCTCTGTGGAGGCACTGCTCTACTTTTTTTTTTAAAAAATATATTTTATTGATTTTTTACAGAGAGGAAGGGAGAGGGATAGAGAGTTAGAAACATCCATGAGAGAGAAACATCGACCAGCTGCCTCCTGCACACCTCCTACTGGGGATGTGTCCGCAACCCAGGTACATGCCCTTGACCGGAATCGAACCTGAAACCCTTTAGTCCGCAGGCCGACGCTCTAGCCACTGAGCCAAACTGGCTAGGGCTGCTCTACTTGTTTTACAAAACAAAACAACCAACATTTTAAACCATTTTATCATGAAACCACTTGCTCCTCACAAAAGCCTCTGGCGTTGGTGCTATAGTCTCCACTTGCAGGGGCAGCTTAGCCTGAGCAAGGGGCGGGAGCGGGGCCAGTGGAGTGAATGCTATCTGGCTCCAGAGTCTGGTTTCTCCCCAGGATGATGCCTGGTTTTCATCATGCTCATAAAAGGCCATGGGTCAATTATGCTTATTACTCATTTCACAGAAGGGTAAATCGAGGCACACGGTGATTAATAATTTCTCCGCTTGAAAGTGGCCGAGCCAGGACCCAGCCCAGACTGCAGGCGTAGGCCCACATTGTAACCACCAGGCAAACGGCCCCACAGTAATGAGCCCTTTGAAGAAAGGTGAGTCACTTACTTTGGCTGTGCCTCAGTTTCCTCATTTGCCAAGTGGGGCTCTACTAATCCTGCCCCACTGACTCACAGGAGTGCTGAGAGAAGGAATCCGGGCCAGAAACTTCCACTGGGAGGAAGCTGGTCTGAGTGCCTTGGCCATCACGTCCCCTTGTCTGCCTGCAGTTCCTGCACCAGGAGTGTGGGTGGCCTGAGATGAGATTTCGGGTTCATCAAGCTCTGCACATGGCCCTGATTGTCCAGCTGTGTCCCAATGGACGGCGGAGCTGCCTGTGTGACTAACCAGGATTGGACCCGCCAATGTGAGACTTGTTCTAGGAAAGTGCATTCAGGGGGCCCAGCGGCTCTGGCTTCCGTGACGATCTGTAGGGCCAGGTAATTGTAGAGGGATCCCCTGTGCTGAGAAGAGACCTTGGACAAGGGGTCCAGCCCTGGGGGTCAGGCCAGCCTCTGTCAGTCTCCCCCGAGTTCTCGTTTGAGGCTGAACTCTCACAAGAATGAGTCATTCACTCAATCAATTCGTTCATTCAATAAGTCTCCACAAAACAGCTCCTATGTGCCAGGCCCTGTTCTCGGCACCCGGCCTACAGCTGCGAATGAAACAGACCAAGGCCCACTTCTCATGGAGCTGATGTTCCAGTGGAGGGAGGAAGAAGGCAGTGAACATGAAGGCACACCCATCTAACAAGCATGATCATATAGACATACATATGTGTATGTATGCACATGCATCTAAGTGTATGTACACATACATATATATGTAAGTGTGTTATTCTAGATAGTAATAGATGCTATAAAAATCAAGCAATCAAGTAGGGTATTGGGATAGAGAGTTCTGGGGGTTACGTTATATTGGGGGGCATGGAAGTCCTCTCTGAGATGAGCCATTTGAGCAGAGGTCTGAGAGAATGAAAGGAATCTTCCATGTGCGTATCTGGGGGATGAGAGTTCCAGACAGAGGAAGAGCACGTGCAAAGGCCCTGTGGTGGGAGCATGCTTGGTGTGTTCTAGGAAGAACAAGAACCAGTGTGACCACCATAGTAGAGTGAGCCAGGGGTGTGTGAGCGCTGTTACATTGTGAGAGAGATGAGATGTGATTTGAGAGTTTTGCACAGAGGACTTGAATTTTGACTTGATATTTGAAAGGATTCCTCTGGCTGCCTATGGAGGATGAACTGTGTAGGGTCAATGCAGAGAGAGCAGGTACAGGGAGTCCAGTGAGGAGGCAACTGTTATAGTTTAGTGAGTGAGAGTTGATGGATGCTTGGCTCATTCGTGCTGGAGGTGGGGAGCTGATCTAATTCTTGCCATACTTGAAAGGTAAAGCGAACAGGATGGGTTGATGGACTGGAAGTGATGAAACAGGAGGAAGAAAGTTGTCAAAGCTGACTCCAAGTTTGGCCTCATCACCTGGAGGAGGGAGTTGACCTTTATTGTGGGGAATGGCTGGTGTGGGTGGAAGACAGGAGCATCGGGAACCTGCAGGAGTGCACATGCAACCCTGGGTAAGGGTGGCCTCACCCTTGGTCCCTGGGGCTTCTGCTCATGTGTAGGAGGCCCTGGAACATGGGCCTCTGTTTTAACCCAAAACCTACATTTCCTTCCTGAAATCTCATCTCTAAAGTTTCAGGGACACTTTTGACTTTCTCCTTTAAAGACTCAGCCTGCATTCTATCTAATGGCTGGGGTTCATCCCCTAAGGATGGGCAGCCTGGCAGTTAAAGCACGAATGGGTGACATTCCAGCAGCGCCTGAGGGCCCCAGGAGGAGATGTAGCATGGCTACCCCCTGTCCAGGCGGTTTGTAGGAAAGTGCCACATTTGTTAAAGAGAGTTTGAATGTTAAAAAGGGATATCACTTGCTGAAAGGAAGTTACGACTGAGTCTTCAAATACCATCAACTGGGAAGAAAGATGGATGAGGCTTTCATGGATGTGTCTTTTGTCCCAATAAAATAAAACATCTTAAAACCTGTCTTTACTGGCATCCAAGTGTTGCAATGTTGTCTAACAGCAGTATACATGCCAATGATGAGTTTCTTAAAAAGAAAGCCCAAAACAGTGCTTTCACCGCTCTATCCAGCTTTCTAAAGCAACTGCAATACCAATACACATGTAGTTGTCCACTGAAATTTACGAAGCACCTATTAAGCACAGGCCCTGGGCTAAGGAAGAGAGACATGAATCTGATCTTCTCAGTGGCCCCTGGCTGGTGGGGACGAAACGTGGACACACTTAGCACCCAGGTTGCAGTGGGTTGATGCAGTGAGAAAGGTCTTGCGGACAGAGAAGGGAGGAATTGCTGTGGGTGCTGGGGGTTCAGACAAGGTTTTTCTGAAGGAATGGTGTGTTCATTAGCTTGCTTTTGCCAGCATGTAACTGAAACCCCTCATGAATCCGACTTATACCATAACGAAATTTATCTCCCACAATGAGTCCACCTCTTTGCCAGGTTTGCTGCATTGAGAAGGTGGCCGTCTACAAGTCGGGAAGCAGGTCTCAGCAGGCACTGAGTTAGCTAAACCTTGGTCTTCGACTTTCCAGCCTCCAGAACTGTTGGAAATAAATGTTTACCGTCCAAGTGCCCAGGTCTATGGGAATCTGTTATAACAGCCTCAGCTGACCAGACACCATGATTCCTCCCTCCTCCCCAGCTGGACATCTTGGGCACATTTCAAAGCTTCTCAGATTCACTCAGCTCTTAAAACAGGTGCATCCTTCAGAAACGGAAGAGTCCAGTCCAGGACAGGCCAACATTCAATTTCACAACCAATCTGAGTGTCTCCTGTGGAGAGTGGCTATAGCATTTGGACAGGTTCAAGCCTCGGACTAATGAGAGGACACAGTCTGCTCGTGGCAAAGCCATGTGCAGGCCCCAGCTTGGAGGGCAAAGCCCACCCAGCACAATTATAGCCAAAGGCTAGGGTTGTAACCTTGACCTTATGGTCCGAACCTGTGGTCCCAGGTGGCTGTGATGTAGGCTGCGGGAGGTGCAGCAAGTGCTGCCAAAACAAAGCTTGATTGAGTTCTCGGGTGCATGTAATTAAGTAGATTGGAAACTCGCGAGAACATTGTAAACATCTTGACCAGCCCTTCCTTTGCCTCGTGGGATCCGACTATAAAATAAAGACTCAGCTTTCAGGGGCCTGGACCTGCCTCTGTGGCCCTGCAGCGTTGGCCCCAGGGCGTGTGGGTCCTGTCGCGGCTCATTTGCGACACGTGGCTCCTGACAGGACCCTGTGACCGCGTGTGGGTGAGGATGAAGGGAGGGAATGCCCGGAGCACTCAGAACCCCAGCCTCGCACCCCGGGAGGACCGTGTGAGTGTCAGCCCACTGTCCTCAGCGAGTCCCCAACTGGGGTCCCAGATGGATCCGGTGGAGAGGCCGCCCTGGAATCGGGGCTTTGGGGTTAGCAAGAGTGGTTACTGTAGGGGAGCTTTGAGATGTAGCCTGTAGTTGGCAGCTTTGCTCCCAACAGCTCTCGAGAGACAGCAGAAAAGGCTGATTATCCTTAAACGGGGAGCAGAAAGGGCTGTGGGGGTAAATGGGGACCTCGCTCCCCGAGCTATGCCCACTCTGCCAGCTGCCATTAGGTGGCCAGACGCAGACGGACCTGCCAAAGCTCTTGGCCCAGGGCCTGTTGCCTTGTCTCCTTCTGCTCCTTAAAGAAATTATACCCCAAAGCTCCATTCCTACAGATTCTCTGGCACTTGACTGTGGCTAGTCTTTAGGATAAAGCACTGATGTTTTCTAGGTTGTTCTCTTTGGAGTGTCCTCCATTATCTTGAGACCAGGAGGAAACATATGTTCTTGTTCAACGCTGGAAAATACCTCCTTTGCTCATTCTTAAATGTCTCCTTTTCTCTCCTCTTCTGGCTAAGTGTCTAGATTTGTGTTTCTCTCTCTCTCTCTCTCTCAGGGGTTGCAGATGCTTTTGGGCCTGCAGGCTACAAAGGGGGCTGTAAGCACCAGCTGACATTAGTCTGTGTGCCCGCTATAATGAAGGCACACTGCCCACCCCCCCAAACTTGCACCATTGTGATTCATCACTTGTCCTATAAATGTCACTGAGCACCTACTGGGTGCTGGGGATGCAGTGGTGACCAGCAGTGCCAGTATCCCTGTAATCCTAGATCTTACATTTGAGTGGGAGAGATGGACAATGAATGTGAAAATGAAATAACCACAG
>NW_006297815.1:307936-308631 GCF_000327345.1 Myotis davidii | reverse complement strand
GGGCTATTTAAATGCTCTTAAGTTCACCCACATCACTCTCTACTACCACTAATTGAGGCTATAGTTAAATCTCTTTCTGTGAGGAATCATTTTTGCCTTGGTAATTGGTGGTGGAGGTAGAGAGAATGGTTAGGGTGAGGTAGGAAAACTTTATAGAGGAAGTGTGTGGAGAGTGGCTTCAGCGTTTGGACAGGTTCAACCTGGGATTAATGAGAGGGCAGGATCCTCTCTGGCAAAGCCACGGGCAAGTCCCAGCTTGAAGGGCAAAGCCCTCCCAGCACAATTATAGACAAAGGCTATAGTTGTAACCTTGACCTTATGGTCCGAACCTGTGGTCCCAGGTGGCTGTGATGTAGGCTGCGGGAGGTGCAGCAAGTGCTGCCAAAACAAAGCTTGATTGAGTTCTCGGGTGCATGTAATTAAGTAGATTGGAAACTCGCGAGAACATTGTAAACATCTTGACCAGCCCTTCCTTTGCCTCGTGGGATCCGACTATAAAATAAAGACTCAGCTTTCAGGCTTAGGCACTGTCTCTCTGAGAGCAGTGTCCCACCATAGCTTCAACTGTATTCTCTTGTCTGTCTTTCATCCTTCGCCGCCCCTCCTCAGGCTCACCCCTGGCCGTGCTGGACGGGGCTCAGTCTCCTGTTGAGAATTTCCTCCTAGGCCTCTCCTTCCAATGTCCCTCTTCTCCC
>NW_006297815.1:304877-307872 GCF_000327345.1 Myotis davidii | reverse complement strand
GAGTCCCAACACGCTGGCTTTGAGACTTCTGCCCAAAGCCTGAGTCCCCCCAAAAAGGCTTGGTCAATGTCCTGTTGCACTGGATTCACTGTTTCAGAAAGTAGGACTTTTTCCCAGACAGAGGCATCTGGAGCCATGTCTGGGGTTGTCACCAAGGTCCCCCTCCACCAGCGAGGGCATAGTCAGTGCCCGGTCAGTGCTCAGTGGTCAGGGGTGTGGGCCTGGACCTGCCTCTGTGGCCCTGCAGCGTTGGCCCCAGGGCGTGTGGGTCCTGTCGCGGCTCATTTGCGACACGTGGCTCCTGACAGGACCCTGTGACCGCGTGTGGGTGAGGATGAAGGGAGGTAATGCCCGGAGCACTCAGAACCCCAGCCCCGCACCCCGGGAGGACCGTGTGAGTGTCAGCCCACTGTCCTCAGCGAGTCCCCAACTGGGGTCCCAGATGGATCCGGTGGAGAGGCCGCCCTGGAATCGGGGCTTTGGGGTTAGCAAGAGTGGTTACTGTAGGGGAGCTTTGAGATGTAGCCTGTAGTTGGCAGCTTTGCTCCCAACAGCTCTCGAGAGACAGCAGAAAAGGCTGATTATCCTTAAACGGGGAGCAGAAAGGGCTGTGGGGGTAAATGGGGGCCTCGCTCCCTGAGCTGCGCCCACTCTGTCAGCTGCCCTCAGGTGACCAGACGCAGACGGACCTGCCAAAGCTCTTGGCCCAGGGCCTGCTGCCTTGTCTCCTTCTCCTTAATTTAAAGAAATTGTTTAAATTTAATTATATTATATGGGATATTTAAAAACTATCCCAGACTCCATTCCTACAGATTCCTGGACACCTGGCCGTGAGCTAGTCTTTAGAATAAAGCATAGACTTTTTTGAGTGTTCTCCTCCTCTGGGTATCCTCTTTGATCTTGAAACCAGGAAGAAACCTGTGTCTTGCTGATTGCCGGGAAATGCGTCCTTTGTTCCTTCTTAATGCTCTCCTTCCTCCCTCTGTTTCTGGCTAAGTGTTTACATCTTTCCCTTTCAGGAGTGATGGATGCTCAATTCCCTGAAGGCTGTAAAGCAGGTTGTAAATATGATGGTGATGCACCTAAGATGACTAACCCCAGCCACTCTGAACAGTTACAGAAGTCAGCACAGAATCACCGCGGCTGGATGAAGGATGTTAGTGGTCAAGCACAGCAGAAAGTTCTGGAGAGAAAGAAGCATCACTAAGGCCTGGGAGCCTGTATCCGCTGGTGCCTCGAATCCTTTGATCAAGTCATTCAATAAATATGTCAAGGAATTTCCGTGCACTGGACTCCATGCTAGGCCCTGGGTAGAAGGGCAAGGTCCCCCATACATGGAGCTCACATCTAGGTGCAGAGACAGGAAATGAATAATTAAACCAATAATGATGTAATTTCAGATCCTGCGAAGTGGTGTAAAATCATGTATTTTTTTTAACCTTTAAAATCATTTATTTACAATATACAAACTAAACCTATAACCAGATTGTAGATACAAAATAATTAGCCATTTACATGAAATAAACATTAATATTTCAAGAAAAAATGATTTTAAATGTAATGTTACTAAAACTGGACTAACATAGTATAAGATCACAAAAGTTGTAGGAAATATTGAAAATCTGCAAATAACAGGATTACTTCTATTATAGTCTAAATTTTTTTCCCCCTCTGGCTCTATTTTAGGCAGAGGGGTGCCTGATTCAGGAGTTGAAAGGGGCCCAGGTGTGGAAGGGGAGGGAGAAAGGCCAGGATCGGCTGGGGCAGCCTCCAGGATCAGCTGATGCTGGGAAGGTGCATGAGAAGGCACCTGCTCTGCATCTGTGCCTCCATCCCAGGGGCCTTGGGCTAGCACCTGCCATGACTCAGTGACACCTGAGGCTGTTGATGGTGATGACGACGAGGAGGATGACCTCAGAGCATCCTTCTCAGCCTGTGTTTCTGCAGGGAAAGATCTGACCCAGGAGACAGAATTGATCCCAGCAGAAAAGGACATGGAGCTGATGGTCCTATGGCCAATGGTCCCGTGCAGCAGGCACTGCCATGGTCCTTGTTTTACAGATGAGAGAACGGAGGCACAGAGAGGGTAAATCACTTGTCCAAGGGCACACAGCTAGTAAGTAGTGGGCTGGGATTTGAACCCAGAGACTCTGCCTCCAGAGGCCCAGCTCTCAGAAAGCTAAGTGTTGAAGTCCCGATACCTGTACAGACAGCCCCTCATGAACGGTTGTACTCTGTGACCTTCTTAGGTGACATTTCTCAGCCTCCTATACCTGGCTTCCAGAGGGGCAAAATGCAAAAACACTTCACCCAGGTGTTCCCTCTTTTCCAGACTCCATCCTTCCCTCTGTGAGCGTGCAATCTCTGCTCCCACCGTCCCTGAGAAGAACATGCGATACCTGAGTTCCCAAGAGCCTGCGGGGCAGCGCTGGGATCCGGCAGGTGGGGCTGGGCCTCCACTCCAGGTGGGAATGAGCGGGATCTGTGTCTTCACGATGGACTGAGAGGGACTGCGCTCAAGTTCACGCTGGGAGCCACCTGCAGCGGGAAAGTGAGGGGCTTTGAGCCAAATTCCTGGGTTGAGAGGTTCTCTTCTCTCATAAACCAGCGATGACAGCAAAGACGGTCCTTCCCAGGGAGCCCGGGGGGAAGTGGCTGACCGTGAGCCGGACAGGGTGCGCGTGGAGACGGGCCTGCCTCCCGCTGGGCCGGAACAGCCCTGAGGATTGTCCCTGACCCCCCAGCGGACATGCGTGCCAGTGACCCGAGGAGCTCGGCAGGGATTCAACCGCAGGTAAGAACGGCGGAAACAGGCCCCAGGGAGCGGTGACCAGTGCTCAGGCCGGGTGAACGCCGCCTCGTGGGGCTCTCTGCTGAGCGGAGCCCTGCCCTTCGGACATCAGGCTGCTGGTGCCGGCTCCACAGCAGGACGGACCTGCCGGCCACACGGAGCCCAGCAGCGGCTCCCACGACTGAGCCCGCGGGAGAGCTGGGG
>NW_006297815.1:296720-304627 GCF_000327345.1 Myotis davidii | reverse complement strand
CTACAGTGCTGTGTGTCCCCAGGCATTTCTCCTGCTCCTCCGCTCTCATTTCCCACCTCTGCTGAGCTCGGACTCTCCACTCTGTGCCTGGTGGATGCTCTTCTCACTTCTGCAGGTGTCCATTGTCCACACACCGCATGGCCCTCCTCCTGTCCCTCACTCTGCGGGCAGCTGTGACGGACACAGTTTACTGGCGACTCTGGAGCAGCGCAGGTGACTTTATGTCCTGCTCCCGTTGCATTTCTGTCAACACCAGCATTACGATGTGTTGCTTAGCAACCCTGCAGTCTCTTCTGAGGCTTCCTTTGGACCCTGTCCCTTCACAATCCCCTACTAGTCAGGGCCCTTGTAGCTTATCTCATTCCGCACAAGGGTCCCCTGAGATGGGGCCTGTTTTCCCATTTTACAGATGGGGAAGCTGGGGAGGGGGTCAGAGAAGGGAATTGATGGTAAATGGAGGAGTGGGGCGCTGTCTCACTCTGAGGTCCAACCTCCTAACTATTGGCTCTTTGTTTTCTCTCTTTTATTTTTATGGAGATATAATTGATGTATTACATTGTGTTAGGTTCAGTGTGCAGCATAATGAATTGATATTTGCATCTATTGTGAAATGATCAGCACAATAAGTTCTGTTAACATCCATCACCACATGTAGGATGAAAAAACAAAACGTTGTTTCTTGCGATGAGAACTTTTAAGATCTACTCTCTCAGCAACTTTCAAATCAATATCGTCTTGTTAAATATAGTCGCCATGCGGTACCTGACATCCCCAGGACTTAATGATCTCATATCTGGAAGTTTGTACCTTTTGATCGCTGTCACCCATTTCACCCACCCCCCAGACTGTGTACTCAATTTTATTCATTTGTAGGCCATATCCACACACCACCAGGATGATCCCTTATGCATTATTTTTCTTTAAATAAACCTATTTTTTTGTTTTCACTAAGCAACTTCTATGAAAGGAAAACTGTGTCAGCAGAGTAAGTGGAAAACCAGCACGTTTTGCTGCAGAAGGGCGGTAACCATAGCAATAGAAACAGGGGACCTGCACAGAGGTGCTGCGTTCTGCGCTGAACTCGGGCCTGCTCCTTCTCTGTTCCAAAGGTGAGGCTTAGAGAGGAGCTGAAGGCGTATTAGCATCAAATCAAGATGCTGCCTTTGAGGGAATTGGAAGAATCAGTCTAGGAGTCAGAGCTCCGAGTGGCACTGCCTTTTGTTGTCAGATCATCTCACATTTGCCATTTGCCAGGTCCTGAGCTGGGGGGAGGTAGTCAGGGCTGGAAGGGGAACAGCATCGCCCAGGCCTGGGAAGAGAGGAGAGGAGGCCCTGGGCCCAAATGAGGAGCAGAGAGAGGCTGGAGAGCTGGGCAGGGAGGGTCCTGGAGACCACAGTCAGGAGTTCCTTGGGTGGTAATGGGAAGCCATGCGAGAGCAGCAAAGCCAGGGCATGATGGGGGTCAGATGAGCACTCAAGTCCACGTGGCTCTGGGAGAGGAGATGGGACAGCATCTGACACATGTGCCACTCCCTGTTTGTCACCTGCCCCTTCCTCCCAGCTCTCAGACACCCCTCCCCAGCAGGTGTCCACTGTATTCCTCAGAGGCTGAGCTTGAGGGGCAAGTGAAGACTTTATGTCTCCATCTGCTGCACCCCCATGCCAGGGCCTCGGCGGGGACCCCTTGGCCAGCTCAGGGAAAGCAGTGCAGTGGCAGGTAGCAGCAGCCCCTCTGTCCCCTGTGAAGTGCCCTGGATTGGATTTCTGAGGCTTGGACAACCCTGAGGATCACACTGATGCCCTGGGCCAGGGACCTCTCTTCACCTGCCTGCTGAATCGAATCCATCGACTCCCCATCCATCAACACCTTCCCTGGAACATGAAAGGTCTGATGGTTTCAATCATTTACTTCTTTCAAGCCACTGGGTCATGGCAGAGAAGTCAATAGACTCCGTGTTAGAATGATTTCCCTTAATTATTCAGGCTCGCTAAAGAACAATGGAAATATCTTAACATGAATTGAGCTGCTGGAGAGATGAGGCCTGAGGTAGAGGATTGGTGGCTCTAAACCACCTGCCCACCCACGTGGGCTCCCCAGGGCACAGGCGACATGTACTTAATTCAACTCCAGGCTTGGAGTATTGATGGATCATCTTCACCACACTGAGTCCAATTGTCGCCCCAGGGGCGCAGCAGCCCAGAAAACGGAGGTGGCCCAGACTTTCAAGGAGCTCCGGTCTAGTGAGGGGGCTGGGCTGTGCTCAGAAAGGCCTCAAGACACTGCAGCATGGGCACAGCGGAGTTTTCAGATGACTAGATCGTGTTAGGGGCAGAGTGAAGGTGAGCTGGGAATTGGACGCCAGGGAGAGAATATTTGGTGTTTAAATATATTTTTTTTTACAAATCACGACTCTGTTGTAGTTTCTTTGGGCAAACAGTACCGGCTTTTACAGGCTGTGCTCTGATTATTATCAAGTGACAGTAAAGCAAATAACAAAAATATGTCCATCCTGGAAATGTTCTGTGTATGATTGTGTCGCTGTTTACCCTGCTGACACATTTGTCAAAACATCTAACTGGACACTTAAAATGAGTGCATTTTATCGGGAGGAACTCTCTCCCAAATAACTCCTGGACCAAAGCAGAAATCAAAAGAAAAACATTTCTAGAAAACTATGAAAAGGAGAACAGTTCACAGCCAAACCTGGGGACACGGCTAAGCTGGGCTCGGAAGAAAATTTATGGTCTGAACTGCTTGCATTATTCCAGAGGAGAGAGCCATGGGAAAGGCACTTGGTTCTTAAAACACAGGATTTTTTTAAAAAAAGCAAAATAAACCAAGATAAACCAAGGAGAGGGAATGAATAAAAACAAGAGCCCAAATCAAATATGCACAATGGTCAGCATCCAGAAGATGAGGGTTTCAGAGGAGCCAGCAATGTGAGAATGCATCATAGGAAACGCACTTGTTCATTTCAGGAGCTGAAGGTTTTATGCGCGAGTGCTGTGGGGGAGCAGGGTTGAGGAGGATGGCGGCTCCCCTGTAGGGGGGAAGCAGCCCAAGGCAGGGCGAGCTAGAAGCTGGAATAGTCAATGCACGGCCCCCCCTCACCCTTCTTTTGGGCTCTAAGTCTTTCTTTTCTTTTTCTCAACCTTTTTTTTACACAGGGTTTTGGATGCTAGCTCTGCCCTGCCTTGGGGTTACACAGACCAGAAATGAGATTTTGAGAGAGTGGATTCATCTGCCCAAAGTCCCATCATAATCAAAGGCCTCGGAGATCTGGTGGGGGTCTGCGATGAACTTGTATGCTGTCTGGGGGAGGCAGGGTGGAGTGTCAGGATGGACCTGCCTGGGTTCTCTGTGATGGAAAAGGGTTTCTCTGAGCGAGAACAGGGAGGACCAGTGGGAACTCTGGATGGGAGGGGCCCGCCCAGCCAGGTCCTAAGAGAATGTCCACGGTCCAACTGCCCTGAATGGGACATGCCAAAGCAGAGAGGCAGAAAGTGAGCCAAGAGTGGGAGTTTGGAGCGGCAGACGCAGAACAAATCCCCTTGGGAAAGGGCGCAGAGTGGCTTCAGAGTGATTGACTCAAACACCCTTGGGGGGTGGTGGCTCACCTTAAAAAATGTCTTTGGTTTCTTCCATTAAAATGCCACTGGGCGTAAAATATATTGCTGTATAACCTACATGAGAAAAATGGCCAGATCACAAATGCAATAAGAAGTCATTACCAGGCAAGGTGTGCAAAGCTGTACACAGCCCCTGGGTCAGCAAACAGTGTCACCAGAATACAAGAGGCTGATGGGCGGACACACGCTGGAGGGGCTCATCGGCACCTTCCCTGTAAGGGAGATTGGACCCCAAAAGACCTCCGTCTCTCTCTTGTTTCATGAGAGAGATTATACACCAATTTGTATGTGGACTTTGAAAATGGGTCCTACCTGTGTTTTTAGATTTTAATTCCATCTTGATTCAACCCTGCAGCGCAACGGACACTCCAAATCACTGAATGTGAGGCTGAGAATCTGGAAAAGGTTGACATTTGTTTTAACCAACAGAAGAAAAGCCACCCAGAGAGGTGGCCAATGGAGTCCGGAGCTCAGCTCTCAGGAGTCAGGGACACTTGGCCCAGAGCAAGAATGAAGGACTCAGGTCCCAGGACAGCAATGTGGCCTCAGCTGCTTCCTGCAAGCCCTGAAGGGGCTGGGGCATGTGGAGGGGCCGGCAAGGGCTCGAGGGGCAGGTCTGAGCTGGTTTTAAAGTTTATACTCCCACCACGACATCAAAAAACAAATAAACTCCATGTGCCTCATCCTGGCTTCTTTCCCCCTCCTTTCCTCTTTCTGCCTATTTTGCCTCGGTGAGAAAATGTATTACGGTGTGTCAAGGCAACCACTTTCTTGTCCTCCCTGTGAACAGCCGAGCAATGGATTAATTTAGGTTTTTGCATCGTTGGGGCCTCTCTCATTAAATTACTCCCACGGTTTCTTGGAAGCCCTGGTAACTCAGTTTAATGATCGCTCACTCCTTCTGTCCTTAAAAAATGCTTCCTGTGTCTCCCAGCATGAGCCAGCTTAAATCTGTAGGCAACTGTGGGTTTCCTGTCATGAGCTCCCATGCCAAGACCTCTTCCCCGCCCCGTTCACCCTCTGCTCTGAGCTTCCCGTTGTCCTGCCTGTTTTGCCGTAGTCCCCCATTCTGTCTGCACTTCTTTGCTCACAGAGGTTACCATGTTGTCTTCTATTAAAAGCTCCATTGTACCCAGCCATGCGCTTTCTTAAAAACCACACAAAACACCAGTTGAAATATGATGAGGATGACCATTATGCCCTTACAAAAAGTCATTGCTGGGTGGTTTACATTTGTTGGGATGGGATAGGCAGCAGCAAGGAAAGGTGGGCACTGCCCTGGCCTCTGCAGGTTGGATAATAGATAATGTAACCAATTTATTCACCAAACAAACGTGTAGGAAAGGGACCTTCCACCTTTTTCCATGGGCCTCTAATCACATGTGGTGCAGGTGAGAATTACACATCGTCCCGTTAGCCATCTGGAAAATCCTTATGAAGGAGTTTACGTCTGTTCACATCAAACTTAAAAAAAAATCCAAATAAGAAATCCACATGATCACATTGCATCTCAAATCTCTACCGACTGTCATGTAAATGTCTGTTTTGTTTCCCCAAGTCTTTGGCTCCCAAGTATATGAGTCTGTAGAAAGGTTAGCCAGCAATAGCGTTGAAACTGGGGAAGGTGACCTTGGGACCAATGTCAGAAAAGCCCTACATCAAGCAAACCTGGTGCAAAGACTGGGAGAGAAGACAGAGTCCATCTTGAAAGGCTTGTCAGGAAGAAGAAACTGAAATTTCTAGATCGTGGCAGGAAGTGCTTGGCCATAGGCTCAGTGTGCTTAGTGCAAGGGCTACATTCTGATAGGGCTGTGTATCAGGTACCTATTGCTGTGTAACAAACATTTCCTCTCCAATTTAGTGGCTTAACACACATTTATTATCTTACAGTTTTTGAGGGTCAGAATTCTGGGGGCAGGCAGCTTAGCTGATGTTTCTGGCTCAGGATCTCTCCTGAGGTTGCAGGGAAGCTATGCACAGGGCTGCAGTCTTTGAAGTCTTGCAAGAGCAGAAGGAGCTGCTTCAAGGTCACTTACATGGCTGTTGCCAGAGAGAGATATGGAAATTCCAGCCTTTTCTAACCCAATATTGGAAGTGACATGCCATCACTTCTGCCATTACATGGAAGGGGACAGTAGAGTTCCAGAAGGGGGATCATTGGAGGTCAGCTACCACAGGCTGGGTGTCTCTTTTATTCAGGAAGTATTAATGAGCCCCTGCCAGGAGCCAAGCAGTGCTGTGGTTTTCGGGAATTCAACAGGTAGCAAAACAGCCTAAGGGAGTTCGCATTTTAGCGGAGGGACAGACAAGATACAAACAAGTATGTACTATACTGGTATTTTACTGATTTTAAGGTGAGTGTTTTTCACACATTTGACATCTCTAAAATTGGCATGTGTCTTATAAGTGGATGCTATGTCCTAGTATACTTGACAACGTTTTTATTTTCCTCTCTTCAGGGAAGGACACAAAGGCCTTATTAAAAAGATGAATGGAAGAGAGTTTAATGAAGAGACCGTTCAATGACTATTAACAGTGGGACTGGGTTATGGGAGCCAAGGGAGGGTGGTACTGTCACAGGGCTTGGAGGAGCAAGAGGAGGGGCAGCATATTGGAACCTGGTTGAACTCTAGCCAGGGGACAGGGGCTGTGCGTGTTGAGATTTGTAGCCACTCCTGGCACCACAGCCAGCATGGAGAGCATGGAGGAGGAGGGAGAAATTCATCTCCTACTCTCCCTAAATTCTGACCTCGATCTTCTGTTTCCACAGAAGCCAAGGGCAACGGGCTGATGAGGCAGTCCCAGATGTCAGCCTTCTGGTGCACAGAGCAGCTGGAGAAGGATGGAGAACAGGTATGGAGAGGCAAGGAGCAAGTAGCCAGCATGTTGGGTGAGGGGATAGTAACTGAGGAGGGAGGACATCCCAGAAGGCAGTAGGGAGGCCACTCTGCGAAGTCATAGCGGAATTAAGATTGGGGTCATGGGACATCTGGGGAGAGTGTCCTGGTGAAGGCAGGATGTGAGTGAGTACAAGTGTGGGGAGGGCGAGAGTCACAAATGAGTGTAAAGTGAGCCAGTACTCACATGGGAAACAGGTTGGGGTACAGTCAGTTAGTTAGGATGATTCTGGAATAGGTGCTTCTGAACCTTGTGGGACACAGTGAGGACTTGGGTTTGTTTCACGTATGCCTGGAGCCACTAGGGCAGAGGTTCTCAACCTTCTGGCCCTTTAAATACAGTTCCTCATGTTGTGACCCAACCATGAAATTATTTTCGTTGCTACTTCATAACTGCAATGTTGCTACTGTTATGAATCGTCATGTAAATATCTGATATGCAGGATGGTCTTAGGCGACCCCTGTGAAAGGGTCGTTCGACCGCCAAAGGGGTCTCGACCCACAGGTTGAGAACCACTGCACTAGGGGTTTTGAGCAAAGGAGGGACATGATTGATCCAGGGAAGGTGTTAACATCCCTGTGTCTGCTATGTGCAGAATGGCCTGTAGGGGGCAAGATGGAGACGGGACCAGGGAGGAGGTGCAGCAGTTATCCAGGGAGAGATGATGGCGCCTCGTCCAAGGTAGAAATGGGAGAAGTGGTCAGATTCAGGACATATTTTAAAAGTAGAATGAGCAAGATTTGCTGATCAATTGTGAATGCTGTGAGAGGGAGAGAAGAGTCAAGAACAGATCCAAGTCATTCTATGTAGTTCCTATGGAGATGTGCTCAGGACATCAGAATGTATTAACTGTGATCAGTTTGCAATGAGGAGTACATCGGCAGATAGCTGAAGCTTCCAGGCATTCTTTATGATGTTCTAATGGTGAAAAGCAAAGCTTAGAGTGTGACCCACACCCATCTGATGCTCACCCTTCAACCCATAAAATGTGTGCTTTAATATCCAACACGAATCATTAAAGTCATCCCACAGCTATTCATGTGCCAGGAAATGACCAAGGTATCTGCTACAACCCAACAGTGTCCATGCCAGCAGGGAAACAGGATGTTAACTCAGAAAGATGGAGCGGGGACCATCAGGCTGTCTAGCTCCCTGTCAATAGAGGGAGGAGTCTGTATCCCACTAGCTGGGTGCGGTCACTGCTGCTGTGTTCGGTCAGTTCTGTGGGGAAGCAGGGCCACACTGGCAGAGCCGCTCAGGTGTGCCTGTCCAGGTGAGCAGGGGCCCTGCAGCCCAGGGAAGAGAGGAAGGGAGGCCTGGTGAGAGGAGCCAACCTGTGAGCTGGGCTGGACAGGGAAGGTGGGAGGGTGGCAGAGAGG
>NW_006297815.1:290998-296586 GCF_000327345.1 Myotis davidii | reverse complement strand
AGGAATGTAGGGCATCTTGGTCCAGGCACCGGCTCTAGAACTCATGACCCAACCCCCTCAGTCTTCAAACATGAAGGAGAAGGAATCACAGAGCCATTGAAGCCTCTTCATCTTACACATGAGCAGCTGGAGGCCCAGGAGACCATTCCAAGTGCCCAAAGCCACATGGCCAGCAAGCGGCAGAACAAAGGTGTGTATTCAGAGTTAGGATTTTTCTATTGCAACATTTTCCCAAACTCTGGCATCTTGAGCTACCTGCAGGATTGTTATCATTTGCATGATGCTATCTCTTCTATTGTACATTGCTGCTTTTAATCTGTTCACTCAAACTTTTCATGCCTAGGCACCATGGTTGGTTTTATTTTGGTCTAATGCATATCAAATACTCTCCCGCCATCAGATAAGCAACATTTGTCTGAGAGAATCCTAATTGTCTCTGGAGGTACATGTACTGCATTTTGGGAAACCCATAACGAGGGTCTTTTTCTCTCAGGAGGATGATGCAGACTGAATATTTGTTCTGTTGAATAAGTGTTCTTTGTTTGAAGAAAAGCAATAACCTGAGTTCAGAGTTGCTCCGCCAAAGGGGTGTGTGTGTGTGTGTGTGTGTTTGTGTGTGTGTGTTTGTGTGTGTGTTTGTGTGTGTGAGTGTGTGTGTGTTTGTGTGTGTGTGTTTGGGGGCAGCGGGAGAGTTTAGGGGATGAGGTCAAAGGGTTGTGGGGGCTAGATGGCCAGGGCTTTCCTCTGAGGGAATTGGCAGCCACAAAGAGAGTTTTGATGGGAGCAGCAGCCAGACAATAGATGTAGGGTGTGAAGGCTGGAGAAGGTCTGTGGGCCAGGTAGTGGTTTGCAGGTTGAGAGACAGGTTGGGTTAGGGCCGTGGTCGGCAAACCGTGGCTCGCGAGTCACATGTGGCTCTTTGGCCCCTTGAGTGTGGCTCTTCCACAAAATACCACGTGCGGGTGCACACGTACAGTGCAATTGAAACTTCGTGGCCCAAGTGCGATTGAAACTTCGTGGCCCATGCGCAGAAGTCAGTATTTTGTGGAACAGCCACACTCAAGGGGCCAAAGAGCCGCATGTGACTTGCGAGCTGCGGTTTGCCGAGCCGCAGTTTGCTGACCACTGGTTAGGGCATGTTCTGAAGGCTGAGATTTTTACCTTGTCCTGTGTAGTAGCCACCAGAGCAGTTCTCAGAGCCTGGCAGATGGGAGTGCTCTTGCTGGAGTTGGTGTTGTCACATTTTCCCACTTTCAGGGGGACCCAAGACCCTCCTTTCTTCTCACAAGTGAGTGAGCATGTTTTGGGGTAGGGTGTTAGCGACTCCCCCTCCTCCTCAGGGAAGACCTGGGGGGCAGGGTGTCCACTGGGCACAGTCCCCAGGTGCCCGGGGATGAGCTGGGCCGCTGGAGCAGGGAGATCCCAGGACACAAATCGCTCCGCCGAGGAGGCAGGACTTTCTCTCACTGCCCGGTGCGAACTCGCCTCAGCGGACTCCTTGTTTCAGTCCCTGGAAGATGGATGATTTCATTATTTGTGGCGCTCGGCAGTAAATCTGGAGTTCCAGCTAAAGCGAGCACTTTCCCTGCATGGCGCCTTCCGCTCCCTGTTATTCATCACGTTTAATCATTCACCCACCTGGGCTGAGCCTGGGGCTGAGAGGGGACGGAACAGGGAAAAGAAAGGAAACAGCCAGAGCTCTCTAACGAGGGAGCGCTGAAGATTTTAATTCAAGATGAAATGTGTGCTTGTTTGTGTACAACTCATTTTCCTCCCCAGTGGAGGGCTTTGTCCGCCACCGGCTGCCTCCACGGCGCGGCGCGGCCCGCGGTAATGAAGGCAGCCTGTGCCTCTTCCGTGTGCGGGCCGGCTGTTCACGTTCACATGTTGGGAAGCAAACATGGCTTGGATGGGTTCCTGGGTCTAAAAAGGGGGGAAAAACAACAAAGAATGGAAGAAAACACCTCCAAATAGAGGCCTGGCTCCTGCAGGGATGATGTCATCTGGCAAATGTGAGCAGGCCTGTTGGTGTTCTGGTTAGGGGCTGTGAGAAGAACTTACGCCGTGTCCAGGGAGTCGCACGTGCCTCCAGGGGTCGGGTGGGAGGTGCATGTGAAGGCAGGGGGTGGACGGTATTTCCCCCACACAATTGCATTTTGTTTGCATAGTAAATACACGAGTGAGTAAATTCCACACAAAAAATATGCACTCACATGTTTCTTGAGACATATGGACCTCAATTTAACTTCTTTTTGCTTTGAATAGAGATAGTATATCCTTTGCTGCATAGCAAGTTACCACTAAGCTTGATGGCTTAAAACAATACCCGTGGAGTATCTCAGTTTGATAGGTCAGAAGTGCAGCATGATATGGCTGGGTTCTCCATGTGGGTCTCACCAGCTCAAACCCAGACGTTAACGGGGGCTGTGGTTCTCCCCTGAACTCGGGGTCCTCTTTCAGGCTCATTGGTTGTAGGCAGAACTCATTTCTTTTTCATGCTTTCCTTGTGGTCTTTTCCATCTTCAAGCTGCAGTGGTGGGTCAAGCCCTCATGCTTCCAATCTCTATGCCTTCCTCTCTGCGTTTGAGGACTATGTGATTGATTATATTGGGTCCACCTGGATAATCCAAGACAATCACATTGAGATCAGCTGATTGGTAATCTTTCTTTTTTAAAAAAAATATTTTATTGATTTTTTACAGAGAGAACTGGAGAGGGATAGAGAGTTAGAAACATCCAAGAGAGAGAAACATCCATCAGCTGCCTCCTGCACACCCCCTACTGGGGATGTGCCTGCAACCAAGGTACATGCCCTTGACCGGAATTGAACCTGGGACTCTTCAGTCCGCAGGCCAACGCTCTAGCTACTGAGCCAAACTGGTCAGGGCTGATTGGTCATCTTAATGATATCTGCCCTGGACTGGAATTGAACCCGGGACCCTTCAGTCTGAGGGCTGGCACTTTATCCACTGACCCAAACTGGCTAGGGAAGTTCCAGTTTCTTATAAAACTAGACACAGTTATCATTTGACCCAATGATCTCATTCCTCAATAATTATTCAAAAGAAATGAAAACATATGCCCACAGAATAACCGGTAGCACCTTCATTCACAATAGCTCCAAATTGAGACAACACAAATGCCCTTCAACAGCGAAGAAGCCAGGTGCACAAAGCTATGTACTGTATGGTTCCATTTACATGCAATTCTAATACAGTTCAAAACTAAAGTGATAAAGGTTAACAGTTGTCACGGGCTGGTAGTGGGGAGAATAGTTGTAGTTATGGTGGGACACTGGGCAGATGACTACCATGGGACCTTGGGCTCAGTCCTGCTGGATTCTGTGGGAGACAGTGTGAAACAGGCCTCAGAGGGGACATACTGAGGGCGAGGTTGTTGGGCGTTTGTTCCACCACCTTCCTTCAGGCCTTTGTGGAGACTGCCTCCCAGGTTTTTGCAGCCAAGGCCTCAGAGGGGAAGCCCCAGGGGCAGTAAGAAGCCACACTGGGAAAAATGATGAGAAATGAGGGGACAGCGGCACCAGCTGTGTGCTGCACTGTCGCTAGTGGTTGTCTGTCTCCCTCTGTGGGTCATGAGCTCCTGGAACTGGGTCTTCCTCTCTTCTAGTCTTTGCTGCATCCCTACGGACCTCAGCTGTGCGTGGCCCCCTGGACCAAATGCGGAATGAGTGAATGAGGCCTTAGAGAGCCACCTCAGAGGCTGAACTGGATAGTTAGAACCTTAAAGAACCACCTGGGCCATTTTGCTTGATGGGACGACCAAGAGCCACAGATGGCTCCTGAGTGCACCTCGCTAATGACAGACTTTTGTGAAACCAGACCACCTGGTTTAAGCAAAAGAAGAAAACAACAAAGATATATATATATATATATTCTCTTTTTTTCTTTATCTCCGTGGTGGAGAAGTTGCAGTCATGTGGAAATCATTTGGAGATGGTTCCTGAGCATCATCTCCATCCTTGAAGGCCAAGGTTCCATCTCCGCATCTTTGGTGCCAGCACATGGCCTGGTATGAGGCAGAGCTCAGAGCAAGGAGGGTCTGTTGACCACCCAGGTGAGGTCAGACAGGAGCTGGACCCGCCGGCCTGTAGGACGCGTCTCACAATCTGGATGAATGTGTCTGTTTCCTGTCAAACATTGTTGCCAGGATTGCTGCTGAGGGAGATTCATAATGTCGGCTCATCCATCATGAGGGTGTCAGCTTTGAGCCCTGGGTTAAGATGGTATTCGCCAGATTCTCTGTTGTAAAGTAACTCAATTGCTAAGTAACATGTGGGGTGATACATGGGACCATGTGGGTAGCCAAAGATTCTCCCAAATCTTTCCTTTTTGGTGTTCACCGATGGTCTGTGTCTGAGCAGTTAAGACGTTGATGGTGGCCAATGGTGATGGTCTACCTCTGTCAGGCTTTGCACAGGTGTTAGCGGGCCTCTTTCCAGGAAGAGGAGCAGTCTGTTCTCCTAGCCACTATTTTCAGTATCATGAGGGGCTCATGGACTGTTTTTTTTCATTCCATGTAGTCACATTCATTACCATAATTGTTTTATGTGCAAATATCTCAAAATTTGACCAGTTGGAGCCCCTTTATTCCAGCTTCTGTTTTCTTGACTTGTTCCCACCAATCTTTGAGTATTTCATAGCTTTCTAATATAAGACAGAATCTTAAAAAAATAAAAAGTCAAAATCATGAAAGACAAAAAAGGAAGGCGTAATGTTCTGGGAGATGAGTAAGGCAATGCATGATTATTTATAAGATTCTAGAACAGTGGTCGGCAAACTGCGGCTCGCGAGCCACATGCGGCTCCGTCTCCCCATGAGTGTGGCTGATACAATGGCTTAGGTGGTCCTTGGGGTCCCAGTTAGCCCTCAAAACCTATATACTTGACAGTGAACTTACAATTTACACAGCTTCTCTCATCCCTCCTGCCTTTGACATTCTGACTGACAAACTTTTGAGAGATGATAAGCTCCTCACTCCCACTTTTAACAACATTTCTGAGGCAAATATGGCACAGCCTGGGCTCCAGCCCCTGCCTTCCCCTCCTCCCCCCCTACCCCCCTGCAGAGTGGATGGCAAACTCATTAATCAACAGTCAAATATCAACAGTACAATGATTGAAATTTATTTTGAGAGCCAAATTTTTTAAACTTAAGCAATATAGGTAGGCACACTGTTATTAACTTAATTAGGGTACTCCTAAAGCTTAGGAAGAGCCACACTCAAGGGGCCAAAGAGCTGCATGTGGCTCGCGAGCCGCAGTTTGCCTACCACTGTTCTAGAATTAAGAAAAAAGCTCTAAACTTGGACTGTATGTTAATGTTTCTGCATCAATATAAAATATTATGAGGGTAGAAGTGGTTTAGACACTTTGTAGAAGATCATTTAAAATATTTTTATTGATTTCAGAGGGGAAGGGAGAGGGAGAGAGAGAGAGAGAAACATCAATGATGAGAGAAAAATCACTGATCAGCTGACTCCTGCATGCCCCCTGCTAGGGATTGAGCCCACAACCCAGGCATGTGCCCTGACCAGGAATTGAACCGTGACCTCCTGGTTCATAGGTCAAT
>NW_006297815.1:275941-288975 GCF_000327345.1 Myotis davidii | reverse complement strand
GGCTCCCTCCGGATTAAAAAAGACAGCCACGTCCTCAGGTGCCAGCCCCTTTCCGCGCGCGTGAGCCCCCTACCTCTGCGCTTTACTTCTGCAGCTCCTCTGGTTCTCAGTGTGCTTTTCTTTCCTTCTAGTTGTAGAATTTACAGTCAGCCAGGCTTCCTGTGGTTCTGGATGATGTCCGTATTGTGTTTCTGAGGTATTAATCAATTGTTGTGAGCAGCATCAATTTCCCGGTGTTTATCTATGCCGCCATCTTAGTTTCTAGTATATATCTTTTTTTAAAAATTCTTACCCGAGGATATGTTTATTGATTTTTAAAGAGAGGAAGCGGGGAGGGAGAGAACCACTGATGTGAGAGATAAATATCAATTGGTTGCCTCCTGTACGTGCCCGGACTGGGGATGGAACTCACAACCTACGTATGTGCCCTAACCAGGAATTGAACCTGCAACTTTTTGGTATACAGGATGATGTTCCAATCAACTTAGCCACCCAGCCAGGGCTGTCGTAGGTCATTTTTCCATGACATACATGCTGAAGTGTTTAGGCATGAAATACCATGTTATTTGTACCATAGTCTCAAATGGTTTAGGCCAGTGGTCGGCAAACTGCAGCTTTCGAGCCACATGCGGCTCTTTGGCCCCTTGAGTGTGGCTCTTCCTAAGCCTTAGGAGTACCCTAATTAAGTTAATAACAATGTACCTACCTATATAGTTTAAGTTTAAAAAATTTGGCTCTCAAAAGAAATTTCAATCGTTGTGCTCTTGATATTTGGCTCTGTTGACTAATGAGTTTGCCGACCACTGGTTTAGGCAAAAGAAGGAAAAAAATCCAGACACATATTACAAACAGTATACACAGAGGCTAAACAAGCATGGCCCAGTGTTGGCAGCTGGTGACTGAGATGAAGGGACTGGGGTTTGGGTGTTCACCATGCTACTCTTTATACTTTTCTATAGCTTCGACATTTTTCAAAATAATAAGTTGTGGAAAATAAAAATAAACTAAAGTACATCAGACAGAAAGTAGGACTTGTGGTCAGGGGCAAGTCTTTGGCCCTTTGCCTGCCCCATACACATAGCTCCTGTCACACGGTTGCCTCTGTGACGTGAGGACTCATACGCCGTTTGATCTTACCAGTGAAAGGATAAATGTAGGCACATTTGAAGAGCAATTGTCTCTCGTCATTCAGGAGAAGGGCAATAAGGTAAAGAGGGGGGAGGGAAAGAAAAAAAGAAGGATAGCATGAAGGAGGGATGCAGGAAGGAGGGAGGGAGAGCAGGAACTTCTTGAACAACAGTCTGAGTCAGGCACTGCGTTAGGTACTCTCTTCTACAGCATTCATCTATTTCTAACAAGAAGCTTGAAAAGACATGAACATTGAGGCATAAAGAAGTAAAAAAAAATCCTGTCCCTTCACCATAGAATAAAAAGTGGTTATTTCAGATAATGATATCCAGTAAAGAAATACAATTAAGTCAATTAGTCATAGGAGAGAGGGCCAGAAGCCACCTAAACATGGAGCGTTTTAAAAAACCTGACTAGTTTATCTGTTTCTCAAAGCTTTGCAGTAGGAAGGGTTGTGTCCTTGAGGCTGAAACATTATTAGAGACACCTGGAACTCTAAGCTGAACCTTGGCCAAGGGGGCCAGTCTGGGAAAGCAGGTAATGCCGTGGCCGCCGCCCCACTCCCCCTTCATACACAGTTCACAGGACTGCCTGGGATTCCCCATCAGGAGCTCCACCCCTTTGCCTCACAGCAGGAAAGAGGCCCCCAGGGACATGGCCTGTGTGGGTGAGCCCTGGTATGGATGGTGGGTATGGTCTGGGTGCAACCTGGACCCCTGGCCATTGCTTCATGGGATTCAAAGCTCCCTGGGCAGAAACAACAGGGCTTTCTCCTGGATTTGAAAAGCTCCTAAGACTCTTATAAAGCATGCAGGAGTCTGCCTTCCATATTACAGTGTGGCGGCTGGCATGTGAAAATTAAGATATTTTCTTCAGGGTGAATGGGTGGGGATATAGTCCACCCTCCTCCAGCCCTGCTCCTCCCCCATCCCTCCTACAGCTGTGGAAGGAAAGGTCACTTTCACTAACTTAAATGACATTCTATAAAGACATTTTTTGATTGCACTCCAGTAGAGGTATAAGCAAACTAGCCGTTAATTAAGGCAGCTCCACTATGTTCCACATCCATGCAACTCACTATTTTCTTCCCATATGGGCAAAGCGAGTTAAAAAGGAACCAAACTGAGAACTCAGAAAGAAAAAAACATCTTTGATGAATGAATGAAAATTAAAGATTTTCTTGATTATTTAGCATCTGAAATGAGTTTTCACTCCAAGGGCGAAAGTCAGCAGCCCCTTCCCAAACCAAAGTCTCCATCATTCCTTCAGGAAAATATTTATTCAAGGCCTACAACATGTGAGGGATGACACAAAACAATCAGGAGGACATGGGACAAGGATGCTGCTAATCAGTAGTCAGACGTAGCAGAGCTGAGCCCTCTGTTCACATCTGCTGGTCTGGCATCTCCGGAAGTCTAGGTAACAGCAGGCGGGGAAGGTGGCGGACATGATGTGTTCAAACCAGCCGGAGTAGGCAGAGTGGGTTTTCTGTCAGTTGAAGCCTCACATGGTTGTGGTTCTGACTCTGCTTTCCTTCCTGAGATCACATTGCCCTGAGGGGCTCCTGTCCTTCCTCCCCTCTCCCCCCCTCCCCAGCCATGGACAGTTCTGGACTCTCATCTTTTTGTGTGTGCTTGGACCAGAAAGGACAGGCCTATTTATCACAGACTGCCACACCCCCTTCCTTGTCTGATAGGAGCGTTCAGCTAGAGTCATATGTCTGAGATCACTGAACAGCTCAGCATCTGATTGCTCCCAAGCAAACCATTTCAGCACCCGGGACAGCTCCCGCACGTAGTGAGCGCTCAATAGCTATCCGAGTAAAGACGGAATAGATGTCCAAGGACAAACCAAGGAGGCTCCTGGTTTGCTAGTGGATGGTGCTGAGGAGCAGAGTGGTCTCAGCACCGTGGTTTCAGGGCTCATGATCCCCCCTTTAGTGAAGTGGGTGAAAGGAGAAAGCTAGGTTTTCGATATGGGAGCCAAATTTGACAACAGGAGTTTCCACCAAATATCAGGGCTGTGCATGAGGTGTGACTGTAGTGGCATGTTGGAAACCTGGTGCTTTGGGGATAAAAAGGCCCTGATTTGTAGCAATTGCTGATTCCAAGTACCAGTTAGTAAAATTTCTGAGTGTTTCTCAATTGGCTCTCAGAGCTGTCTGTCCTCTGCATGCCACGGGGTGTGAGTGATCAGGTGAGTCACCACTAGGGGGGCCAGCAGATGTGAGGGTGGGGTACCATGGGGCTGAGGATGAGCTTGTACACTCTAACCACAGAACAGGGAATCCCCACAATCTCAGGCATTCCTCACCACAGCCTGTTGGCAGAGATAAAAACCTGGGTGGGATGGCAGACTTCTGTTTTCCGGCCTTGGTGAAATCTCAGGAGAAAATCAGAGCAGACGGTCAGGAAATATTCAGGAAGAAACTCTAGTGTGGACATCAGGGGTCTCAGAGTCGGTCAGCCGTGGGGTCTTGCTCTGGCTGTCTTCTCCCAGGAGAAGCCTCAGGACGGGTCCAGAGTCACACGGGTCGTGGAAGGACTGGCGAAGGGGTCACAATGGAAGGACCTGTTTTGGGAGTGTTGGCTGGCAAGGACCAGCTGGCCGGGCAGTTCAGATCCTGCCAGGGCTACAGGTTTGTATGGAGAACTGGGAGACACGGGTGCATCTCCATGCAAATAACTTGAGTACCCATGGTTTATGTCCCTGCAAAGTGTTAACATTTGCAAAATTCCTTGAGTGGGAAACCCAAGCCTCTCTGTCTCATCTGTGTTTACTGTGGGATGAGTTAACTTTTTCATTAAGCAACACAAATGGCTGTTGGATTAAAAAAAAGGAGAATTAACTAAAAATAGGTGAAGCAGTGAAATTCAGCCACAAGGATGTTTATGAATAATGAAGGGGCCGACTCTTGGCTGTATTTCAATTTCAAGGGGACTCTGGTCTCCGCCTGTCGCTTTCCCTGCACGGCACAGGCAGGACTGTTTTTCCAGCATGAAGAGTCTCTTAATTAAATTTAATTTGTCAAACAGGTGAGATGCATTTGGGTTTTCTCCGACTCCCATTGTTATAAACTTGCAAGGTCTTCTCTGAAAAAAAATGCTCCTCTTCTGCTCCAAAGAGCTGGACTGCTGCTTTCCCCTTCTGTTGTGAGGAGGAAATGGTACCGGTTCTGTGGCAGGTAATCAGTTATCCTCCTTAAAGGATCCTGAAGTCACCAGGGAAAATTATAGCCTCTGAGAAATACTAAATGCCCACTTGAACACATTGTCTCCTGTCAGAGCTAGTTTCCTCCCCCCCAGAGTCATAGCGACTCCAGTTGCCTGTGTTAACAGGTTATTAAATGCCCCCTAGTTCACCCTCCTTCCAACAGGCAGAGAAAGCAGACAGAAGCCTTCGACACACGTGAATTCATGTCCAAGAATTCATGACACCCAGCGCAGCCTGAGAAAGGAGAGCTGGTAGAGGTCCCAGATAATCTGGGTTAAAATGACTGTTATTAGAAGCATCATAGCCATTCAGGCACAGCTTGTAGATTCGGCCATACTTACCCATCTTTCTTCTTGTGAATCAACCTCAAGGTTCATGCCAACATTTAGTGAACATGTCGAAGCATCATCGAACTTCCCTGGGTCAAAGGCAGGTTCAGGTCCTAGTCCTGCCATCACCTGGGCAGATCATCTTCCCTCTTAGGGCCTCAGTTTCCTCATCTGTAAACTACACACCCCTTTGCCATTCCTTGGTGTTGCCAATGCAAGATAAAGGAGACTGGGAAGCAGTTATAAAGTGGGCAACAGCCTCAGAAAGAGACCCGGCCAGTCACTTTGTCATGTGGACCATCTCCAGACCAACTGCGGGAAGAGGCCATTGACTGCTGGTCCCTCTTGTCTTGTGCCCCTTGGTTGTCAGAAGTCAGTGTTCAGGGACTCATTCCCTCTTCACCACAGGCCCATCCCCTGGTTCCCCCCACAGTGTTTGGGGAAGTCATACAACTTGTTTTTCCTCCACATTTGTTTTTGTGGCACCACCTGAGTCCAGAATTGGTGGGAGAAGCCAGAAACTTGGGGTGTTGGTCTCAGGCAAGGATGGTGTAAGGCTTAGAATGAAGATGTGATATTAAGTACTGCCTTGACCCCCTTGAGCCTCATGGGGCCCAAAGTTCTCCAGCTCAACCACAAGTTCTGCTCTCACCAGACATGTCCCCAAGCTGGCCAGAGGGCTCCCCTTGGGGAGAGGCGTCCAGGGCCTTTGATCCAACTCAGCAGCACATTCCATTTCTTCCATCAATCCCAGGCCACTATTTTAGCATAGAAATGAGTACACAGATCCTTATTTTTTTTTTGGTATTTTATCCTCTGCATGACGCATTTCCCTGCTCTTCAACAAGCTTCGGGAGTCATTTTATAAAGAAGTGGAGACGGACTGCTGACCACACCTCCTGAGATCGCAGCAAAGTGTCCTGAGGGGGGGGTCAGGGCAGCACATCTCCCTGCCCCCCGCCCTTCCCCCCTTCCCCCCCGTGACAGGAGGTTCACAGGGGTGAGGGTTTGGGGGTGGGGGATTGGGGCTGAGGCTGGAGCCCAGCCTTGACCTCTGGCCAGCTGCATATGTGAATAAACCCAACCCCCCTGGAATCAGTTTTAAATCTATGAAATGGAAAGAACACTGACTCGTACTGATTCTAAGATGTACTTCTTTCTCATTTTAATGTCTCTGCAATCGTGTGTCATATAATTTATGGAGTCATCATTGCATCATACATTTTTAAAAATTTATTTTTCAATTATAGTTGCAAAACATTATTTTAATAGTTTCAGGTGTACAACATAGTGCTTAGACATTATATGCCTTATGAAGTGATCACCCAGTAGCTAAACCTAGCATTCTAATGGTCAATGTTTTCTTTCTTCGTGGCACTTAAAACAAACTCTGCCTTAGATGTGTGGAATGCAGTATCATCTGCCATTGGCCAGCTATGATGGAGGTCAAATGTGACCACATGGGGCTGAGGGGCTTTTGCACGTTATAAAACGTCACAGGGTGGTTGGCCCCCTCTCCCTGGCGTGTGCCCCTGGCCAATGTGCCTCCCTCTAGGCCTCAAGTTCCTTATCCTTTCATGAAGGATGGTGGACTGGGCCCGAGATGTTGAGATTTGCTCTGCTGGGCGGTTTCAAGAAAGCCAAGGCCAGGGAGCACGCTGGGCTTGGAGCAAAGTTCTCCCAGATGCAATGGAGATGAACCCCCGGATGCGATGTCTCCGGGGTACCTCCTTTCACATCTGACTTTCTAGGATGGGGGTAAGCATTTCCCTGAGGTCTGAAGAGGTGGCAGTTGGTAGAGGCTGGCAGTGCACATGTCCAGGGCACCCCTCACAGGGAACATGCCCCCTGGAGGTGTGCAGTGAACAATCTGCATGATCACATCTGCTGCCGCCTCAGCTCTGCTCTTCAGGGGGTGGGGTGAAAGGCCCTGAAAAGGAGCTGCTCACATCTAGCCTGGTGGGCCTGGAGGAAAGAGGCCACTGCAGAGAAAATGGAAATCTGACAAATGACACCATTTCCCAAGAAACGTTGGTAGTGAGACGTGTGTGTTGGCTGTGTGTACACAAGGCAGATACAGCGAGTCATTTGTTCCTGATCTAATCGTGTTATGGGCAATTTAAGGGACAATCTGCAGTGAAATGGACAGTCCAGCTGGGCACCTGGGGTGGGAGTGAAACCCACTGTTCTGACATCTTCTGGGCACCGACCACAGTGCAGGAGCCACAGTGGGACCGAAGTGTGCAGATGACTTGATTAAAGGCATTTGTACCCATTAGCCTCAACTTCTGGCTTGTGTCTCTCAGAATATGTGGACTTTTTATTTTCTAACTGAAAAACCATTTTTATTATAAAAGTGATAGTCAGTGTAAAAATGAACATTCCTGGGAGCACAGCCTTGCAACGTTTCTAGAGCTGGAGCCTAGAGTCCCCAGAGCCACCTTTTCTATACAGAGGTCTGTTGTGCGACCCCTGCCCTGCCCTGCCCCTTGAGGGAAGCTGAGAGTCATTAGTTCGGTATTCAGTGCTCACTATTGTCCCATCCCAAGTGACAAAGAGGGACAGGGGTCATTTCTGACTGCCGACGATCCACTTCATCTTTCTGAAGCTGCCCAACTTCATTTGGGAATTGGCTCTCCCCTGTATGGGAGTGTTTCATTGTAATAATTCCTGGTGACACCTATGGTGAGACCTGAGGGGTGAGAGACCCCCCCACCCCCGCCCTTCCTGCCTTGCCTTCCTGAGGGTTGGGCACTGGTCTAAATCTGGCCCCTCACAAGCTCTTTCTTGGAACTTGAACAGTGATGGAGGAAGGGGGAATGGAGAGAGGTCACCTCTCCCAGGTCAGCATCTTGATCAGTTATTTCCAGATGTGAGGTGCTGTCTCTTGGCCCCACAGATTCCTGAGGTTCCTGCCTCTGTGGGGGCTTGAGACCCTTCAGGGAAAGCCCACTGTGCCCACGTCACCCAGCTGGGTTTCTGTTGTGCATGTCCCCTCTGGCTGTCCAGGTGAGGACACCCCTCGACACCCCACCCTCCTTCCAGAAAAAATGATAACACACTGATGCCAACTCTTAGCAGGATCCTTTCTTTGAAACTTGAGATCTTGTCTCAGGAAAAAACGAGTCTCGGTGAGGTAACTCCTGGTTGTGCAGGGCAGACACCCAGTGGGACCAGCTAGATTGCCAGGACACCAGACACCTGCAGGAAGTGGGAGGTGGGCCCAGGCTCAGGAGGGCAGGACCAAGACCTGGAGGCTATCATATTCCAGGTGGCCACTCTGCCCCTTTCCATGGAGCCTCATGTCCTCACTGGCCATTTATTTCATTCCTCTCTCCTTCCTGCCTCTCCAAGATCATGGCTTGAAATGATGGCCCCATTGTATATCTTCTTAATTCAGTGACCTTAAAGAGGTTCTGATCGGTCTGGATCAGGTCAGGTGCTCTGTGCTCATCCAATCAGCCCTGCAGGGGAATTGGGGCTGTTGAGGCCTCCCCTGTGAGTGTGTGGAGGTCCGTCTTCACAGTGGTCCAGCTCCGAGCCCTAGGGATTGTGCTAATCTTGGGGATGACGCGTGGGTCCTGGACACACAAATCTCCTTCGCTGAATGGATTAACCTGCCCCCCTATCAGGGGAATCTACAAATTGCTTTTTAATAAATGGCCTCTTTGGAAAGTGTTCCAGAGAGAAAGATGATCTCTGGCTCCAACAGCAAAAGTCGGTTTCCCTTTGAGATAAGGACTGATTGGTAACACTCATCATCAGCCATTAATTTTACTTTTGTGGGAAGAACTCCAGGAGAATTTCTCTCTCACGGGCCTTTCAAATTATAGGTGCTTTTGAGCAAGAGTTTCCATAAGCCGTTTGTCTAGCTAACCCTCACTAATGGGAGAAGTTTCAAAAATAATTTGATTCCCTCCCCCATGTCTCCCCTCCCCAGTGAGCTGTAGAGCCTGTGAAAATGTGAGGGGGGTGGTTTCAGAGCGTAAGGCTCCACGTTCATACAGAAACAGCACACACAGCTCCGGCTCTTCCCAAGCAGCACTTGGAATGAAATCAGGAGCTTTGATTTTCTTAGTCTTTTTAAAAGTCAGGACTCTTTTTTTTGTTGTTTCACTTTAATATATGGAGATATAATTTACATACCATCAAATTTGCCCTTTTAAAGTGTACAATTCAATGGTTTTTAGTATTCCCAAGGTGTGAGACCATCACTACTAATTCCAGAACATTTTCTTCACTTCTAAAAGAAAACCAACCACCCCAGATAATCACTAATTCCCCCAACCATCCTAGACAATCACTAATCTATGTTCTGTTTCCATGGGTTCTCCTCCTCTGGACATTTCCTATAAATGCAGTTCTATATGTGGTCTTTTGTGTCTGGTTTCTTTCACTTAACCTAATCTGTTCAAGGTCCATCCATGTTGTAGCATGTAACAATACTCCATTGCTTTTTGTGACTGAATAATAGTCCATTTCATGAATCACTCTTTTGGGTTTAAGTGCAGAACAATTCACATTACCTTAAATAAACAAATGGATGTAAGGGCTCATCTATAATAATAAACGTGTAATATGCTAATTAGACCAGACGTCCTTCTGGAAGTCCTTCTGGATGACCTTCTGGACAAACCTGGGGCTGCGAAGGAAGCCTGGTCCCAGGTGCCAGAGGGAAGCCGGTGCCGGCAGCCAGGGGAAGGAAGGCCTACTCTTGCACGAATTTCATGCATTGGGCCCCTAGCATTACAGAAGAGACCAGGGGTGTGGTATGCAGAATTCTAAGATGACCCCCAGTGACCTTCACCCTCGTATAATCTTTTGCCCTGGAGGGTGGCATAACCTGGAAATATGATGAGCTATTACTCCTGTCATTATGTGATGATGTATGTGACAAAAGGGATGGTGAAGATCTAATTCAGATTATTAGTTGACTTTGAGTTAATCAAAAGAGAGAGAAACCAGATGGGGCTGGACTAGTCACACTAGCCCTTTAAAATGGAGTCTACGGGTCAGAGGCAGAGGAAGTTATACATTCAAAGCATGAGAGGCATTCAACAGACCCTCGTTGTCTTGAAGATGAAGGGGCCCACATGGCAAAGAATGTGGGAAGCCTCTAGGACAGTGATGGCGAACCTCTGACACGCGAACTCATTTTTTTGGTTGATTTTTTCTTTGTTAAATGGCATTTAAATATAGAAAATAAACATCAAAAATATAAGTCTTTGTTTTACTATGGTTGCAAATATCGAAAAATTTCTGTGTGTGACACGGCACCAGAGTTAAGTTAGGGTTTTTCAAAATGCTGATGCGCCGAGCTCAAAAGGTTCACCATCACTGACCTAGGAGCTGCTGGTGGTCCCTGGTGGACACCCAGCAAGAACATGGGCATCTTGGTCTTATAGCCACATGGAGCTGTGATGCCAATCACTTGAACTGGCCTAGAGGTACATTTTCCCCCCAGAGCATCCTCAATTCCATGAACACGGAATATTTCTTCATGCATTTAGTCCCTCTTTGATTTCTTTTACTGGATTTTGTAGTTTTCTTAATATAAATATCATACATATGTTGTAAGATTTATACTTGCATATTTCAACATTTTGTGTGCTAGTAAAATGAAACTGAACTTTTAATTTTAAGTTCCACTTGTTCATTGCTGATCAATAATAGGAAAGTGATTGGCTTTTGCACATTAATCTTATATCCTGAAACTTTGCAATAATTGCTTATGAGTTCCAGCAATTCTTTCAAATTACCTACTTAGATGATCATGCTATTTGCAAACAAAGACAGTTTTATTTCTACTTTTCAATCTGTATCCTATTATTTCATTTTCTTGTCTTATTGCATTGGCTAAGACTTCTGGATGGGGAACTCTGCAAAGCACACAGGTGCCAAGGCTCAGAAGTGGGTTGAGTCTGTCTGAGAACTGTGATAAGGTGGATAGGCAGGAACCTGTCAGCAGAGAGGAGAAGGTGGGGCCAGATCGCCCTGAACATAGTAGGCTGCTGGAGAGTTGGGATGCCCTGTGGCAATGGGAAGGTATTAAAGGGTTTTAGGGAGAAAAGAAACATTTGGGTTACTACATGATCTGGGAATCTCAGTAAAGTAAACTCATAGTTTAATTGTTAGGACAATTGTGTGTGCAGAGACAAATGAGACTATTTCTATAACTGTGACAAAATCATATTAAAAGTACTCAACACTTTTTTTTACGTTTGTTCAAAATAATAGGTTATTTTTCAAATTCATGATAGTTATGTATTTCAAGGTTGACAGGGAGCAGGCAAGTTTACCGAGTGGCATAAAGGTGTTAAAGATATCAATTTAAAACCAGACCACCAATTCGGTACTTTTCAAAGTAATTTGACTGCTGTGTTTCTTTCTCAAACATAAATAGAGAATGTTAATGAATGCTTTGAACCTTTCTTTCTTCAAATTATTTTATAAGCTTTGATGTCAGAATTTAAATTGAAAATAAAATATCAATTATTAAAAGACCTTATATTTTATGAAAGGTCCTATATTTTGCAGTAACTACCAGGGAATATTATGGTAGCTGCTGGCAACTTTAATTTTCCTTCTGATTTTAAAAATGTGCTCATTCCAGAAAATGTGAAACTATATTAACAACTCTGAAGAAGAAAGTGAAAACCAACTATAATTATACTACCCATACGTTACCACTGTTGGCATCTTGGTTTATCACTTAAGTATATTTTCTGAATATGGGGGCGTGTGTGACGAGAGCATAGTCTACACAGTGTTATATCCTGCCTTTTTCATGTTCACATATCATGCACATTTTTATGCTATTAAAAACTTCTCTAAAATATATTATAAAATTATCCCTCAACATTCCCGTCTGGACGATTCATGCACTTTTCTCCATTTCTATACTGTTGAACATTTGCATTGTTTCCAATTCTTGCTGTTATAATGGATATCGTAACAGACATCTTACTGAATGGTGTTGGTTCACATTTATGAATAGCTCCGTAAGATAAAGTCTTAGGCATTACAATGACTGACCGGATCGAGAGTTAGTGCTTTTTAAAGCTGTTGATATGGTTACCAAGTTGCTTCTGGAGACACAGACTGAGAGTCCCACTGGCGGGCGTGCGTGGCATGTCACTGCGCCCTCACAGGCACAGAGTAGCGCGCGTTGAGGGATGTTTGTGAAAATCGGATGTGATGTGCTTCCGCTGTTCTTTTAATTTGCAGAGAATTCATTGCTGGGACCAGCTCGTTCTAGGTTTCACCTTCTCGGGTGAATTGGAGGCCCATCCCAGAATCTATTTCACGGCTCATTCAAAAGGAAGACAAGGAGGACTTTTCATTTCATTCATTAAATAATTTAACTCATGTCCCTGCCTGGCCTTCCCGGGGGTCCCCGCACGTTTCCATGGTGGTTCTCCTGTATGGGGCTCCCTGCAGAAGCTCTTGATGCTCTGAGGACTTTGAGGGTCCGTGGTTCCTTGGAGATGATCTGTCATCCACATGCGCCAGGAAGGACCCTCCTGGGACTGGGGGCTCAGGGGAGCCTGTCCTGTGTGAAGGTGGTGGCTGCATCCCTTGGGTCTGAGGTGCAGGCAACAGAATCCACACCGAGTTCTGAGGTGCAGACAAGAGGAACCGACCAGAAGGAGTGGGGAGCAGGGCACCAGGCCTTGGAGGGCAGGAGCCTGGGCGTCCTTGGGTTCCAGGCAACAGGGGGGGATGGGGAGAGTGTGCTGTCGGGGTGCACTGGTGGGGATCGGGGTGAGCTGAGTCCTCCAGGGAGAACTGACCAGCCCTTCTCCTTAGGAGACAGGGCCAGAGCACAATATCCACTCCGGGGCCCGTCCCCACCAGGATTCCTTGGCCCCAACCCTGTCAGGGACCCACAGGAGTAAAGGTCGAACCTCAGGGCCGCTTCACCACAGCCCCCATCGCACAGGTGGTGGCACCGAGAGCTCCGGGCCGGGCTGTGACGGGGCAGGAGCAGGAGCAGAGGGGGGACTAGGTCTTGGCCACGGGACCGACTCCTGGTGCTGAACCTTGGAGAGCTCCCCCCGGTCCTCCCGAGGCGGAGGAGAGGTGCGGACACGGAACTAGTTTCTCAGAGACCGTGTTACTGCTGAAGGGGAAGAGGAAAAAGCCAACGATTGCTACATTCTGCCTTACGGAGAGCTTCACTGAACACAGACTCCCAAGAAAGAAATGTAACATTTTTATTGAGCTACAGCAAAGCCCGAGGGGTTTGGGAAGCTAATTGCTCACCCTCCTGTCTTCATGACTATTTCCACGGCAGACAACAGCTAACCCACCTGCGATGACAGCCGTGGTAGTTGCAAGAAATGAAAATGTACAATATTAAAA